>NW_022639502.1:3861-63150 GCF_010583005.1 Odontomachus brunneus | reverse complement strand
GGGGGGGGGGGGGGAGAGAAAGGGAGGAAAGGGAGATGTGCCGTTTCGCCACGCGGTTGTTGCCCGCGACGATCGACACGACTAAATCCGCGTAGCACGTCGATCGTGATACCCGATGGCGGACTTAAATCACCCGGCGATGCGGATTCTTCCCCGTGAAATCGCGAGATAAATGCAACGGCGAGCTACGTCGCACGACCGTTCGCGGAATCGAGACTTAGTGATCGCCGAGCGCGAACATCCTGCTCGTGAAATAAACAACGATTCCCGCGTCGTACATGAAGTATCGACGTCGCCATAAAGCTCCCGCATTTTTCTAAAAAGACATATTGACGGAAGAAATAACAGTGATGTAATGTGTGTATCCGTTTTTTTCACGTCGCGCCCTTCTCTCTTGGTAAACGACGACAAAATAACCAGCGGGGTAGAGAAAGTGGAAGAGATACGCGCACAATTCAAATTGCACAGATCATTGCACCACTGTAAGGGGAAGTTGTGGTGCAGATAGCCGAAAAATAGTGGATTCTTACGAAATTCTTTCAGAGAAATGAATTCAGATATCAGTAATAGTTTTTTCATGTACGATTTATCATTGTTTTAAGTATAAAAAATTACTCACTAGTTTAAAAAAATTGAAATTCCGTCGCCCAGGTTTTTGTGCTTAACATAATGTCGCTGGACGCCTCTAACTGGTGGACAACCGTACAGCTTGTGTAATAACGTGAAATGGATGGGACAACAAAATTAAAAATGTATTAATTTGCTGGAGAATCAGCCCAATGTAACAAAAGTTCATTTTCCAGCAAATCTAATAATTCTTTAATTTTCTTGTCCTATTTGTTCGCATTCGTTTCATCATACGAATTATAATATTGTCTATCAGTTAGAGACAGCGCCACGCTCGGCACGAAAAACTTGGACGATGGAATTTCAATCTTCTTCATAAATAAAAAATCAATTTTATATAATTAAAATAACAACAATGAAGACAAAACCTCATACTAATATCTTTATTTTAATGTCTTTTGGAAAAAATGTATAAAAAGCTATTTCTCGGCTTACCTAAAGCGGAACATCCTCTTAAATGGCGCAACGATGGTTCGACCTAAAATAATCAACCTCATTCTCGTCGTACGAAGTATACAGACACGTGTGAGGAGAGTGTTGTGTCGTTAACCATCTCTGGGGAAAATTTGATCGCGACGTTACATAATTAGTCAGCCAAAGTCCACGTCACGTTGCGTTAACGACGCCAGCTAACGGTATACCGCCGCGGAGATCTCGGTCGAATAATTTTCGGGCGGATTTCAAAGGCGGACGAAGAAATAAATGACAAATCCGGGAGGTGGGATCGCGTTAAGGTGCACAGAAGAGGAAGTAGGTGTTCGGAGGCGACGTCGCAGCTTCGCAGTGAAAACGTCGCCACCCTTTACACTCGCCCTATTTAATTATGTTTCACTTGACGGTATAGCAAGTCCGCCGGTACTTTGCGGTAACGGGCGCACGTGCGCCCGACTTAATTGCGTTTACGACTGTCCTCGTCCAGTTTGCCGCGTACCGCCTGCATCGGCCGTGTCTAACTGCTACGCGGCTCGGAAGCGACGAGACGAGACGAGACCAGACGGGACAGGACGGGATGGAACGGAACGGGAGCGACGCGACGCGCACGATCGGCTGGCATCTGCGTCTCCACAACATTTATTCGCAAAATCGGGAGCCTCATTTCCACCGTCAACTCAACGGCCGCGCCACGAACTACCGTATACTTCACCCCGTTAATTTTGTTGCAATAATAATGTCGCTGCGATTTGTGCAGCACTATTTTGCTGTAATTAATTCATAGCGATAACAACATTTCGCGGGGTAATCCCGTTGATGCTGCATCGATAGCGCCGTTAAATAGTCTGCAACACGATTACCCGCTAGTGATCAATTCATAGAGCGCTATCGATATTTTTCAGGCAACGACGCGACCGGTCGAACGTGAAAAGTGGCAAGTTTCCAACGGAGTGACGTCACACGCGCGTTATTTGAAAATATTCCTCCGCGAATTCAGGGGCGCGCACGCAAGCGCACGTATATAACCGTACGATTGATCAATGTTTCGTTAATTCGCGATATTTACCGAGTGCGTTGTAAAAATGATTCGCTGCCAACCGCGGACCTTTAATTGCCTCGATCAATGGTGTATCTGTAATTGTTTCGTCGCACTCGCGCACACCCACGCGTGCCACGGATGATATATGGACAGCGAACGTGTTAATGGGTGCTATTAATAGCAAGTTAATAGATCCCTATCCGTAAGCCATTAATTTCATGGATTACGTCTACTTTGTGGGCCCGGTTAGGGTCAAAAACATACGATCGATAGCTCTCACACCGCTCCCAACCGCCTTCGCCTCTACTGCACAATGCCGACGAGGAAATTCAATTTCTTCGTATCTGTGCACCGTACAGAGAATTGGCGCGGCGCGGCACGTAAACGTCAAAAAGTCTATACCAAGGGATCACGCGAAATCACGGGCGCGAGTGAGCTACACGGGGCTCGAGATCGCCCAGTCGCCGTCGCCGTCGCCGTCGTCGCCGTCGTGGTCGGGCGTATATCGTGAATCGTAGCCAACGACGTATCGGCGTAGCGCGTTGCAGAGAATCGCTCTTACACCGTTACTTATTCCGTCAAAAGCGACCCCAACCAACCCTCTTTGTAGCCCGGGGTAGAATTCGGGCTGAGAGAGAGAGAGACACACACAAAGAGAGAGAGAGAGAGAGAGAGAGAGAGAGAAGGGCGAAACGAGAGAGGGAGAAAGAGCACAGAAGGACCCCGGCGTAATCTCAAGCGTACGCGAGAGGAAAGCGAGGAGAGAACGAGAGGTGTATGTAAGAGAGAGCGAGAGAGAAAGGGAGGAAAATAGAGAGAGAGAGAGAGAGAGAGAGAGAGAGAGAGAAAGAGAGAGAGAGGAAAGAGAACGTCGGTGCCGCTACGCCCTCGGGCAGACCGCGAATCCTGGATCGATCTCTCCCCCATAGTCACGTGACGTCATGGCCGACCCACTCTCGTGACACCGACCCAAGCGCCCGCGCGCTGTGCCACATCCACGATGGGCGCGAGAGTCACAGGTATACTCGTGGCCGACGTAGGGCATTTGGTTGATAGGTGGTACGCGGCAGTGAACGACCGCTCGCCAGTGAATGACCATTCTGGAGTCTACGTCTGTCTCCGCGCGCGATCGCGCGAAGTAACGTAATTACATGCCGACGACGCAACGGGGGACTCCCGCCGGTCGCTCGTCACGCCACGCGTGAGAAAATAAACTACTCCCTGTGTGGGAGTTCTCGCGGACGTCCTTTGATACGCGGGGGTTTTACATCACGTTCTTTCAGAGACAAAGACACGATACGACCGATTTATATGGATGCAAATGAGGCGATTATGCGGGGGGTGGCGGTACAATCAGCGCGGACTGGGATGACTCGTGATGCGGAAAGGAATCGAAATTGCGGAATAATTTGTTTCCCGAGGATGACGTGCCGCGCGCGTACATCCGCGCTACGTTTCGCGCAGTGTTTTCGCGCTTCGTCGTTATTTTCACTGTGTTTCGATCGCGCGACACAGTTTTTACAAAATGGCGAGAATGTCGGGAGTGTCCCAGGAATTTTTGTTGTATCGGTCACTCGCAGGTGCATCTATATTACTAACCGTATCCACCTCGAGCTGTCGTGTCACCGACCCTGACAGTTGGCGTCGGTATTCCCCTCGAGCTGACCCTCTTTTACGCGCCGTGAACGTCGAGATGAAAGTCTCGGGAATACAGCTATCTCGAAGGAATCTCGAGCGCAAGAGTCACCGCGCTCTAGAAGTCTGATAGGACATATCTCGAGTATTCGAGAAAAATGGGGAACCAGAGATCTTATGACGGGCCGTAATTTTATTATCAACGACGTAAACGCCAAGGATCGACATTCCACACTCGTTTCGTCGCTAATGAACGATAATTTGGACCTCCGAATGGGATGTTTTGAAATATTCCCGAGGCGTCACTAACAACAGTAAAGATAATTCGCGAGAAGGTTCGTATTTTCACTTAATCAATGAAAAAATTTTGGTCTCACCGCGATCTCAAAAGTCGATCCAACTATGGCGGGCACCGCCGTAAAAATTAATGCGAAAAAAAGTACAAAATCGAAGGCGTAAAAGGGCGAGCCGGCAAGAGTTACGCGAGTTTTCCGTCCTTTTCTTCTTTTATCTTTTTATGACGATCGATGTGCAACAAACATAGCACGGTATAAAACTAGGTCTCGTAAATAACTTTTTTTAAACGTCGACGTTACACACGTTTTTACACAATATAACTCGTAAACGAAGTCTTTTAGCGTGTACCCAGGTCGCGCCACTTTCAGACCTTCGTCGAAAACTGCGAGAGCTTATTAATAACGTCGTGAAAATATCATTCACTTCGGGAAGCGGAAGCGCTTATCTGCCCGCGGAAGAAGACGTATTCGGGACGCGGCCCGGTCGACGGTTATGCGTTTTGATAATGCAGTCGCTCGAAAGCGGCGGATATTCCGTGCTGAACGTTCTCATCCACTCCGGAACGTACGAGGGAGATTTCGGAATGCACCCCGGTGGCGCTGAGCATCCAATTTTCCACGTCGGACTCCGCAACCGAAACTCTCCTTGCGGATAAATTCCGGAAAAAGGCATGCAACCGCCTGCCAAGTGGTCGCGGAGTGACGGCCGGTAATACAGTTTTCACGAGAATAAATCTTTTTTCTGACGGATTATTCCGCCGGTCTTTTATCCTCCTTGTCTTCTCGTGAGTGCCACAATCGTAGTTGCGAGATCCGCGATAACGTCACTCAACTGGAGCGCCTCCGTACTTAAATAAGAGGAAGCACGCACGACGAACTTCCTTGGAATAACTCGAGATACGCGACGGATTCCTCCGATTTTCATTAATGGAAGATTGTGCGCTTTACTATTACGCGGTATATCGCTTAATCGGTGTGTATACTGTAATTTCTGCTTAAGCCACGTTCATTAATCTCACAGTCAACGACTCGCGTTTCTCACGAAACTTTTTCCGAGTTCTCGTTTGAAGAAAAAACTTTGGACAGTCGGTGCGCGCGCGCGCAAATATATCACAGAAATTGCTTCAAGTAACTACAAATTAACCGCTAATAATTTAACAATGTAATATCACGTATCTTATCGGTAGACTTTATTGTATATTACTCGGATATTGTATGATTAACGTGCTAATTTCGGTTTGGGTTTTACAATTTCGATTTAACCACTCGGACGAATACGAATGCGCGTGAGTTTTGCGCGAATGTAATATTCGTCGCTATTTACATGTCAGAAAGGGATAAAAAGAGTAAACAGAGAGAAAAGAAAGGGAGAGAGAGAAAGAGAGAGACAGACAGAGAGAAACAGAGAGAAAGAGCATGACATGTTATCCCCGTGCCGTTTTCCATCCTCGCGATCTTGATTCGCACTGCACAAGATTAGGCGTGACGTGCGAAACGTCATTCATTCCGCACTCTCTCGCGACAGCTACCGTGACAAGAAGTTTCCCTTTTAGAGATCGCTAACTTTCGCGTCTTATCGTGATAAGATGTCGCGAACAATGCCGCACGTAGCGGACGAAGTCATCCCCGAGAACCGTCCCCCTCTCGCTCGCGGCGGCAGTATCTCCGCGGCGTAATTGCGCGAACCTGCCGCGTGGACTGCCGCCAATAAGGGTGGCACCGGAAATAATTTTGCGCGCCGGCAGAACGGAATGTTAATTCGGTTCACGTCCCACTGACCGTGCTCAACGGACTCGTGACCGCAACTGCGCAACGTTACGTGCCCGATATACAAGCCGCACACGTTTTCTGCACGAGTTTCAAAGTGTCGACCCGAGTTTGCCGTCGCACGTCCCTGCCCTACCCTGTTACTGCCCTACCCCTGTGTATTAAAATGGAGTCTCGCCAAGTCGAGTGAAAAATGTCCAAAGAATGAAAAGCGTGACTTTGGTGGTGGTAGGGATGTCGCCAGGGAGAGGGAAGGACGGAGAGAGAAAATTATTCGTTTCTCCCTTTTTCTCTCTCGTTATCGGTGGAAAATCGAGTGACCGTAATAAACGAAATCGCGATTATTAATTCGCAGGAGGATTATCCCGTTTGTTCGTACGCGTACATCGGGAATTATGGTAATTACATTATATCAAAGCGCGGCGTTGCGCATCGATTATTTAAATATTATTGCGATAAATTGATGTCCGGCCTTTTTCATCCAAAAGTGATAACCGCCTCCAATTACAACTGGAAACGCAGTGCTGGCCGCTATCTAACCCAGTTTCACAGTATCTCGAATACTCTTTCGAAAGTATTTGCCCGTTTTCGCTTCCTTTCTATCTCTCTTTCTCTCCCTCTCCCTCTCTCTCTCTCTCTCTTTCCCTCTCTCTGTCTCTCCCTCTGTCTCTCTTTTTCCGCGAACGACCGTGCCTAATATCCGATAGAAGTGGGACCCCGTTGGAAGTATATATCTGCATATATTTTCGGTTTCATATCCCACCGGCAAATATCATTATCCCTCGTCCGATATTCCGCTCTCGTAGTTCCGCTCCCGCGGGAGACAAGAGCGGCGAGAAATAACCTTGCGCGTTTCGGATCTTCCGATAAGTAAATGAACTTCCAACGCACACAAATGCCGCTGAGCGTAATTCATTCCACCTGTCCACCGTATGCCCCGTAACATCGGTCATCAGGGATCGGTGGTGATTTGTTACATCCGGAAGGGTAACGAGGCAGACGTACACTCGCACACGCGCGTACACATGAAAAGCGGAGTCGGTCGGGAACGCGTCATTAATTCAGAGAATTAAATGTCGCTGCAAATGACGAAGATAATTAAATACGAGACGCGACGAGACGGAATTAAAAAAGTCGAGTCGCACGAGCTACGATAGATGAGACGAGAAGACGCACGAAACAAGAGCTGATAGATTGCCGCGCTACAGGGTGGCCATCAATTCGCTCACGTGCCCCGCGTAGTGAAACTACTCGGCTAATCTGCCATCGATTTTATCTTAACGAATAGTTTTTGAGTTACGACCGATATGGTTTTTGAGCTACGGACGAAACTTTTTTTCTTCTTTTTCTTTTTTTTTTTTTTTTTTGGAGTTACGAATGATTGAAAGCAAAGGCTTTTTCACGAATGAAGTGCTCCAGGAGTGCCAAACGCATAGTAAAATCGCCTCGTGTGAATTTTCGCTTGTGTCATCGAGTTATTGGAATACGCTCGTGATAAGAAAAAAAAAAAAGAAAAAGGGAAGAATTGCAAAAGGGTCCGGCGAGAATCGCGAAAGCTTCGCTGCGTGTGAGCGAATTTATGGTTACCGTGTAGAGAGAGGGAAGTATCCGCGGATCGATGCTAAGGCCGAGGGAAGATTGATAAACTGCCGGAAGGAAATCGGAATTGTTGAAAGGGGGAGGCATGACATAGTGGGATGGCGGCGACGATCGCAGGCGGCGGGCGCGAGCGGGTCGCGCGGCGAAGATAAGAAAATACGGGGCGACGCGGGGCAATCGATTCCACGGAATTACAGCAATTGGCAGGTACACGTTATTACGTGGCCGCGCGAGAGCGGAGAAACGGGGCCCGGGGAGCGTTTACAACGTCCGTTTCACGCGCGGAGCTAATTAGTTTCGGCGGTATCTTCAATGACAGGCGACATGCAGCGGTGCAATGATAGCAAATTAGTTTTAGCCGGGTCTTTAACGCCACGCGACACTATCGAGGGATGCAATTACAGCATTCTCTATCGCGTAACGCACTATATTTTACACCTGCCCGACGTTTTTTCGATTGCCGATACTCTCGCGCGCGTGAGCTGAGAATAAGCTTAAATAAAAAGAACCGGATAAGAGCCGAAGGAACGAGTCAAGATCAATTATTTCATTCTCCTCTCTGAGTTTATACATATTTGTTAACTAAAAGTTGGACTGTATAACACTTTTCACGGAAATTACACGCTTTTCCACGCCCAAGAGGATACAGGCAACAAGTTTGCGCACACATCTCCATGTTGTATCCATATGTTTTGATAATGAATTCAATTTAATGTTAATTTAATGTTAAATCAATTTAACAATGCAATGAATTCAGTAACTCCAATAATATTACGTTCGCGACCTTTTTATTGGTCGAGTCTTTTATTTGAGGTCACATCTCTCTCCTTCATTAAAACGTAATTTTTCACGTGGAAAATATTCGATGAGCAAAATTCTAATTACGCACATTGCTTTAGGATAAAAAAAAGAATAATTAATCTAAAAGGATATGTCGCGTTATCGACATTATTGAATAACAATTCCGTAATTATTAAGGTTCTCGTACATGGCAAAGCGAACGTGCCACTTTTCTCAGTTCGGTCTCTGTCATCCGTCGCTCAAAGGACACGTTGCGCGCTTTGTGTGCACGCGCGAATCTCACGAAACGCAGCGGAACGTTCGCCGGGAAATCGTCTCTCAGACTCTTCACGACGTCACGCACACACACACATATATATATATATATATATATATATATATATATATATACGCGAAGAAATATATAGCGTCTTATCGGAACGGAAGACGCTATAATGGACGAACGCGTCTCCGGTGCTGTCGTCTCCCCAAAAGCGCGCACAGTCGCGCAAATATCAATTAGCAAATGTTCCGCATCGACGAGCCACCCTTAATTAGCAGCCTCCAACGGTGTTGTCTCACGTCCCGCGGGATCGCCCCTGGCGATATTCCAACGGGTGGGAAGGAAGTCCGAGCTTTACTTGGAAAATTCACCGTTCCATTGGCTGCCGACTTCAATCCCGTTCGACAACTACTACGACCGCCAACACCACCATCTCCCTCGCTAATTTTCAAACCGCTCGGACAGTAACCGCATTTTTAATTGAATCTCCCGACGGCCGTGTTCCGTTCCCGCTCCCCGCACGCGACCACCGACTCTTCTCCGTCCTGCCTCTCTATTCTTCTCAATACGAGAATCCTAGTCGAAACGTTTAATCATTCTGCTAATCATGTCCCGTTTCCCTTCTCGTCCCCGTTTCCGTTCCCAAGAGGCCCTCCTTTCCCTTAGCGAGATCGCTAAAACGCCGTTATCCCATTAGAGCTCGTAATTCTCGAGAATTCTTTTTTCGCAAGACTACATCCATCCCGGACGCGGAGAAGACGCTTCGAATCGATACAAACAGAGTCCCGCGATCGCATGGACGGCGCAGAAAAATGGCAGCTTTTTCGCAGACGAGATAACGGCGCACGATGTAGAATCGTTCGACTTGCAAACTTAAAATATCTTCGCGAATTAAGACTTTCCATGTTGATTAATCTAAACTGTGTCTTTATCGTCTCGAAGAGAATTCTATTTGAAATTAATAACGTTCAATTTCCAAGATATATATTTACCGTTGTAAACGAGAGATCTTAAACGAATAATCATGAGTTTTGCGAAATTCAGTTGGAAAGTAATTCGGCGGTCAAGTTCGCGTAAGTACGGAATAATGTAAGCTTTTTCGTATCGGAATTAATCTCATTTAATGAAACTTATAAAAGATGGAAGAGTTCTTGAAATTATATATAATTATTTTCCGAGACAGAGCGCGCACCAGAGAGACCAGGAAATACCCTCACCCAAAGACTAGTGGATTTTTCGCGTAAAAGGAAAGAGAGAGATAGCTTGAAGGGCCAAGCAAGAGAGAAATCGACGAACTGAACGGTATGGAGATACGATAAAACGTACTTTCTATACGCAGCACCGCATTTCCATAAATATGCAAAGACGGTAACCGCGCTTGGCGATATAGGAACATTTACCGTATTTCATCGTCACCATCCCGAGAAAGCAATCGCGCCGCCTCCGACACGGTGCACGCTCCCAAACGTATGCGATGATTCTGCGAGCTTTGCGCACGAGTGAACCATTACGAATCAATCGTTGTTATTAATTAATCCCAGCAGGATTATATAAGCAGATTCGCAACTCGCTACGTATCGCTATATACATATCTATAGCTACATACATATATATACACAGAAAAATATTGCTTATTTTAACGTTTTCACGTCGTTAAAATTATTCAAAAAGAAAATCTGTGATAGTTAGCAATTACTCTTTTCTTCGGTACAAAATAAATTTTATTTAAAATGTTTTCTTAAACGACTATGTGTGTGTATGTACAACTTCAAAGATTTGGAATAATATATGGAGAGGAAATCTTTTACATATGGTGATTCCCCTTCGTAATTATTACAAAAATCTCTAATTTTTTGATGCAAATAAATGTACGCGTCAAAATATTAATAACAGCATCAAACAGAATTGATGATGTATTTTAATGCAACAGCCGGAAGAGATAGAACGCGTGCAATTTATCCGTACGTATTCGGAATGCAGAAAGGGATGGTAACTCCCTCTCTCTCTCTCTCTCTCTTTCTCTCTCTCTTCGTCTTTCTCTCTCTCTTTTTCTCTACTCTCTCTGCGAACCATCCTATATGTATAAAAAACATGTACGTATCGAAAAATTTCCGGCCTGCCAGTTCGCCCGGCGATGCTTCCGACGGTACGAGTAATTCCCAAAAATATACCACGATGCATTCGCGCGAGATTCACAATACGCGTGTACGCATTAACGAGTTTATTGTAGCTTCATGAAAATTTGTTGCACTTAACGAGAGCACAGAAGGCGCTCCGCGCCGCGCGTTTCAACGATTTTTCGTCCGTGGAACGCGTCCGAAATTTGACAATACAATTTGAGCTCTTTGGAAAACAAAACAAAACATTCAAAGCCACTATCGCTTCACCCTGTCCGTGTTGTTGTTTTGTTATCTTTATTTATTTTTCATACTATACCGCGGACCTGCAGTATAAACTGTTTAATTTTTGTTTTAAATCGCATATATCGGCGCGTAAGCTTCGGCCGACTCGTTGACTTGCGAAACGCACTTCGTTTATTTAATGCAGATGCCTCTCTGCCCGAGCGACAAAATCTGGCGAGAGAAAAAGAGAACGGAGAGATCGATCTCGGTTGATTTATGCGTGGCTATGTTTGCGAATTAAAGGCTGTATCGCGTCAGCACATTTATCAACGTTCAACGTAGCTGTTTGATTCTAAGCTTTATTTGTCGCTTCAACTCGAGAATCTCAAACGGCCACGCTCAATGTACGGCCAGAATACTGGTTCAAGTATCTCACGGTGCACATGTAATATAGAGACCGGTTGACGACACGTCTTTGACGGAGCTTTAAGCCCCGACCTAACGCAGTATAACGTACCATCGCGACAGTTGCAACGTTAAACAGCGTGCGTTAAGAGCGATGCAATATCAATGAGCTCGATTCTCAGTGTCGCAGGTACAAGAGGAAAGCGAATCCTTTTGGGATTTCGAAAGTGTACGGGAAATCTTTGTCGTCAGCGAGGAACATCGAGAGATCATCCTCGCGCCGTGTCGGGAGCGTCAGAATCCGAGACCCGGCGAGAGATCACACAGGTTTCAATCCCTCGATCGCAACCCGACCAGCTGGTGTGTGGATCCTGTCCGCGCACGTACACACATACACGTGTGCACGTCGATACGCATCGTGGCCGACTTAACCGAGCCGAACGAACGAACAGAGTGGAAGCGTTAGCGGTCTACGCGGTATCGCCTGCAATCTGTCCGCCTGTCCCTCGTCCTGCGCTTCGTCTCCGTATTACAACGACGACGACGATGAACAAAGATATTTGACGCGCGCGCGCGGTTGCGGTGCCGCGATTCCATTTGGCCGGGTCATCCACGCGCGATCCCGAGATTCACCGAGCTACCCGAAGAGAGGTAAAGTCGAGCAACCGACCGGCAACGGCCTCGTCTGGTGAGAGAACGGCGAGGGAAAGGGAGAGACTGTGAAGAAAACGGCCGAGAGAGCCGGAGGCGCCGACGACAACTGCGCTCCGCACAGCCACATTTTGTCGGCGCCGGGAACGCGTGTCGCGACGACGACGACGACGACGACGACAAGGTGGAGGAGGAGGAGGAGGAAAAGGAGAAGGAGGACAGGAATCCGTGAAAAACGAGCGCGAACAGGGTGGATAACGCGCGGTATCCACCAAGAAGGTAGCGAATGTACATACTTGGAACTCCGATGCATACGTCGCGGACTGGAGAGCGTCTCTGATGAGAGTCGCGCAGTAATGTCGAGTTACGTTGCTCGGCAACGCGCTTTCGCGAGAACCAGGCGCGACAATGGCTATTAATTCTTGTTTCGTGTCGCTGCTTTATATGTTGCACGACAAAATGAAGAATACTCGTCGTTTGGAAGAGTGTTCTTAATCCTTCAACATTGGATCTATGAGACCCAAACAAATATCCGATCGCTCCAACTCGCAGAGTCCGCAAAATTTCGAAATAACACAATCTGTTCGCAGATTTTCGTTACTTGGACATTTTTATTTCATCGAGCTACCATCTTATATAGCTGAGGCTTTTCTACATTGAGAGGAAATATATCTAAGTAACATTTATTCGCGAAAAATACTAGTAACATATTCACTTTTATACTAACATAAAATATTTTTCAAATATATAATATATACATTTTCTTAGAACTCCTTAAAAAACCGTAGCTTCTCATTAGAGTAAATAAAGCAATTGTTTATTCTATTTAAATGGAATAATTTAGATTTAGGCAAATATGTTTATATTATTAGTTAAATATTTACAATTTTTTAGATATTTTTTTTTCTCTCAATGTATATTTCTGGAAAAGGATGTGTTCAAAAATATTGATTTTCAACAAAGTTATGGTAATTCAAAATTACTCGATTCTCACAGATCCAGATTGTGCTGTGTGTCTCCGAAGATATGATTGTACGCGAAGAGTTGAAATTCCGACACTGTTCTCAATTATTTTTCGATTAAATTGCAACAGCTTTACTTTGAACGAAAAAAAGATGATAATATCAAGGCGCTGACAATTCTCGAGTTAAGCAGATCTTCGGACTTGAGATTCTCGCACGATTATTTTTCCATTTGATTAAACGCGTGGATCTCTTGGCGAAATAACCAACATTCCTGTAGGTTTCGACTTCTCGTTCGACCTCTCGTTCAAGTTAAATGGGAATTTTACAATCGTTCTCTGTGGAGAAACGCATATTATTGATTCATTGCGGGAGACGTAGTCGAACAACTGCAATTGCAAGCAGACTTTCACAAACTACCGCGCGCTCCAAGTTTCCCGACCAAAAAGGGTCGAACGAAAAGGCACTGCGTCATCAATCGGCCGCTCGTCAGCTACTCGAAAGTTCAAGTTCGTAATTATGTGCCCTCCTCCTCCATCTCCCCCTCCACCTTCTCCTCACCCTTGCCTACCCCCCGCTGCTAGACCGCGAAGAAGGAGATAACGGCTCCATCGAGGATCACGAGTGAATCCGCAATTCAGCCGCTCAAGGCATACTCGCGATCCACCGACTACTAGGAGAGAGCACTCGCAATTCGCGGGATAACGAGTGGCACGTTCTTTTTAGCAAGCCAAATCCCCGAATCTGCGTTCTCTCTCGTTCCATCCTGTATGTGTGTGTGTGTCCGCTATCTTTCGCATATAATCTCATATCGCGGCTGCACAACAATCGACTCTGGCGACGATCCAACGGAGTTTTCCGAGTCCTTACACATCGCGATCCCCCGTGTTTTAAGGATTCGCCCGTCGACAGTTCCCGCGCGAGCACGAATATGCCGATACGATTGCATACCGTGACACACTTTATCGCGCTCCGCTACGGGGAAATATGTAAGGGAGAAACGAAATATCGATTTATTCTTTGCGACGCAATTTAAGTCACGATCGTGAATTAGCGGGCTGTTCGGCTAACAGCAAAAACGAGTAATTTCTTGCAAAGTTGAACTTCAGTAGACTGGCAACTCGATCACGATTAAAGCAAACCACAAAGGGACGGATAATAATAATAACTTTTCGCTAAATTTGAGGTGGACTGCGCTTTAACAAGGACCCGAGTGGCGACTTGTTCGGCGGAATGTTTAATGTCGACAGTTAAGTAGGCAAATACGCGGACCTGTAATTAAATGTTCGCTGACCAAAGCATCGACTCATTCAAGGATACACACGTAATACACTATATTACTGAATTATCGGTAACCACTCTATATATTTTGCTTGTAGCGATAGGCAGCTTAACACCAGCAGCTGTACTTCTATCTACGTGACCGCGCAATAATTAGTTGATATGATATTTCGATAACGCGCGCTGCCGCGCTGCAACGCTTGACATTGCGAGTGAGAATGCCGCGCGGTATGTAAAATGTGCGATGCAAAACACGATTACTTTAGTGATCTCGCGAAATTCATGTCTTCATCGTGCCCGAGAAGAGCTCGGGGAGAGCTCGGGCAGAGCTCGGGTCGCGCGCGGGTAACGCAAGTAGTTCTTTAGCTTATGCACTCACGGCCGCCGCGCTCGCTTAATAAAACAAGTAACCCGGGGTCCAAGTGCTCGAAGAAAAGTACAAGATTATGAGGATATACGGAATGCAAATGGAGTGATATACGCGACGGAGCCCTGCGATGTATCGCGCTATTATCGCGTAAGAGCCGGCGGAAAGGCTAAATAAATAACGACGAAACTTCGCTACTTGCCGAATAACCTTCCGCTCTCGACGGTAATTTAATTTAACGGTCGATTATCGAGCCGTGTAATTTTCGAAATTGAAACATTTTCACGAATTAAACCTCAAAAGCATACGCGTCCCCATTCGCATGCCGCCCGAATTGGGTCACATTCAACACTGGCTTTGAAAGAGCGTTTTTTCGTCGAATATGCAATGTTGCTGACAACATGTCTGCATATATGGCCGTTAATTTTAATGAGTAATTCACTAAGAAGAAAATCCGGACAAACGTAACGGAGCATAACGAAAATGAAAACTTATTTATTCGTCGAGTCTCTTTTCGTGTCGTCACGAAATAGCAAAAGTTAATAAACCCACGGTTTTAAATGTTTTTCGTGGCGACTTTTTGCTGTATTAGAACGACAAATTAATAAGTGAACTTAATATCCATCGATTTAACATACGTCGTTCCAAGGATCCAAGCAAGTTTGCGGCGCAAACGTAATAATATTCACTAACAACAGTGTCGATTCTATTGAAAGATATCAGTAGCGTCCACAATGGAAAATTCTTTTCGATACGCTTAAAGCTCCCTTCCTCTCTTTTAATCGCTTTAACGTGCCTAATGATGCAATTTACGGCGCTCACATTGCACAAAAATTGCATCATTACACGATAAACGAGAGTACAAGAATGATTAAGTGGAACGTATCAATCGCTACGCGCGCGATTAATAGGATGAGATATCGGCTTTGCGAACTGATATAAGTATAATGACGCAAATAATGCTCAACATTAATTGTAAAGTAAAATGCAAAAGTCCGCGCGATATCGATAACTCTTCAGTGCCGTACAGTTTTGAAATTGGTTCCTATTCGCAATTAAATCAGTGCGCAAAATAAAGTAATAGGATATCACGCGTAATGCCGTCATGTTCCGTAGGTTAATCTTTTATTTCTTTTTTCCTTTTTTTTGTGCGCAGCGTACCTTTATTCCGCGTAGTTTAATAGATAAACATATTACACAATATCGATCTCGCGCGCGCTGTTTTTATCTTCGTGCTGCTCGTTTTTGCGAGAGTAACGTGA
The DNA here is from genome assembly GCF_010583005.1 of Odontomachus brunneus. Taxonomy (NCBI): domain Eukaryota; kingdom Metazoa; phylum Arthropoda; class Insecta; order Hymenoptera; family Formicidae; genus Odontomachus; species Odontomachus brunneus. Next base: position 47,422 of record NW_022639502.1, on the reverse strand, counting down.
GGTTGAATTATACGCGAGCGTACGGCAGGGCAGCACGCGCGATATTTTAAAATTAAAACGTATTTCACGAAATATCCTGCATCTTCGCGCTTCATCATTATATTGCTATATTTCGCCGCCGTCCGAATGGAAGTGTCATCGCATTTTTAATGCGAGTGCATTATGCAAACAATATTGCATATTCACGCCGTCGCGGGGCTTATTGTCCAACGACGTCCCTTTTTTTGCTCGACATATAGGCACTGCCAATAAATAAGAGGACCCACAAACGGCGACGCAAAATGGATCGATCGATGGAGCACGTAAATAGTATTGTCAGTTAGTTTGCCGGGCAGCCTCGTGAAAATGAAGCCGCGGCACAACAATATAGGAATATATTAATGGTAATCTATGCTAAAGCTAAAAAAGAATAATCCCAAATTCCCAATTTCAGGAAATAATATTATGCCATAACGTAATTTCATTATCACGCCATGCATACGGATGCAATCACGGTAATCGCGATACCGAATGAAATTTGATATCGAATATGTCTAATGATCTATTTGATTTACCGTTGCAAATTTATATTCAGAGTTGTGTGTAGGATTGATCTTATAACGATTATTACTCTCGCCGAATCTAGCGCGTTGTCAGAGTAATTGTCGTAATTGATGAAAAAATTGTTAATCGCCCGATGAAACGACCACAAATTTTCAAGCATCGAGAAAGAGAGAGAGAACGAGAGAGAAAGAAAGAAAGACAGAGAGTAAAGAAAAGGGAAGATAATATGAATGTTTTCTTAAAGGTTTAGCCTTGAAAAGTAAAGTATGCCGTGGAATCTTTCCGTGGAATTATTTGCGAATAATGTACGGGTTGTCCCAGGTCAACCCTACTTCCCTCGTCCTGTGGATACTTGAGACAATTTTGTATCGTTAACCTGGGACACCTGGAGTATCGTAGTACACCTGCCTCTAGTAGCAGGGAAACTTCAATCGACTTGGCGGATTTAGACCGGTGTTCAGTATATATATGTCCTGAATCTTTCAATAAAATTTTCTCGACTAATTTGGGGTCGATATTCCTCGAGTGAAACTTGGAGGCATTAATAGTTCGCGTGTTACAAACGATTAAAAACAAAGAGCTTTCACTACTGTGTAACAAAAAAGTTCTGATAATAAGAATAAAATTTTCAATCATTTCTTTAGTTAATTCCAAGTAAGGTTTACTCAGACAAAATCTCATTTAACACTTGAAGAATTACCAAATCACGTCAGATACATTATAAAAAAGATAACGATCACAAGCACAAACGTATTTTATATTGAGAAAAGCTTCATTTCAAAGAGAAAATGAGACGGGGAAGCAGAAAAAGAAAAATATAGTTACGCAACGTAGAACCAAATCGAAAAAAGATATTATAACAACAGCGTTTCTAAAGAAACTTTATAAAAAATATTACAACACAAAATTGCACAACGTTATCAATTTTACTCACGCGAAAAGAAGTCATACAAGTTAGGGATTGCGAAATGTCTCGCCAGCAATTTTACAAGACGAGCAGATTTTAGGAGTAACAATTGCCGGTTCTATGTTACGTACGATCGAGGAATTTCATCGCGCAAAGCCAATGAAACTCGTCGAAATGACGGCTGCTCCAATTCCCCGCTAAGGCTGCCAAACGCGTTTTATGGTACACGGTGCGAACACCGCCTCAGACCGGTCATAAAAATTAATACTCACCTTTTACGGCCGACATGAGGCAGGCAGCTACGAGTACGAAGAACTTCATCCCAAGCGCCGGTATCACTCCGTGGGCTCTCATGGTGACGACTGGGGGTCCTCGACTCACAAAAACACACACGCGCGACGCGACAGAATCTCAGACGGATTAAAACGTAAGCGATGCTCCCGCACTGTCGACGAGGAAACGAGAGAGAAGTCTTTATCTCACAATGACGTCTGTCACTTTTCACATAGCGTACGTAACGACAACAGCACACTGGACGCGGTGCACTGGACTGCAGGTTTGCGACTACACCTTCTTTGCCTCGCGACAACAATAACAACAATAAACACACGACGCAGCGCAAGGCGTTTTCGGCAAAAAATCAAACACGACCTCGGCGTTCGGCGATAGCGATCAACGGACCGTCTCGACTGGACGAAGTTCCTCTTTTCGGAGCACTTTCTGACTTTCGGTCATCGACGGTCTCGTGACAGTCGACAGTAACATACTTCGAGTCCCGTCGAGGCTGCCGGCTGTTAAAGCCTCATCGTCGACTTGTCGCGGTCCTCACGCGAACGCGAACACCCGCGAAACTCCGTTCTGCCGTCGGGGAAGTAAACGAGGACGCCCATACGACGGGGGATGTGTTTCCGTCTTAATCGCGTCGGCTGATTGACCACGAATCGACCCGTCGCGCACAAACACCGCTCGCTCGCATTCGCCTCTCGAGTTCACGTCGAGTTTCACTTATCGCAGTCGTCGTCGTCGACTCTCGGAGCGCGGCGAGTCCCTCAACTCCGCTTTTTGCCTTCGATCGGAGGAAACTTCGCAGACGACTTTGACGACGTCGATCCCGTTTCAACTTCGGTTCTTCTTACCCGGCAGAACTTGGATTGTTGCTCGCGAACACCGTTGGCGATTCAACTTTGGTCCGATCGCGGACCTCGTCACCCGCGAGGTGCGGCACGTCTCACACTTGTAAACTCCACGGCGACTCCTACCGCGAAGTTCCTGTCGACGTCGACGTCGTCGTCGTCGTCGTCGTTGTTGTCGTCGTTGTCGTCGTCGTCGTTGTCAACGACGACTTCTCACACTCGTCATCCGTCACGTGCGGAGAACTCGATCACAGACAAGCGGCGAGCAGCAGCAGTATTCCGATACGGGAATCCCGATCGCGTTCTTCCGAGCGCCCTGGCGCACGTCGCGGTGACGATCGAAGCGCGAGATACGCAGCGTTCGCGACGAATACGTGGAATCCGAAATCGGATTTCGCGCCGGGTGAAACGACGACGTTCAGATAGTCACGTGGACGCTTCGATCTATCGAGCGCGATCGACAGCGGCGTTCACGCGACGTCACGCTTGCCGGTACACTCGCGCCAAAATTCGAAGTCGTTGTCTTCTCGAAGCTGGCAGCGTGAACGATCAACGGCGACGACGTCGACGAGCACGATCGATGCTTCTCTCGTCAGCCTCCCGGAGGACGTGTCTCCTCTCACCGCGGCGTATCCGTCGCCCGAACCCTCGGACATCCGTCGAGGAGCGAAGAGCGTCGAGGGCGACGGGAGGCGGCGGCGACAGCGATGTTCTCGGGGGTGGGCAGCGTGAGGGTGGCACGGGTCCAGAGCAGGTGGCGCGTACGATTGTCGCGTTACGAGAGAGAACTCACGAGAGATAAATCCGCGAAAAAAGCCTGTATCCGTGGCTCGCGCGCGAGCCTGCTTACTACTCCGACGCGTAATACTCGACGACGAAATCTCTCTCTCTTAGGACGCGAAAGGACGACGAGACGTCAGGTGCGTGCGCCGCCGTTCGCCTACGCGAGAGTGTGAACACTGTAGAGACTGCGCGAGAGAGAAGGAGGCCTCTGCCCCCGCAGAGATCGACGGAGATTGCCGAGCGCGGCCGAGCGCGCCCGAGCCGACCACTCACTACGGAGCAACCCTAGGAGCGGCGAAACACGGCTACCGCGTCCGCGCACGCGACGCCGGCCGCGGAACAGCCGCGGAACGGCCGCGGAACGGTCACCTTGCTCCTCTTTCTCTCTATCCGCGACTTCTGCTGCGGTATTCCGTTGTCCACGAGACTGGTCGTTATCCCCCCGAATTATCGAACAATGCCGCTCGCAATAACGTCACCGGCGAGATTGATGGATTTTATACAGTTCGCGGGGAGTCCGTCGATACAGAACCGGGATCGACTTTTCCCGCCGTCGTTATCTCTCGCGGTGCTTTTAGTTAATTAAGGTACCAACAAGTGTCATGTTGCTAACGACGGCGCCTTGCGCCGCCGCAATTGCCGCGGGTGTACCGTGCTGTGTTAACGAGATTCGTCGGTATCTTGAATTATTGAACAGTATCGCTCGCGCAATAATGTCAACGGCATATTGATGGATTTTATACATTGCGATGAATTAGAGATAGAACGACTGTGCGTGTCGCCGTCGCGAGAGAGCGGCGCTTTTAGTTAATTAAGATACCAACAAGTGTCGTTGATACTTCGTACAAGCTACCGCAACCGCCGCGCCATTTCGTACCCGGTTAATGAGATTTATCGATAAGCTGAATTATTGAACAATGTCGCATATATATACTGTAATATGCGGTGTGTATCGGTGAATTTTACACAGCTCCGAGAAATGATTGACACGCGTGTGATCGCATCGACCAGAGATGCTCTGTCGTTACTTCAAAAGTCATATTTTTAGTCAGCTAATGCACCAACCAAGTATCGCTGACACGTTGCAAGATACCGCCATTGTTGCGGTATTTCGTAATGCGCGTTAACGATATTCGCCGGAATATTTAATTATTGGAAAATACCTCGTGCGACGGTGAATTTATGTAATCTTATATACTGCGGCCGATTGGAAAGTATCAAACCGCGTCTCTACGCTAAGGCAAGCGACATATTTTAATAATCACAACACTCACAAATGTCGATATAAAATATCATTATTAAATATCCTTTCACACTTATCTACGGAAAATTATTGTTTTAGTATTCTAACACAAGCCCGGGCATTAATCAAACGGAAGTCATGTTTCATAGTTAACATACGAAATTCTTCGAACGACTAGACTGGAACTTGAAATTCCGCTCTATATATAATAACTCTCCAATTAAATAAATGTCTATTAACTTATAGTGTCCTTATCGCCCACAAATATCTTTCGATATTATTTTTAAGATTATATTAAAATGAACCAGAACAGAATAAGAGTCGACTCTATCAGAAAATGTAACTCTTATACGATATGTTTTAAATATAAATTTCTCGCATTAAATACATGCAATATCAAAGAATATCCGATTACGCACAACGAAATTTTATTTCGTTTCGTATATCGTATTATACGTGATAATAATATAATTATGAGTAATATTTTGATTAAAATTGTAATTTAATTGAATTTATTATAGCATGTATTTAATTAATCATTTTAGTCGAAAAAAGTGTTTATTATTCCCACTGACTAAAATTAGTTCGTATTCTTTTGTGTTACTTCCATCCAGTTATTTAATAAATGATTTCGCATGAAAAGAAAAATTGTGTTCACGACGCGCGTATCACTTTTTGCAATCGATTATAGTAATCATTGGATAACGCCAAAAGGTGAAGCGATATTATACGCCGTTGCTTCCCAAATATAGCAAATAAATCGGAATAAATTGGAAATCGTTTCGCCCGTTATATATCAACAGCAACATTCACGTCGAAATTTAATTCGACGTACTCCATAATTCTATTTGCGACAGAAAATGCTGTGACGCACATAAGCGGTTTCATTCGAGCTCGTATGAATTCCATAAATATTGGTGCACGGTACGACAAGATTTCTCGCGAATATAAAGATCCCAATTTATGAAGTTGCTTTATGGAGTATGAAATTGTTGCGCGCATTATGGACGACAGTGAACACAGGTAGCATAATCTTCTTTGTGTATTATTGCAATAGCTTTTGTTCATTGTGCTACGATAATTTAATGAAAGAAGCCTGCGGGTGTATGATAAAGCAATTAGGAAAATATTCATTAAATGAAGTAATTAAAATGACATGTTTCTTTATATAAGTAATGCCGCTAAAACAATAAATCTTTGTTACGTTAAAAGTTTCTTTTCCTTCCTTGCCCTTATTCCTTTTTTCCCTTTGTTCTATTTAAGTACATTTTATTGAATAGAAAGGATATACCGATACTTTGTTATTTAATTCATTTGTTATTAAACAAGAATTTTATACTGAATACGACACAACTGCAGATATTTATACTGAATACGACAGAATTGCAAATATTTAAAATAAAACATGTATCTACGTGACATCATCCAAATTTACAAAAAAATAAATTTTTCAATTAAATTTATATTTATTAAAATTACTTAAAAATATGCCATTTATGAAACTATTAACTATTAACAAGACGAGCTTAAATAAAAAAAAAAGAATCGATATTGATTGCAACATATAAAAAATAGAAATGTCATATTTTTATTTCAGGCAGATAGAAGAAATATACTCTGATACCCTTATAGAAATATCATACTAAGAATCATTGATAATTACTTATTTTCAGTATTAAAAATACTGGATAATAAGTAATTATCAATGATTCTTAGTATGATATTTCTATAAGGGTATCAAATGACTATTTCCTTCTGAAATTTGAAATAAATAAAAAGGAATAGGGAAGAAATAAACACTATTCCCAAAATCACACTCTTATTTTGAAATTGCGGCTTGATAAGTCGAAAATTTAGTTCCAATTAGTTTTTGTTCAAATTATCTATATTTTTTACGTCTCAATAGTTAAACTTATATCCCTCGTACGACGCCTATGTTGTACGACTCTTATTTTGTGAGAAATATGGCACTAGTGCCATCTGCCATCGTTCCTCTAATATTTAGTCTCGGTCCCAAAATTTAGAAACACTAGCATTACCGACGTATAAGTTTACCGACTAGGGTAAACGACTTGGATACCGACAGGTACCGACTTAAGTTGTAGACTACACGTCGATAATGTCAGTATTCCAGCATATATCTCAACATATGAAAAACTAACCTTCAATACTACCGATGAATTTATGGGAAATCCCCTTCAGCAGGTTGGCGACGCAATGATTTCTGAATATTCAAACCTGGCACTGTCACAAGACGATGCAACGCATGGAACGTGCGAGGATTTATGCGGCACTCCCGATAGGTCGTTTCGTGTTATCCATTTTCGGCAACTGGTTGTCGAAATCTTACTGCGACGAACGGCACGATAGTTCGCACGCGAGATTCTTCTTCGGAGTATCAAAAACGCGCACAACACACAACTATTTAAACTCCAACTATCATGACGAACGAACGCCCGAAATTTCACTCGATATTCTCAACGGCCCATGTCGCAAGACGTCTTCCCAATGAGAAATGACTTATCGACCGACGTCGAAAAGACGTCGAATCAACATCTATTTGACGATTTCGACGTCGATTTGACGTCTTTTCGACCATCAATAAGTCATTTTTTCACTGGGTTGCCTTCGGGATGGCTTCTCAATGATGTCTTGCACGACACTTACTTCCGAAACTTACTTCCCGGTACAATAACTTGCACACGAAGTCACTTTCGGCGAGACAGCGTGATATATAAAACGACTTACCGAATACGATCTGCTGCATCGCGATTCACTCTGAGACCGATCCGACATATTGTCACTGCGATTCGTGCAAGAAACTTCAGTTGGTATACCCAGAATGCTTCTAAACTGTTTGAATTTGGGAGCGAACTTTTGATTGGCTCTCGGTCCGCCACATGCAACAGAGAAGAAACGAATGGAAAAAGCGAGAGAGAATGCTCTAATAAGAAAGAAGCTGTAAATACTGAAATGACGAAAAGCTGTAGCTTTTTTCTTACTTTTGTCCACTTTGTCATATATCGGACTCTCCTCTGATAGATCCGAAATAATGTTTAAATTTTCAGATCTTAAAGCACGACCATTGGCGATACGTTGGTCGGCACTTCCAACGACTTGTTCCGCGAGATGGACATAGTCGGCAGTTGTCCAAAGATATTTTGTCATTTTATACGCGCGGAATACTTTCTTTCGGCACTTTCGACAAAAATTTGCATCCGAAACTCACCCGAGGCAAGTCAAAATTGCAAGAAATCAGAACCATTTTGCAGATAGGACGAGAAATCATGCCGAAATTGAATCAATATTGTGACGATTGAATTTCTCGAAGTATAGAAGTACGCCCACTTCACTCAGTACTCTAAATAGATCTTGTTCTATATGTGTATGTATGCGCGAGATGAATATATGTATTCTACTCTACGCAAGTATACAAAACTTATCTTTGCCTTCCTCAATTATAATAATTCATTGTAAAATCATCTACGACAGTTAAAACAGTAAAGTACAGCAATTTAAAACTCAATCTGCCCTAACCAAAAACGTTCTATTCGACATTCTTATTCCACAAAATTATTATTTTCAGCGATATTTTGCCATAATATAAACATAAAACTTACGGTCATGGAAAACTTTACGTCACGAAATTTACAACGAAGATTTTTGTGAGCAATTGACTTGGGGCAGGGTCCGTTTGCAAATGCTTCGAAATGTCCGATAAAGCAATGCGATTGGTCTATTTGTCACTCAGAAGCACTTGCAGCGCTAAACGGATCTTACTTTAGATTTATATATCGTATCAGAGTGAAGCATGAGAGCGGCCACCAGCCTAATTTAAATGGCCAGAGCTAAGCGCTAGTAGAGACCCTCTAATAAGAGTCTGGTAGAGAACCTCTACCAAAATTCCTCTACGCGCCACTTAGTAGTATTACATATATGGTTTGCACCTTCAGGTTTCTCTCTGATCGTATCGGTTGAGATTCTCGAAATATATATCGATAACTCGACACAGAAATTCCGGTCGTAGTTGTACTAAAAGTTCACGTTACATGCACTTTTCACACTTTATTATCTTTCCCTTATTAATTTTAAAATTTGAATATATTTCATTATAATAAATAAATAAATAAATATAGTTAAAATGGACAAATATATATTTCATTCATATCATTTATTGTATTTCTTTCCAATTTTAAACATGACCAATTTCTTATGTTTATCGATTAACAAATGTCATGTCAGCAACGATTAACCTAATAAGTAACCTGATAGGAAGCTGTCACTGACAATTTGTACTCGTTACAGTTTTACTTTACAATAAAAGATTAGTGTTTCATTTCTGAAAGGATTATTAAGTGGAAAAAGAAGCATGGGTTAGTTTACAAAAACTGTATTTGTTTACATTCGAACTATTTAATGTTTATTATAACAAAATACTAATATGTATATATATATATATATATATATATATATATATATATATAAATTGTTCGCAAATATAATAATTTACTTGTTGACAAATTAATTCAATTAAACTTTCCATACAGATAACTGGGTTTTATCTAATCAAAAAGACGATGAACAGCAAGTTTTAAAGAGCAAGGAGGATTGTTCTTTTGATGAAGTGATTGGACATATTGAGGATTTATTATTAGGTACAAGATTAATATATCTTAAAAATTTTATAAACATGTGTGTGTGTGTGACCTTTAACTAATTTTTAATGAATAAATCTTTCAGAAAAAGATTTCCAAACTCTACAAAAAACATTTTTAGAAAAATATTGGAACATTTTTGAACCATCGGAAGAAAACAAACTGATTTATACTGATATTTTCCATGAATATGTGAGTTTTACGTAAAATATTTGATATTTGAAAATTACTACAACTGTCTGTAACAAGTTATTTTATATATTTCAGAATAAAGCTGTGGAGGCATATATTGTCAATTACCTTCAGAAAGTCATGCCACAATTTACTATAGATATCTTGTTACATCAATTAAAGTAATAATATTATATAATTATATAATATAGTAATATAAGGCTAAAATATATATAAACTTTAATAAGTATTTCTTATTTTTGTCATCAATTAAATAATATATAATTATATAATATAGTAATATAAAGCTAAAAATATATATAAACTTTAATAAGAATTCCTTATTTTTGCATGTTATCTAATACAATAAAATTCAGTGAAAAGCAAGCAGAGCTAGAAGGTGAAGTTTTTGAAGTACTGTCAACAATAACTGACTTTTTGGCTTTTAAAGAAATGTTTCTCGATTATAGAGCAGTATGTATAAGATATTTGAAAATTTTTATGTATGTGCTCTCTGTGCCTCTCTAACAAAAAATAATTCTTACAGGTAAAGGAAGGAAAAGTTGAAGATTTGAGCTGTGGAATATCAGTTACACCTTTGAAATCTTACAGTTTAGATTGCAATAATTCACTAAGATAATGTACATGATTCTACCACTGAGATACCTTCTAGAATAAAAATAGAACATATCAGAAAGAATGTGATGTCAGAAGTAATGTATATTCATTATATTTAATAACTGTCATATCAATGACTGTATATCTGTAAAAATTCGTATTTATTATATCACACGCATATATATATATACAAAGAGAAATACAAAAATAATTAAGATGCAACACTGGATCTCTTTTTCTGTCATACATTTTCTTTTGCAACATTATATATAGTACACGAAGGAAATGAACACCTACAAAAATCACCTGTTATCTCAAAACAATACTACTTTTATTATTATATACTTGGTGATGGAAATGAGCAATCTTGTTATATTTAAAATTAAAGAGAGAAAGAATGTTAACGTTAAATTAATACTAAAAATTTTAATCTTACATCGGCAGATGCCAAATGTGATATTTGTTAATGATCATCAAACTCTATGTTACATACACAGGTTGAAACAAACTTGTCGATTTCGATTTAATAGATTCTAAAGGTTTAATTTTATATTTAGTAACAGTCGACTTCTTAATGCATCAAAATCTCCATTTGTACAAGTTTACTGTTCGTCTCGTTTGGCATACGATATGGCAAAGTCCCTGCGAAACTCGTTAATGCCCGGGCTTGCTCTCGAAGATCGTGCAACTGTTGCTCTCGCGCAATCTCATCACCTGGTTCCACCGAGCGCAATTTTTGATACTGACGATATAATATTGTCATAGTAGCTAGGAGAACGTCGGCCAATGTGCCAGCTACTTCGGGCGATACTCGTCGTAAAGCATTCACTCTTTCATCAACTTCTTTTACTTGGAGAGGTAACATTTTCGAATCTGCAATTGTCTAAAGAAAAACACAATAAAATTAGTTTGTCAAAATCTTCAACTTAATACAAGTTAAACACGAAGATTGTTCAGTTCCATATACTCCTAAAAATAACTAATGCCATGTACGAAAAGCTACTTACTCTAAGCGCACTTTGATATTGTTCATTATGGAATTGATCGAAGAAAACCATAAGATCCCTCAAAGTGTAAAATGAAGATACTACTTCGGAAGGTGCTTGAATTGCGGCATCTTTGTATCTACAAAAAAAAAGATTCGTGACATTTATAGATAATATAAATTTAATTCTAGATGCAAGAAATTATGTGAATTTATGTTTAAATTAACACTTCTGGAGAGTAATTGATAAAAATAAATCGATTCAAAAGTTAAAGATAAAATTATATGTATGTACCTCGTACTAATGTCCATGGCTGTAACTTGCAAACGTGTTCTGAGAGAACCAGGTATTCCTTTTTGGCTGACTACTTGTGTGAGAAGCGTGCACATCAAACTGAGGACTTTCTCCTGATTTCCTGCTAAATCGTACATCGCCACTGCGTCTTCCAGCAGACCTTTCCTATATAACATGTCGGCGCATATATTTATTACGTCGTCCGTGTTGATTTGGAATTGATCCAAGATTCCTGGTAGTCTTCGATCTTTGTCAAGCTTTCCGACTAACAAAACGCGGTTTGCGGGAGTAGCATCTACCACCATTTCCGCAGCAAATGCCGCGAACATATTACGCTCATACGAGTCCTTCATACATCTGAAAGTACAGCGTCGATAACAGCAATTTTATAATTTAACAACCAATCGCAAATGACGAGTAACACTGAATATGAATCGTACCTTAGTAAAAATAGATAATGAAGGCTCTCCTTTGGATCTGATGCTTCAAATCTTTTAACGTACAACAATATCAGTCTAGCGAAATTAAGTCTTTTCGCCGGTGGCTTGTCAGCAGGATCCACACTTATCAGAGGCGCCAAAACACTCTGACTGACGGCCAATAAATTGTGCTCGTGCATAGCAGCCGCTAAATGCACCGCGTGCGGCAAATGTCTCGCTCCAGCACCCGTGGCCAAGAACTCTATGGCTGCTTCGAATTGTCCAGTTAAGAACAACATTGAGAAGTACAAAAAGGGCTGTTCGTGTGCATGATAATAAGTTTCTCCTGTAAAACACATCGATTAAAATATACAATTTACTCCTTGTATTTAAATATACAATTTAGCCAGGAATAGCTATCGATTCTAAAGCATATATTTCATTTAGACTCCAGCTAACGACTTAATATTGTAATCTATAGAAATAAAAAACTTGAACAAATGATGGTTCTAGTGGTGGTCCTGTGTGATGATAGAAGCTGATTCGGAAAATGGCAGTAGCAAAAGAAGAATATATATAGCCTTATGATAGTAAAATAGTTTTAATTACTGAGATAAAAAAGATTTCAGCTATAGGATCTGTCTCACTTTAATTATATCAAAATTTATAAAAAATCAATTAAATGAATCAATCTTATCATTAATTAATAATATAAAGCAATCAAATATCAAATATGATATCAAATATAAAAAAAATAATTATTCTCTTTTTTCTAACATTTTTCATATTTTTCATATTTTTCACATTTTTCATATTTTTAGGGGAAAATTTTACAACATGGTTCCTGAGTATTCAACCGAATGAGAGAAAGACAACAAATGAGAGTCAATCGTAATTAGTATAAATATTAAACTATAAGAGGATAATGTCTGACGATGTTAATGCACGTGCCGAACATTTTTCAGGATTTGCAATGTACGCGATAAATCAACCTATCACGTGAGATTGACTCTTTGTTCCAAATTATCAATATTAATTAATTCCAATATCTTATCCCCAACAAACTATTGTAATTACACGCTTTATTCAAGATTCCCTTTATGCTGTTAATATTAATTAATGCTCAGATTTGTGTTACCATATATCTCCGAGATCGTAGTTTGCAGATAATCCAGCGTCAATTTATTCTCAACGTCCGACTGTTCTCTAACTTGACACAGTTTCAACCATAAGTAATCGTCTGCCGTAGATATAACTTCGGAGTGGAGATCGTCAGGTTCGCAAGGAACTAAAGCGCAATACGCTGCTCTCTTATATGGATCACCGACAGATCGCATTTGTTTCCGGCAGTGCAACTTCAGGATGGACTCGGCGCGATTGCTTGGATGATGCTGCGGATCGTCACAAGCTTCTTCAAGCGCAGTTTTGAATTCCGGGAATTCTGTAGCGCATTGGTTGAGACACTGCAACGCGGCTTTGTAATCGCCAGATCGCATACAGTAATATACCAACGGCCACAACGGCTTATCCTCGACCATAACATCTTCCAAGTCTGGCAAGTTTTGTACTTTAACACCCACAAAACTCTTAATCAAAGGTATAGTGCCAGGAAGGCCGCCGCGTTTTGCCTGTGCCAGATTATCGTTGATGATGGAATTCATAAAGTCTCTATATCTATTTTCTAGATACTTTCTAGCTTGTGAAACAATTTTTTGTTCGATTACTGGACTGCTTCTAGATTTTATCTGATCCCCTCTGGGTGTTGGTGGGATATCAACCATACACTTCACCATTTGCCAAAGCTCTGTGATTTTCTTGTCATTGAATGATTCTGAGGCTTTGTAGAATGCAGTGAATAAGCTGGGTCGTGTTATACCTCTAAGTACATGATCGTTATAATTCTGTATTTCTTTCACATATGCCACCTCTATGTTGGAGAGACCGCTGACCATTGAACCAGCTAGTTTTGTACGTTGTGGTGCTCCACGTAAATCCACTAGTTCACCAGATGGTGCAGTCATGGCATTTATTATTTCATAACGCATTTGCTTCCATTCACCCAGCATATGCTCCATTTGTTCAGTTCTAGTAAGCTCAAATGTCTACAAAAAAAGTTAATTATTTGTAAATACATACATACACAAACATATGATATTTGAGCAATTATTATCATACATACATCTCTATGAACCTGTTCAATAATGAAAAGGATTGCATTTTCCTTTTCATTTCTGAGAAAGCTAACAATGTCAGTATCCGCAATAGGATCTAAAGGCTCAAATGTACGTCTTGCACTGAGCGAATTTAACTTCTGTGAGATCTGGGGCAAATCTATCCCTCGAGATCCTAATAAGAGATGACTGAAAATATCATTTTGTCAGTAACAATATTACATGAATATACATGAATATTAATACAATGAACACAACCGGTTATTTCACAAATATGTTAGGTTATGTCACGCATGATTCAAAAATTTGTACTAGTTTGATTACAAATTAGGAGAAATCTACATAGACATGCATCGAATTATTGTACCTCCGACAGTAGTTTTAGAAATAAACTTACGCCTGTGCTTCGTTGTCCTGCGTGCTGGTTTGAGTGACACGAGCCCATAATTCATTGGAAGCTTCCAGTACCTGCCGAAGATTTCTCTCGACTTGTGGTAGTTCCTCATTTCCTTCGACCGCTGCGGACAATTGCTCTGCCGATCTCAGAAGATCGCTAAAGCCAGAATCCGTTGTTAAACGCGCGGAATCACCGCTTAACACATCAACGTGACCGGTGTCACCCATATTTGTACGATTCCTAGGAGCCGCTGAGAATCTCATATATCGCGCGGGAAATATCACAGATAAATCTCATACAAACGTGCACCTTGCGGAACGCAGCTAAAATGAGGTCGTAATACAACTCAACGGCAAGGTAGACGAATTTTTTATTTTCAAGTAATACGCGCACAACTCAACGACAGCGCAGACGAACCTTCCATTCTCCCAGGCCTGTGGTCTGTTCTTTCACTCTGCACTGCTGCACTGGTGCAATAAGTTAGAGTGAGACAAATATATGTTTGTCTCACTCTAACTTATTGCACCAGTGCAACAGCGCAGGCAAAAGAACAGACCTCTGGTTTACATCGTGCACTTGAGGTGTTTTTTCGTTTCGTGACCACGGTTGAGTTGGGTTGGTTAGTTTGGTCCACTTAACACTGGCAACGCCGCGAGCGTCATTCTATCTTTGTTGCTCAAGCGTTGCGAGTGTTAAATGGACCAAACTAATCAACCAAACGCTACCGTGGTCACGAAACGAAAAAACGCCTTTTGCAAGATTCACACTGCGTCCGATTTCCGACGTACGACAAACGATATCCAATAAGAAAACAGTTTTCTAATAGAGAATTCAATTCTCCATTGGAAAGCTGTTTTCCTATTGGATATCGGACGACGTACGTCGGACATCGGACGCGGTGTGAATCTTCCATTTGATACGCGTATTAAATAATAACTTTCTATTAAATAATCTTAATATCGACGATATATATAAACAACGGTATATTAAGTTGGTATAATACTCATCAAGAAGACGTATTGTATCGATTAAATGCGTTGTTGTTGATATGCATTGCCAATATTAAGATTATTTAATAGAAAGTTACTATTTAGTATGTATATCAAGTGCACGATGTAAATCAGGCTAATTGCAGGATTCACACCGTGTCCGATGTCCGACGTATGACGTCCGATATCCAATAGAAGAACAGCTTTCTAATATAGAATTCAATTCTTCATTGGAAAGCTATTCTTTTATTGGATATCGGACGTCATACGTCGTCCGATATCCAATAGAAGAACAGCTTTCTAATATAGAATTCAATTCTTCATTGGAAAGCTATTCTTTTATTGGATATCGGACGTCTTAGTCGGACATCGGACGCGATGTGAATCCTGCAAATGGCCTGGTTTACATCATGCATTTGATACGCGTACAAAATAGTAACTTTCTATTAGATAATCTTAATATCGACAATGCATATCAACAGCGACGCATTCTATCAATACAATACGTTTTGTTGATAAGTATTATACCAGCTTAATATACCGTTGTTTATATATATCGTCGATATTAAGATTATCTAATAGAAAGTTACTATTTAGTACGCGTATCAAGTGCACGATGGTTGCTTTCCAACAAGAGACACAAATCGACACAAGTATCATCCTATCTTTATTACTCACTAAATATGGAACAAAGATAGAATGATGTTTGTGGTTGCTTTCCAACAAGAGACACAAGTCGACACAATCATTCTATCTTTGTTCTACATTTAGTGAGTAACAAAGATAGGATGATACTTGTGTTGACTTGTGTCTCTTGTTGGAAAGCAACCTGTGTCGACTTGTGTCTCTTGTTGGAAAGCAATCGATGTAAACTAGGGCTATAGAAATATGCGGTCTGTTCTTTTTAGCTGCACTGCTGAACTAGCAATAAGTTAAAATGAGACAAATATATTTTGTTGTCCATGGAACAGACCAAAAGATTCATCCCAACTGCACGCCAATGGCTGCGTTCTAAAATTCGGGTGTATATCAGTTGGACACGGAGCAATTGGACACAGTCCAATCACAAGTCGCTGTTCCAAGGGACCCTACAAATGTCTCTAATCACACGGGGCTGTGATTGGCTGTGTCCAAATGCACCGTGTCCAAGTGCACCGCTCCCCTAAAATTCACTGCTAATACTGAAAATCTATAGTTCATGTTACATATACTATAGAATTTAGTATAGAATTTACTATAGAATAGTACTTTATTTACTATAGAATTTTAGTACTGGCAGTGAATTTCGGAACGCAGCCAATATGTCGAATGACAGTAGTATGACATCATAAAATTCGTTGGTAAATTGTTTATTGAAATATGTAGTAAAGAAACAATCTCGTGTTTTTACAAAAACTCCCCCAAGAATTCGAAGAGAGATGAAATGATCGTCAAGCGGATACGTAATATTCGAATAAAATTATGTGACTAGACCACAACAAACATTGAGGTTGACGTTCGGCCGTATGTCAATAAACATCAACGATTTCTTTGATCACGAGAAATCGATACAGTACAAATGATTATTTGTATTTGACCATGGTAGATCGCAGCTCTGACGGTGGCAAGGAACGCCGGCAATATTATGTCGCCAAACGAGACACGGTACTGTTACGAATACTTGGAGCATGCGACGTTAACGTTAACGAGTTACGTCTGGGAATGCTTGTAGAAGCGCTCGAGGATTTGAAGGATAGCTCGTTGAAAATACGCGTAATCGACACCGCGGGATCCAAAACCTGGTGCGGCACAGAATGGCGCTGCCACAAGTACGATCTGATACCAGTGTCGCACAAGATACGGCAGTACTTGCTCGCAGTACAATCCCCGCAGGAGAGAGTTCAATTGGCAAGCAACAAAGCATTGTGCGAGCAAATAAAGGATATATCTGTAAAGGACAAAGTCTGGTACTGCTGCGATCCTAATAAACATTCTAAGGAGTTAGCGTTTGTGAAATATATTGGACCTGTGACAGAACTAGGACTAGGACATTACTTTGGTCTTGAACTACTGGTGAATTGAGACTATCTTACTTGCTGCTGTCTATCAAAAATTTCAATTTTGAACTTGTTAAAGTAGAGTACATAGAGTATATACTTAGATATATATATATATATATATATATATATATATATATATATTTAAAAAATAGAAAAAGTTATTGAGATATATATATTTAAAAGTCATTAATATTCTAGACACTTTTGTTTCTAAAAGTGGCATGTAAACCTTCTGATTGACTACTTTTAGTGACACTGTTGATTAAAAATTTCAAAATATGGACAATTATTTCTTCTTGTCTGTAATGTTTCTAAAAGAAAGTTAATAAAGATAGCAATTGTATCATAAATTACCAATTATAGAACTATTGATCACTGAACAATCTTGAACTTAAAAAATTAAACTTTAGAAAAGTAAACTGACAAGAAGAAAACATGTACCTTTGAAAGTACATGTTGCAATATGTAATTTATAACATAATAATCAAGTGCAAATGGATACACTGTTTGGATAAGAGAAGATGCAATAATCACTATTATTAACTATAATCACATAAATATGTTACAGGAAAGTCAAGAAACATCCGAGACATCTTCACTGATCAAAGAATATTTTACTTGCACACATTGGAATGCAATATTTGCTACTGTAAGCAACATATGCCCCTACAAAGAAACTGACACAGTCTCCAGCAATATTGAAAAAAGTACACAGATCAGTTACAGTTTAACATTTCTTTAATGTCTTTATGGTAATCCAATTTATTTTATATTATTTTTATTCCAGCATCATTGTTCTTGAAAGGTAGCACAGGAACTGACTATAGTAATGATAAAAAGAAATCTGTGCTTGACAGTACACCGGCTATTCTGCTAGAACAATTTACCACGTTTGACGACAACAAAAACAACAACCGTGAATCTGTCAACATGTTGAAGGAACGTCAAAAAATTGCAAAATCAAGTCTCGAGAATGACGTCAATAACTTCACAAAGAATCTCGATCACGCTCTCTTTAAATCCGGTAACTTCACTATCGACTAAAGATACAATAAATACTTATTTATTATCCCGATACCTTTCCCTAAGAACTCTAGAGTGAAATTAGCTGTAAGCACGTTAATTCCTTCCGTGCGACAGAGAGAGTTAAAAATAGCGCAGGTATCCGAGAATAGACGCGAACCTAGCCTGTCCTAGAGAACTCTGCCGGCAGATTTATACAGCGGTCGCGAAAGTTATTGTATCTTTTATTTAAATAATGGCAGCAGCACTGCAGAACATTCCTATTTTTGTATTGGAGCACAAATGGAGTAGTGATATAGAATCGAATGTGTACAGTGATGTGGAGGAAATGCATGATCGCTTAAGTTTGCTGGATTACAGTAAGATACATTCGATATCTTGCCTCTACCTGCACCTCAAACATTTGTTTATACTTGTACAAATATCAGATAAGTCTTTAAATGTTATCTTTGTATATATTGCGTTATCTATCTTTGTATTTCTATACAGAGTGAGTCTAAGAAACACCACAAATCTTACAAATATTTCTATATTTCAAAATCAGAAGAAAGAAGCTTTAATAAATATAAGTATAAATTATTTAAACTATTTAAAACTATATAAGAGATCTCAACAATAACTTTAAATAAATTTATAACTTAATCTGATTTTCTCGGAAAGTGATACTGATACTCATAATATCAGTTTATAACAAATCTCCAAGTAAAAATAAGTTGCTTTTCTGTATTCTTTTTATGTTAACGAAAGGTCGAATAAAATTGCCAATAAAGTTACCCTGTATAGAAATGTATGGATAAATACTACAAACGATTATGGCGAACGTAATCTTATTTGTTGTAGGCAATGTGTCGGAAAAAAATGAAATCAAGAAGTTCAGCAAGATAGAAAATAAGGAAGACTTAATGGTAGGCTCTAATGTGAAAGTGTTATTGGATTCTGATATTCACTACGGGGTTATTCGATGGATTGGTACACCATCTGGTATTAGTCCTGACAAATTGATGGCAGCTGTGGAATTGGTAACTATGACAAGCAATTTACGATAATCTGGACTGTTACAAAAGTGCCAGAAAACAAAGTTCAACGATATGTCATTCATAGGATGATGGACATCCTTTAGGTACCGATGGAACTTACAAGGACATTAGATATTTCCATTGCAGGCCTCATAGAGCTGTATTTACAGACATTGAACACTGTTCTCTCTACGAGAATGTGAGTATGGGCGGAATGAATCACGCAACATTGGCTATTGAATATTTATGCGACTTTGTGAATAAATAAGAAAAATGTTTTCGCAGACAAAGCTTGACGAGCGGCTCGCACTTACAAACAACGACAATTTCGGTAACATGGAATGTTCCGTAATCGCAGGCATAGTGAGACCTATCTCCGTCAAAGGAGACTTGGAAAGTATATGCGGCAAATATCGTGGTATCCAAGGCCATCATAATTCATGTTACTTGGACGCTACGCTCTTTAGCATGTTTACATTTACTAGTGTATTCGACAATCTCCTATTTCGGTAATTTGTTTTGCACCAATACAATCAATATATTATTTCAAAACAATTCAGAGTTTTAGCTTATATTTATACGTGTGCGGTGCTATCATTAAATGTAATACTTTGTTTCTTAAACATTTATATCAACAATTTTTTAGACCACCGAATGAAAAAGACTGTCCACAGTATGAAGAAGTGCAGAGAGTTTTACGAGAAGAAATCGTGAATCCGCTCAGGAAGAACATGTTTGTTAGAGCAGACCGTGTAATGAAGCTCAGGACTTTGCTTGAAAAGCTGTCATCAGTATCCGGCTTGACTAGTGAGGAAAAAGGTTTCGCCTTTATATTTTTTGGATACTTTATTTTATTCTGAGTAAATTATTATGTTTAATACGTAATAAATTTGTAATACTTCTATCATAGATCCAGAAGAATTTTTAACGTCGTTGGTTGCCCAGATTCTGAATGCCGAACCATTTCTCAAATTGAGCTCCGGACAGGACGCATATCACTATCAATTGTTTGTTGAGAAGGACGATCATCTAAATCTACCGACTGTGCAGCAATTATTGGAACAGAGTTTTCTAACCAGTAATATCAGATTGAAAGAAGTTCCATCGTGTCTCATCATACAGATGCCTCGTTTTGGCAAATCATTTAAAATGTATCAAAAAATACAGCCTACATTACTGCTTGATGTAACGGATATTATCGAAGACTGTTGAGTATCATTGTATCACTGCCTATTTTTTAACCGCTTCTGTCTATAACTATTTGCAATATTTGCATATTGTTTATAGCCCCTAGACAGTGCACAGTTTGCGGAAAATTAGCAGAATATGAGTGCAAAGAATGTTACGGACAATGCGGCGTTGGTCTCGAGAGTATAGCTTTTTGCTTTAAATGTCTCGAAAAGGTTTGTCAGACAAAACTTGTGAAAGTACTAATTAAGAATATTCTAGAAGATAAATGATCGTATTTTCCTTAGGTACATTGTCATGAACGAAGGACGAACCATGAGCCAAAGAAACTAGTTGTGCCTATGGAGTTTGCAATTTTGCAAGAACATTGTTATGTACCGCGCTTATATCTAGAACTTTCCGCAGTAGTTTGCATTGAAACCTCACATTATGTTTCTTTTGTGAAATGTGGTCCTGGTTCAGAAGCACCATGGTGTTTCTTTGATTCTATGGCTGATAGGAAAGGTATCTTACTTATATTTATTTAATCTTCCATAAAAAGTAATTTCTTACATGATAACATTAATGAAAATTGTTATTTCATTATCAATAAGTTGTATGTGATTATTGATATTAATTTTGATTTTTATTAGGAGAACAAAATGGATACAATATACCAGAAATGGTACCATGCCCAGATTTTCCCTATTGGTTAAGTGAAGAAGGAGGAAATTACCTGACTAAGTTGACAGATGACCGACACTTACCAGAACATGCAAAGCGTTTATTATGCGATGCATATATGTGCATGTATCAATCCCCTGATGTTATGATGTACAAATAACTTTAACCAATTCACATTTTAAGGAAGAGATAGTTCTTGCATTATTATTCAAGAAAAGTGCAATGTTTTGTTTACTGCAACCTATAATTATTTAATAAGCTGATATAGGTATAACAATAATTTTCTAGCCAAGACAGTATAAAGCAGTATAAGATTGTTTAAAAATCTTCAAATTGTATGTACAAAATAGGAATATATATTTGTAAGCAGAAGATACATAATTATAGAAGATTGGCAATATATACTCGTGACATTCATTCAAAAGTTTGAGACTGCAAATCACAAACTGTACCTAATGAATCAATCTTATATTTCAACCGGAATTTCAATGCTTTATTATGTACTTATTTAAGGTAATAAAGTGCAACCTTACTAAAGCTAAACTTGCTCAATTAAAACGAACAGACTTTGGATTAGGTTGTCATATTAGGTTAGAGTACAAAACGTTCCTATCAGCGCACCTATAACCTCCAAAAAGCTAACTGCGGAACCGAGTTTTACTCAAACTTTTAGAAGATGTTGACGAGACGAATACCATCCGTACTAACTCAAAAGATAAGCGAGCTTGTGTGTTTTCGAGATAAATCACTCTTGTTCGTGCAAACTCGCACGTACGGTATGGATCATGAAATTAAACAATATGAACGGCGAAATAAAGAAGAAGATCTGGAAAAGAGTTTACCCGATGATGATCCGGAGAAGCCCAAAACATTTTTATGGTTTCCGACTGCAGCACCAACAGGACATGAATTTAAAATCGGTAACTTAAAACATTGGTACAATTATCACAAAACCCTAACGAAGAAGAAGAATCAAGAATTTATACCAGAGAGACACGAGACATTAGGGAGCAATTTGGCCACCGCTCACTTCATCGTATATCGTGGAGGCAAGGTGAAGTTTAAAAATTCTGATTTTTGGGTAGAATTAAATAAGGATGGTACTTCAAATTTACCCAACAAATTCGATCCATACTACATTCTCGAAATGGTAGATGTCAATGGATTTGATCTGTATTACGAGGGTCTGAGTAACTTATGTGGTCTCACAAAGCTCAAGTGGCTTAGTATCAAGAATTGCAAGAACATTGATGACTGGGGTTTAGACAAGATATCAGCAGAGTTTCCAGAATTGGTGCATCTGGACATTTCAGGTTGTGAAAAGATCACTGAAAGAGGATTGGAGTCACTATATAGAATGTTAAATTTAAAGACTTTGATTGTTACAAATCATAAAAAATCTGCTGCATTTGAACTAACCTGTATGATGTTAGAAGATTGTATTCCTGGCTTATCTTGTGAGATTCATGAACCTTTGAAAATAGTAGAAGAATAAAGAATTGCTTCTAGTAAAAGTAATAAAGCTATATAGTTTGTAGTTCAAATCTCATATTTATTATATACTATATAATTTTAATTATATAAAGCTGTAAAGTGACTACTTGATTACTAGCAAATAAAATAGAGTTTGTTTAAAAATGTCTAACTTTTTATCAGTTTATTCTTTTCTCTGCGTTTCTTTATAAAATGTAATTCAGCTTTATTTATGATACCACATGTTTTGATATTTTCATTGTTATTAGTAAGTTTAATATGTTTGAAACAGAGATGATATTTCTTCCAAATGTGTTTCCAACTTATTTTCTTCTTGACATTTTCTCTTCTTAAAGATAAACTCATATGTCGTTTTATAGCCTTCTTTAAATCAAGAACTGTTGTGTCATGTGGTGGAACCTAGAACCAAAAAAAAATAAAGATTGTATTATTAGGACGACGGATATATTTTCATAAACCCCATTGAGATATAATGGATAAATTAATAAATTATCATAAAGATCACAAAAGCATATTACCACTACTGCAAGCTTTGGTAATTCTCCACGATTTAAAAATAAAGTTATAGCTTGTCCTTGTGCAACTGCAATCTGTGATTTAAGTTCTTCTATTGTGACATCTGAGGGTAATCCGGAAAGAAGTGGATCACTTTCGATAATATTATCTATTGCTACCTTAGTCAGTTTTATTAATTCTTGATGACTAAGTTGTGTAGTTTCAGACTTTGTTTTGTCAAGATACAACTCTTCTTTAGTATCTTTTGTCATATCTCCTGACTTCGTATTTTTCGTAATGTCCATAATATATTATAGTTTGAAATAATTATTTATCTGTTTGCTTTTATATTTTACGTAAGTTATTATAAAGATATTACTGTCTTAATAGGTTATTTCTATAAAACTAGTTGAATATATCAACAATATTCCTAACTTCTTATAATTTGTTAACTTTAAGCCGAATATATTAGATTACGTACTAATTACATATTAAACATTGTAATTATACTCGAGATATTTCTCTATGACTAAAGCCAATGGCAAACGATTCTTGTTTTCATGCTGGATTGTTTACTAGATGGAAATACTCTGTTCTGATTAGTGTATTTTTGTATCATTCATTTCTTCTTTATCGCTCGATACACACCAAAGTGTGCAAGACAAACCTAGATCCGAAAGAATTTATTTTCTGTAGAAAACCTCTACTCGTTACCTCGAATAGTAATTTGTGTCTCGCACAGTGTAAATTAACCTTTAAAGACATTTATAGTAAAAGGGCCACACACACAGGAACAGGCCTGAAGCCAAAGAAAGAGAGAGAGAGAAGATATTTAGATGCGTTCGAAGAGCATGCTACCAACGCTATCGCGTTTTTCTATCTTTATCGCTCCTTAGATGTACATACAACAAGGATAGAATGATACGAGGTGCGTTCCGTTTCCACGCATGATGCGCATGAAACGCAGCGTTAGAGTGACAGAAATACGAAAGTAAGATAAAATGAGAGGGAGAGCACTCGGATGAGGTTCTCGAACCTAGGTTAGTTCTCGAACGCATGAACTGCATCAGCTCCGAGGTAGTGCAGTCTATGCGTTCGAGAACTAACCTAACCTAGGTTCGAGAACTCATCCGAGTGCTCTCCTTCTCATTTTATCTTATAGCGAATTCGGTTGCTTGCACTAGTGTGCACTGAGTGCGCACTAAGGCTTGTTCATAGTATGTTATTATATTTAAAGATTGTCTTAAATAATTCTCAAATAAATTCTCAAATATTTTTAACCATAATATGATATGTATAACATCCGTACGAATCATTTTATTAGTTAAAATGTTTTTAAATATGTATTTAAGACACGATCTTAAATATAAGAATGTACTGTAAACAAGCCTTAATGCGCACTCAGTGCGCACTAGTGCAAGCTACCGAATTCGCTATTAGTTTCGTATTTCTGTCACTCTGTCAACGCTGCGTTTCATGCGCATCATGCGTGGAAACGGAACGCACCCACGGTAGCGTTGAATAGCGCTAATAGCGAGCTGCCCGAACGCACCCTTATTTGACAATTCCTAACCTTTTTCTAAAGGCGAAAGTATTATTTTAAAAATATGGCAAGATATTCCAGTGAATCGGATTCAGACTACAGTAGTAGATACCGAAGAAGACGAAATCGGAGATCAAGGTAAAACAAGAAAAATTTTATTATTTCATCGTTAACACGCGTGGGAAAGTGCTGAAATAAGAAGCTGCACTATTTTTCTATACCTTCCGTATGTTTGACATGTTTTATTATCTCTTTCAATAAAGTTGTCTAAGATAAACAAAATAAATTCTGCTATTATAATTCTTTCAGATCTAGTGGCTCGAATTCTAGTGATTCCTCACCTCATCGAAGGAGATTGTCGAAACACTCAAAAACAAAGCGTAGACACCGTTCAAATTCAAGAAGCAGAGGAAGAGATCGCAATTCAAAAAACTATAGAGGATCCGGAAGTAGTCACTCGAGAGACCGAGATAAAAGACATTACCGTAGTAGCACGGGCAGGTCTCACTCTTCAGATCGTTCCAAGAGAAAAGCTAGATCTACTTCAAGAGAAAAGTCACAAAGTCCTTCAAGTAGTTCACAATCAAATCAAGCAAAAATTAATATTGAAAAAAGCCAAGTTATAGTAGGAAAAGGTAAAAATATTTTGCATTTGTCAATATCATAATTTTAATTTAAAAATGATTGGAAATATTGATGAATAAACTTATATATTATTTTCAGATGATTTTTCTATTGAGCCACGTTTTAAGGAAAGTATACTTGATGAAATTAATGCAGAAGGTTTTACTCCTAAACAGTTTACCTCTTCTACCAAGGAAAGCAAATTTAAAAATATTGTTATAGATATCAGTACAGATACTATACAGATTCCACCAGCACCTAGTGTCTCTAGTGGATCAGAAAGCATATTTCACACATCTGTAAGTTTTTCTTTATAATTTTTACACATCATTAGATATATATTTGGTAGTAATACTTGTCTTCTTTTCCAGATCATGATAGATCAAGAAGCAAGATTTGAGAAGTGGGTAAAAAAGCTCTATACTCTTAGGCAGAAAGCTATAGCTGATTTAGTTCATACAAATGTTATTTAATCAATACACGATATATGAATATATATAATATTTATATACAGGGTGTCACACTCTCCTCCAGGCATTTTGTGGGGATGTAGAATGGGTTGATGTGAACATAAAAGTCCTATACTGTTTTGCGATATTCGCAATAATTATCGAGATATTAATTGTAGAAAATTTATGAAGGATATGGTAAATGAGTTATAATAGCGACGACTGACATCGTGTACTTATACTTTAGGTCAAATTAAACAAAAATGGTCTTCTACCATTTTGCAAATAATCACATAGATTTTTAATTATTAATTAAAAAATATGAGTACATTATCATGCAAAATCGTGCAATAATAGTCTTTAATTAATAATTAAAAATTATGTGATTATTTGGAAAACTGTAGAGGATTTTTTGTTCAGTTCAAGTCGCTATTATAACTCATTTACCATATTCTGCTTGGTTATTTATAAATTTTCTACAATTAATATCTCGATAATTATTGCGAATATCGTAAAACAGTGTAGGACTTTTATGTGTTGTGTATGTGTGTGTATGTATGTATGTATATATATATATATGTGTGTGTGTGTGTGTAATATTTATATATTTAGATATATAAATATATATATTTATATATATAGTAATATTTCATCTACAAATATTTATTTGAAATTTTATATAGACGTTAAAATAAAATGTAACAATAGAAATATGTAAAAAAAAACTTATTAATGTATCCTATCAATGAATTTTTCTAAATAAAACTCTAGCACACATATGCTGTATTACAAATCACAAGATTTAATAAGTATTTAACATCTTATTAATTTATTATTTGAAAAACTTAAGCAATTAACGACGCATCTAGAATAAAACTTTAGAAGTGAGTAATAATAACGAAACTGTCTTTCATGAAGTATCATTGATGTATTGTGTGTAAATAAACTCACTTCATTTTACGAGAATCTAACTGTACCGACTCAGATTTGTGTACATACCATTTATTCTTTGTAGGATTTTACAATTGCTTACATATTTGGTTTTCTCGGCCCTATGCATAAGAAAGCAATTCTTCAGACTTAATAATCAGAGATGGAAATAATGGTTGGATAAGAGCTAAACTACAACTATATGAAATACAAGAGAATCGTGTAACGTTTTTATTATAAAGTTTAAATATATATTTACGAATATATATATATGGAGTTAAATGAACGTAAAAATGATAGAATGATCAACGAAATTTAATATTCACGAAAAATTCCATATTTCCATCCCTTTAAAAAGTGATGCAACTAATTAATATGTATATATTACATTTATTGCCACCAGAGTAAGAGATTAATCTATATACCTACAAACACTTAAAACCGTGCGTACGCGTTGCATATTCGTATATTTGCGTTTACGTTTATTGTAAACTGGAATTGATATAATATTAATAATAGTAGATAAGCATTAAACTAATGTAAAATGAATTGTAAATGTTCAGGCACTCGGTCCATATATATTCGCGTATATTAACATATGCATATATATATATATGTATATATATTTCACGATTTTTCATATACAGTCGACTTGTTGACAAAACGATCATTAAGAGAAATCCAACTTCTCAAACATATTTGGAGATATAACACGCAGTATCTTATCCGTACACACACATTATAATTATTCTTTTCAATCTATCTACTTTTCAATAATTTACACATGAAAATGATCCTGCAATGATACGTTTAGATCATTTTAATTTTGTAATATCCAAAACTAATGAGAGCTGCGTGAAACGTATTACAATTTGTTCTTAACAGGATTTTAATTGGTTCAAATAAGATTTTCTTGATATGTACTAAAACGCCTCTAAAGTTTCCGGTTATCTCAGTTTATTGGCTATATTGTTTTTTCTTATTACACAGAATATTGAATTGAAAAGAAGCTAAGAACATACCCCTCACAAATATCGATATTCGGTATATCTACAATATATTAAAACTAATAAATACAGAATATCCGAGTACCTGGATACATTCTCCGGCATTGAAGTTCGCGTGTGTATATAACTATTAATTTATACATTAAAAAATTTTGAAGACACTGAGCACAATACATAAATCGTAGTTACATTCAGTCGCAATTCATTCGTTTTATTACAGTTCTGGTTCAACGATTTTAGATTTTATATATGAGCAATTAATTTTTGCAACTGAGCAATTAATCAGTATCCATGTATCAATTGTATTAATTAAAATCAGTTCAAAAATAAAATAATTTATATATACTAAATTTATCAATAGTCATATATATTCCACAAATATTATAGAATATATATATTATATTTTTAATATCTATTAAAGCACGTATTTTTCATAATTTAAAATGCAGAACATATGAACTAGGCGTAAGGAATGTTCTTAAGAAAGCACTAAACTTTCACTTGAGCTGCTAGTATTTTGTAATTCTTGTTATTTTTTTCAATCCAGTTATTTTGTAAAAATTTTTATATAGTTATGTCTGATATGTTTAACGTGATTTAAATAATAATTATAATTGTTGAAACAATATATTTCTGACTAAAACACATCTTTATAGCAGTTTTAAGTTGCGATAATAGTTGCGTATGCTTTATATTCCGAGTTCATCATGTTCAAACATATTGCCCGATGCGAGAGCAATAAATATTCTATGATAATTCATAAATTAATATATTTTTACAATATCATTAATAACACATATATAAAACCGTATTATACGCACGATGATTTAGCGCGCAGTTATTCTACTGACTTCGCCGATTATTCACGCAGATGTTATTCGTAATATAGTCAACCAGCTGTGTCAAAATACATAATAGTAATAAACATTTCATTACTATAGTGCAACTAACATTGCATTGTCATTCTGCTAACTGTCTGAATAACGTATTCGAAGAATATGGAAGAAATATTCAATGCTTCTATAAGAACCAACTTGCGGGCAAGTTAAATAACTCTATTTTAATCGGCTTTCCTGCGCTTTGCGTGTCGATTTAATGACTTAGTCATTCACGTTTAGCCTCTCATGTGATATTGCATAAAACTCCCTCGAACATCAAACGACTCTGATCATTTAACGTCTAACAACAACTAACAAATCGTACTTGTACTATATAATTTCACGATCTAGAGTTAATGGAAAGTATAATGGAAAGACATAATGCTGATCTCGATAAATGTGGGAGTATATCTGAAACAATAATTTAGTGGAGAACATCAAGAAAAAGAAATCAATCAATATATAAAAGTGAAATAATCGTAGAATCGAAGTAGAATATTTACCTATGTTCGCTGGACAGCATATAATTTTTATACATTGATCTACTGGTGGTTAATATTCTAGAATAATTGAAAATTTCTCCTCGCGCAATTTTTTTAGTTTTACTCAAAGTCTTGTAAATTTACGATGTCAACTTCCATAATGCTGTTGCCGGCAAACTGTCCGAATACTCCGTTTGACGCGCTGCGCTTTACAACTGAAACATTTAAAGAAACTGTGTAATATGTCGGCGTATCAGGAAGTTTTACTTCGAGTAACTTGGAGTTTACCAACTAACCGGAATAATCCACTTTTTTGAGCATATAGGTAGGCAAGTCTTGACATTCACGCGCTATGTACGTTCCCACAACTGATAGATCAGTGATGGGTGGTGTGACTACTTTCATGGTCTCACGTACGATCGCAGTGTCCACTTCATAGTAACCTAATATGCAATAATTGTATGCATACATTATATGTTATATATATGTATATATGTTTACATGAATAATTTACTGCTATAATTCATAATATGAACGATCCCGTGGGAAAACCTAGAGCGAGATGGGAAAAATGGTGAGTGTGGATGCTGGAAAGATCTTGGAAGTCAGAAACTGGAGAAGGGCATCGGAAGACCGAGATGCGTGGAGGCAGACAATTGAGGAGGTCAAGGCTCGATTTGAGCTGTAGCACCATTGGAAAAAGAAAAATTCATAACATGAATATTAATTACAATGTATCAAAAATATTTTGTATCAAAATCAACATGAATTGGATAAACGTACCATCATACATTTTTCTGAGAAGATCGTACATATTACGAGGTGGCAATACTCGCTGACGATTTAATGGCATAACAAAGCAGCATTGACCATCGATATCTATGATACCTGTTTTATTCTATAAATAAATATGATACGTAAGAATCATTCTGCTCGACATATAAAGCTGGAGAATCATTTATGTTATTGAACAAAGTAGAATACAAATATTGACTTACAATGTTAAAATCATGTATAAAGCGGCCTTGGCGTCCACCGCGGAAGTCAGGCACATCAATCTTCTCGTAATGCTCGTTCTCGAGGTCAATCTCAAATCTCTCATTGAAGAAATTTCTGATATCATGATCTAAATGTCTCGCAATATCCAACGCTTCTTGCTCAGTGGCTCTGGTAAGACTTTTGAATAGATCAGAATCAGCCAGTAGTCCCTGATGAACTCCATCCCTGCCATAAGATGCTTTGTTGGAACTGTCATATGGAATGCTGTACCAGCCTGTACGGAATCTGTGCATTTGAGTTCTCGCATATTGCTTATAAATGTAGAGACCACCGATCACGCCAATAATCAATATCATCAAAGCAACAAGAAAAAGCAAGAATGTCGCTGTCACATGTATACGTTGAATGCTTCTCCTAGTAACAAAATAATGACCTATATCGGCTTTTGGACGTGCTGCTTCCACATCAGCTTTTGAGCTATCCTGTTTTGAAAAAAAAGAAAAAATAAATAGATATTGCAATTTCTTGAAAATAAATATTATATTTATGACATGCTATCAGTTAAATCAGATGAGTGCATATTTGCTTCCTTGCAGAAATAAAAAAACCAATTAAAAATAAAAAAATTATTGTCAATTTGAATTGAACAATTTACCATTATATGTGCTTATAACAAATATAATAATAAATGTTCAATTGTATATACAAGATTAATTTTATTTCTCAACTATTTACTATACCATGTGGTGAAAAACAGTTCAATATTTTAAAGGTAAAGGAAATTTATATTTTGTTTTCTCCAATAACATTCTTAGATAAGCTTTATCTGCTTCTCGTATGGACATTATTGAATGATATATATTATCGTCGAATGTATAAGCAAGCGATGCATAAAAGATATATACATCTGCACCGCAGCAGTGGCTTTTTATCATAATATTACGATTTTATGAAATGCATATACGTATGCGAATGTGTATGCGTATGTGCGTACATGAATCAACGTTATCAAACGCAAATATACACTTGCGCCGAAAGCGGAGATAGCGGGTAGGCGGATGATATAGATATAACACAAACATAAATTGACAATTCGTCGAGCGTATATCTTTCGACGGCGATGACAGCGTTGCTGAGCAATTTTTGCGACGCACAAACGTTTTCGTGAACTTTGACATCGTCAATGAGAAATAGTCATAGCATGATTAATCAACGAAGAGTTCAAATACGATAAAAATTGGATGGGGGTGTTATACATATACTGACCGCCGCGTTTTCCTCAACAAACAATGGCTGCTCCATTTTGTCGACCTTCTTTTCGGTGATCGCTTTCGTGATGACCGTCATTTTCGCGATTCTCTTGCTGCTGCTATCGACGATTACTTATTCAACCTACGGCGATGTCTATATACTGGCTATTCGCGAATAATCGCGATAACTGTTTATTAGGAAGTCGAGCGCTCAGAAACGAGGACGCGTGTGAGCCAAACAGTCGAACAAACGTCCGCAAAGTCTCGCGATGAACTGCGTATGTTACTAACGCAAAGATTGATCGGTGACAACCGCGCCCTCAGTAAGTTGACAAGCACTGTGCACGCATGCGCCATGCCAATCCGAATATGCATCGCGAAACTGCAAGAGGTCAAATTATTGTGCGGGATTATGGAAGATCATAAGGGGGGAGGACAAAACTGTCGCTAATCGAAATCCCTAGAAAGCAAATTCTCACTTTGCTTTCTAGAAGAGTTTTTAGGAAAGTCTCACAGAGGGCATCGTGTGTACCTTTCGATGTGAAAATGTTCTTAATGCTAAATTTAATTGTATCCACACAAAGTCAGTTAATTTCAGACAGTACCGTTTTATTACTACGCTTATACACTCGTGCGATCTGAGCAATAGTATATTTAAGACAAGTATCACAATCAATTGTTTATTACTTAGATCTACTGCGTCGATAACTAAGGTCGCCATATTCGATATCGGTTTAAATATTCTTCCAAATCAGGTGCATCTAGTCATTTGTGTTCCGTGACTATTATGACGTCGATGCCCAGGCCTTCAAAATTGCATATGGTTCCATGCGTGTTTGCATCGTGGGTATGTGGAGAGCGTTGCGGGAGTTGGTTTTGATCTAGTGTTTGCGGTACGTAAAATGGGCAATCAGGTGACACGAGTTGGCAACGCGTCGCACAGGAAGACGGAATCCGCGACGGTGACTGGAAATACACAAGGTGCGAATACCGTCGCCAGCAAGAGCGAGCCGGATCATACCTCTCATATGCAATTTTTCCCGATTGAGAGTCTGGCAAAGGTAGGCCGGTCTAACGTTTATTCTCGCTTATTCTGTCACTTCTCCAAGTAATAATCACCGTTCAGTAGTCAGAATATTCTTCGACAAATATCATAACGTTTGAGATATTGCACAAATTTTACTGTCGAATATTTGTTTAGCATTCTCTCAGCAAAAACTGTATAAATTATATCTCTTTGATTTTTTATTATTATTAAAGAATTTTCTCACAATATTATTTATGTTTCTACCTACAATTAACAGAAATATCTTTTAAGTGTATTTTGCAATATCTCACTTTTTGTATTATTGCTTTGTCATAATTCTCTGAATATCTTCTAAAGAATGTTGAATCATATGTTTTCTTTTTGGCATATAAATCAGTAGCTATATATCTTACACAAGCAGATGTTATCAGTTATCATTATCTGCTTATCTGTATAAGGTGTGTGTAATTTTATTTCTTTTTCTTTTACAAATAGGGAAACATAAAAACAAATTTTGTATGTTATATTTTATTATATATATATATATATATATATATATATATATATATATAAAAAGCTTATTTTTTAATACTATAATATAATATGTAAACTTGATATATATATGTATATGTATTTTTACAGACACTGTCACATCTTGCCCATCAAGAAGAACATGTTAATGGCATTACCAAGTCTGTGTTCGAAAAGTACTTATTTCCCAATTATCCTGAATTAAGTGAGAAACTTTTCACTTATCTGCACCATAATGCCCATGCTACAACTGCTTACATAAGCACAGGAGCTTTCAAGCAGCAAGCTGAGAAGTTTCTGTCAGTAATGAATGATCAAGCTATACTGGAGAATTATATAAAAATGTACTCTAACTTAAAGGATGGCGGCATTGTTACTCCTGAGACACTAAGAGCGTTATTAATGTGTTGTCACCAACTGGCAATGGAAAATAATAGTACTGGCTTGTGCCTTCACTCACAGCGGATAATAAATGCAGTCGTTGTTTCATGTGTTAGTAAAGTATTTATTAAATATGAATATACTAGAGTTTTCATAAATATCATAATATTCATTATTCATATAGTTTATATCAAATATTTATTAGTGTATTTATTAGATATCTAAATTCCAATGCTTCTAGTATTTTCAATTAAAACATGTTTGGATTGCTTCTAAAATTATCTGATCCAAATCTTAATAATAAAACTAATTTAAATTCGCTTTAGTTAAAAATACTATTACATAGTCTGGATGAATAATTTATATTATAAAAACTTTTTAGCGTAAAATGTGCGATTATTACATTCACGAATATCTCACAGTTTCACGGCAAATGTGGCTTATCCACGAGCTACGTGAGCAATTGGATCGGTCAACATTGCCCGCGTATGGTCAACGGCTTGCAACGATACGTGGTGCACGTGTTGACGATTGCTTATCGTAACGGTAAAGCTCTCCTGTCGAAGGAACAGCCGCAGCCACATATAGAGATACCGACACCTGTAGTGGATAAGATAGATTTCGAATTCCCTCGAACCTTACTGCCGATGAGCTACGTCTGGCTGTTGTCGTGTACGTTGCCGCAGTGTTACCTCCAGGTATGTTTGTTTCTCGCAAAATACACATAATAAACGAATTAATCGACAGACGTACCATTATGTCCTGCCTGTAGTATTTTGAATAGTCTGTTAATCATTATGGCCTGCCTATGAATCTGTATTTTACATATATTTGGATCGGCATATATGTGCGTGGTGTGTGTGTGTAGACCAACGATTCACCGAAGGACATAACTCACGCTTTGATAGCCGGAAGAAAAGGCAGTATTTGTCCAAGGCATTGGACGTTACTGTACAGTAGCGGGGAACACGGGACCGGGGCTAATCGCTTCCTTCACCATGTATTAGGTTACAGAGGTCCTACTCTACTATTTATAAGAGCTGCTAATGTAGAAAGTGACGAGGAATATCCAACGTATTGCGTGTGTTCGACCGTCGAGTGGCGTGAAAGTCATCTCTATTGGGGCGACGATGACTCGATGGGTATTCAACTCACTCCGTCCTATAAAGTCATAGAGAAGGGACCGAAGATACTGTACCTGAACACGAATATCAGGGGTTACCCACACGGACTGCGACTTGGTAGTGATCCGCGTTCGCCGTTTATCAGTATCGACGAATCATTCCAGTCGGTGTCGATCGCGGGCGCCCCTTATCGCATCGCCAGTCTGGAGGTCTGGGGTTGCGGCGATACAAAGCTGAGGTACCTAACATTTCATCAACAGTTTTGATACAGTCTTTGGAACATAGCGGCTTCATAAGAGACGCTATTGTACTTGTAGAGAAAAACAGCTGGAGATAAAGAAGTGGCAAGTAAAGGAAGCGGAGAAACAGAGAGTCGTAAAATTGAGCGCCAGCGACTGGTTGGATCATCCCGACCGTTACTTATTGGAACTGGCTGGCAGAGCGTCCTACAACGAATCTAACAAGTAAAGTCGTAAGAAGAATGCGCGTGCCTAAGTAACTGCTCATATATTTTATTTTGTACATATGTATATAGCGCCGAAGGTATTGTCACCGGAATTTCTGTACTTATATAATGCACGTTGCAGAGCGTGCGTGGAATGTGATTACTACTTATGTGAAATATAGGGGCTTATGCTTGGCGTACTTAAGCACAAGTGCCAAAGTTTCTAACATTGTCTAAGTTTACTTTTTTTTTTATATTTCCTTGTGTCATATTATGAAATTAAGTTGATAAAACGACGGCACTTCTGTTATTTCATAAAGATTCATTTCGTGGAGTTATATACAGGGGTATTTCGAGAAAGATAAATTATACGTTTTAAATTGTAACAGAGTTACGATATTTCAAAATTTATTTCTCATTATCCGATTTTACGAAAATAACTTCGAAGATTGTACTTGAACAATTTACTTTTCTTTATCAGTACTTCAATTATTTTGTATTGTGTTTTAATTATTTGTGAAATGTTTCAATGTTAGTGAGAGTGCCTTCTAGATTATTGGTGCAAATGCGAAAGAATGTAGATATATTTTAATATGGAGGTATTTCTCACAAAATATATATTTATTGTATTCCCACACATCATGTTACTATACATTTATCAAACATTGTTTACTGTACAAAAAATATGTGATTATACGATCGTATTTTATAAAAATACTGATACGATTCAATTGTTCATTGTCTATAAATCTTTATTTTTATTTTTACAGCTGTCTAGTCTCTTGATCATTAATCATAATCGATGTCAACTCTACAGTATTGAGCGAACAAGACTCTTCCAATTAAACTCCTCTTCACTATCGTACAGATGTATTACATTTTCTTCGTCGATGACTTCGAACAGATTTTTAAACGGCGTGTATCTCATGATAGTGACTTTATCGGCTATTATGATCAGCTTGTGCTTCGCACGAGTAATAGCGACTGTCAAGCGTCGTTGATCATCCAATATCTCGAGTTGTTTCTTTTCTTCGCGTTCCACACTTCTCGCGCACGTGTACAATATGACGTCTTTGTCGCGTCCTTGATATTGATCTACGGTATTTACTTCTACGTTTTTGTCATCCACAATCTTCTTCAACAGAGTCACATGAGCATTGTATGGTGCGATAATTCCTATGTTTCTAGCGTGCACACCTGCTTCCATCAGCACTTGCACCAGGCGAGCGACTATCGCGGCTTCCCAAACGTTGGAATAAATTTGATCTGACGTAACGCTGTTACCGCACAACTCGTTTACGCTCAAGTTACGAGTGCTACCAGTGTCGAGCACTATTACTGAGTCGTCCAGCTGCCTAGAAAGTGCTCTTTTTATCCAACTCTCGTAGGACGAGAGTATCTCCACGTGTACGCCGATAAGAGTCGCGTTTTCCACCTGCTTATTGCCTGGTATCAGCTTACCGTGGTACGCGGTGTCGTTGGCCAGCTTCATGATCCGCCTGTTCATTCTATACTGTTTCGTCAGGTTTACGGTGTTGTCCTCGCTGTCTAGCCGCACGAATAACGACTCGTCCGCACCGAGCTTAACAGCCGTACGGCTTTTGACGACAGGCGGCAGCTGATCGGGATCACCTACGAGGACGAAGCGGCGTGCGCTGTACAGCGGTCGCAGTACCGTGGATTGCATTACTTGTGTACTCTCGTCCACCACGCATATGTCGAACGAACGTCTTCGCAGGAGCGGGTGATAGGCGCCGTAACACGTCACGCCTACTACGCGTTTACCGTTGTAAAGCGCCTCTAGACTCTCCGGTGTATCACAACACCTCGTCGCGTACTCCTCCGTCTTGCATGTCAGCAGCGGATGTACCTGTTTGGTCGTTCCCAGACGAAGGAAATCGATGTCCCGGTCTAGCAGCTTCAGCAGAACATTGTCAACCGCGCTGTGCGTGTGCGCGGTAATCAGCACCGTGAGGCCCAGCTTCAGCAGCAATTCTATCAGCACCACTACAGTCTGTGTCTTTCCCGTACCTGGCATACCTTTCACCAGGGCATACTCGTTAGCCGCCACGACTCGCAACACAGCCTTTTGCTGATCCTCATTGAGGTCGCACATTATCTCGATACCGGCCGATATGGTCGAGCGCGGCAGGCTCTTCGCGAATGTCGCCGGCGTTCTATCCACGACAATGCGTCGCAGCCTCGCGTTGACCTCGTCGGTGCTCAGCAGACCGACCACATTCGCGTAATCAAACGTGAACACAGAGCTCGTGTAGAAATACTTGTCGATGTGGAAGATCGCGCGATCTGTGTCCTCTCCGCGCACGACGTCCTTTTCCAATAAGACTGAGATGGTGTCATTTGAAATCCGCAATATGTTCCCGGTGGTGATGTTGATTCGTGTATCTGTACTGACGACGATGTAATCGTTCTCGGCGAACGCGCCACTAAACGCGTCGTTCTCGACAGCTTCACCCTTTATATCAACACGCGTAAACACGTGCTGATATCTGTCATCCTGTTCCACCACTTTCCCAACGACTTTTAGATTGCTGATGCAAATGCCCTTCGCCTCTCTTTTCTCGGGACTCATCGTCCATAAATTGTTTAAACTGTCGTTTTCGCTATTAGAATTTTCCATCAGCTGTAGCAAAGCAACCCATCTTATAACGTAATCCAAATGACTAGATTCAAAATCATCCAATAGCTGTTTAACGAGTGTCGTCAGCGGATGCGACGGCGCCAAGTTCACGTTGGGATCCTTTGCGAGATAAGTGCAACATATAGTCTTGTAAGGACATCGCAAGCACGCGGTGGGATGATTTATCGGCTCCGGCAGCTCCATCGTCCTCAAAGCGTCTGACTCCGTGGTGTCTGTGCTCTGAGGCTTCTCCGATTGCTTGGCGAAATAATGCGCTAATGTGTTCCGCACTATTAGCAAGTCTCTCCTCTCGTGATGGCTACTCTTGATTTCCTGCATAGAATTCTCCTTGAGATACAACAGCAGGCCAGTGTCAATCTCCTCATCCCTTAAGCCCATCATCATGAGATAAAGAATAACTTGCGCCTTGTGCTCCAACGAGTACGAGGCTCTTCCAGTTTTCACCTCCAGCGGCATTATCTTGCGTTTCGAGTTGATGCTCACCTCCGCTGTCACGTCTATCCTTCCCTTCACACCTAACTTCGGGATGTATATATTCTCCTCGATGTCCTGTATATCACATATACTGCCTTGAAAGTTATCTTTCAGACCGTTTATGTGCTGCTGCTTGTTGCCCTTGATATAGTGCTGGATGAATTCGAATATTCTTGGCGCATACTGCATCATGCGTTTCCGACAGTCGTCCAGCGACATTTCTGAAGCGTAAAGATAGTCTATCGTATATCTCGACTGCAGCATGTTATCCAACAACTTGATCACATTAGACAATGTGTGCACGTTCTCTCGCAATGCTTTCTGCAGCCACTGATGAACTAACGATCCTACAGTCATCACGGAGTAATCGGCGTCCAGACACGGCAGCGATTCTATCTTCCTGAACTTTTCCGTTAACACCGCTCGTCTGCTGCAGAACAATCCGCTCGTTATTGTAGTGCCCGATATTAATCTGTCAGGTTGTATAACAAGGAAACCGTTATTGTTGTCAACAACCCACTCTTGCGATTCTTTCTTGGCTTGTATTGTTACGATGTCATCGATTTTCACTTGCACATCCTTCCAGAATCCTGAACAAGCAACAACATCGACAGCTTCCGATTCGACGTGTTGCACTGTTAAAATAGTAATTCTCGGCTCCTGCCTTATATCGATTATCTTACACCTCTCCAGAGTAGTGAAATTGATCTGTGTGTTCGTATGCCACTCCTGATCGAAAAAATCGTCGAAGTCGTTTCCTTCAATTGCGGGAAAATTTTCTGGAGATCCTATTTTCTTTGAATCATGCAATTCTGTTTTGTTGCGACTGTGTGTTTTTACAGGAGATAAGGACAACATTTGAGCAACAGTATTTGGATTTTGTGATTCTTTAAGAACATGAATATTATTGTATTCTGAAACATTACAGCTAGTGGAATTTTGTATAACAATTTTATCATGCTCTGCTTTTGTTAACAACTTACTGTTATCTTCCTTTTTGTTAAGTTTTTGGGATGACACATCCTGACATATTGATTTATTTTCTTTGGAATTATTACATGTGTCCTCTAAATCTTTGGTTGCAAATGATAACAATGAATCCTTACATGATTTGATACTAACTGGCTCTACGATGCAAATATCATCAGTTGTACATTTCTTCTTAATGTTTGTATATAATTCTTTTTCTGAGGTATCATCTCTGTCTTTTCTTTTCTTATCAATGCTAGAAACTTGGGACAAAAATTTTATGTCCGATGCAATCTTATCCACATTGTCAGGTTTTGGAGTTTTTGTAAAGAATGATGTTATTTTTACCTGAGATTGTTTGACATTATTAATGGAAAGCTGCAAACAAAAGCAATCTTAACATATTTTTTGTTACATAGATAAATTAACTTCTTTAATACATATAAGAGCAATTGGTTCATCGATTATCTAGTATAATTGAGCAACAGAAATTTTAAATCTAATATAGAGTTCAGATTGAGTTATGTCAAAATATATAAATTACTCTGTTATACTTATGTTATATTTATAAAAAAATATTAAATTAATCAAAATTAATAACAATATAATAGCATAATCCTTACTTTCTTACGTGATAATTGAACTTTCTTCATGTTTCCATGCAACAATTTGTAAATGGTTATATATTATTATTTGGTAAGTTTATATCAAAGACACATTTATAACACAAGATTGTCATTCCCGCGCAAACATTCGCTACAACTGTCGCCATTTTAAAAACATGTTTCACAAGTAACACAGAGTTGTAAGAAATTGATCAAATACTGACATCTTGAAGATTTTGACATAACCCAGTAGCCATCTAACGGCCACTTACAGCACCATCTAGAAATCCCTATAAAATCTAGCGCGCGCAAATCAAGAGCTCTCTTTCTTTTCTCTATTCTTTTGGTTCCTTATTTCATTAAATGTAATGCTGAATAATTGTTTAAATAGTGGAACAAGAGGACTAATGACTTCTGCACACAAGACGCGGTAATGCTTGTCGCGCGGCGGAAGTCCGCGCGACAGCCAATCAATATGTTGGTTTTCCGTAAGAGAAGATTATTATGAAAAGCAGCATATTGATTGGCTGTCGCGCGAACTTCCGCCGCGCGGCAAGCGTTACCGCATCCTGTGTGCAGAATCCATAACATTACACTATAGGTACGTAACATTGTATGTAATCATATGTTAAATACCAATATATCAATTAATGCATAAATAAAAATATTATTTATAATTATATTGTGGTATGTTGAAAAAGATATCGATAATATCGATATCACTAATATCGATACATTCCATCTAATTTTTTTATCGATACTTTTATTTACGATACATTTCGATACGAAATATCGATACTTTCTACTGTATCGCCCATCCCTAAGTCTGGATCCTTATTCTTGAAATAGTTGCGTATACGTAAGTTTTACTGCGCGTTTAATCATACCATAAAATAGCTGCGCAAGGAAAATTACGTATACGCAAAAATTTCAAGAATATGGGCCCTGTTCTTTTTACTACTGTATATTTTATAAATAAAAAAAATTGAAGTAGTAAAGTTTGTTACATTAGTTGCAAGTTGATTGCAATTTTTGTTGCGACAACCAATCAGAAGCGTCAATAGCATCATTGATGCTTCTGATTGGCTGTTGCAATAAGATAATATCCAATGAGAACTCATTTCTTTTTAAAGCAATACTCTCATTGGATATCGCTCATCGCGTCCAGCGTGAATCTAGCATTACAGCTATTATAGAATGGCCTTAATGAGTACAAAACACAGCATCTGTTCGACCATATACTTCCAGAAAAATAACTGTCCCTTTTATTAAAATTTTAACAGGATAATTTATTATTCCTTTATTTCATATTTATACATTATATGATAAAATATAATAAAAATCTTCTGGTAAAATATGTAAAATATTGGTCATTGAATAAAATATCAATTTCAATATGATCCTCCCACATCAGTCAATCAGATGAAGGTCCTTTGCAACCATGTGCGCAGTAACGTACATCATCTTATTCTTCTTACTAAGATATACGTCGATCGCTCGCTGTCGCACTTCTACCCACTCGTACAAGTCTCGAAATATAGGACGTACATATTTCATACGTCCTTGCTCAGTAGCGAAAGCCAAAGCGTCGGAAACTTTTGATTCCCAGCGGTTCTTAATGCATAATCGCAACCAAATAAACCTGCGAATGAAAAGCAAACATTACGAAAAATTATATTATGTAATCGTAACTGATAACTTATAAATAAAGATATGCATATTTTTATACCGTATCTCGCAATTTTTCACAGAATCCAACTTGTAAATATCGGCCATTCGCTGTATCTTATTAAGCGGTAGAACTGTAGATGATTTATGTAAATCAGTCAAAAATGCTACTTTCTGACCAGGAGAAAAATTTTCTATATCCATAATAGCAAAAGGCATAACAGTATCTTCGTTCCATTCGATCCATTGTTTTGCTAACTTGGTACATACATTTACCAATGTTTTGTCATAATCAGGTATCACAGGCGGCATACCTGGTTTATGTAGCCACATATTCCAATCAACAGAATTTAACAGCTGAAAATGAAACATTCTATATTATTTCTATAACAAATATGTATGTGTGAGCGTGTATATGTATGTACATATATGTGTGTACGCACACACACACACGCGCGCGCGCGCATATGTATATATATACAGGATGTCTCACACTCTCCTCCGGACATTTTGTGAGGACGTAGAATGGGTTGATGTAAACATTAAAGTCCTATATCGCTTTGCGATATTTGCAATAATAGTAGAGATATTAATTAAAAAAATGGATTAAGAAAAAACGCACGCTGAATGGTAGAGGACGGACCGCTCAAGTCATAGCGCGGCCCAATAATAAAGCGCGCAGTGATTGGAAGACAATGCACCACTGCCTATTCTTATCTCGGCGCGGTGCGGCAAGACGTAGGAGCGCAGCGGTATAAGTATAGGCAGTGATGCATTATCTTCCAATCACCGCGCGCGATATCCGCGCGCTTTATTACTGGGCCGCGCTGTGACTCGAGCGGTCCATCCTCACCATTCAGCGTGCGTTTTTCCTTAATCTTTTTTAATTAATATCTCGACTATTATTACGAATTTCACAAAACGGTATAGGACTTTTATGTTTACATCAACCCATTCTACAAAATGCCCGGAGTGTGAGACATCCTGTATAAAGAGGATATATTAATATCACATAAAATTGTAAAGGAGCATGTATTACCTCAACTTTGTCAGGGAAATACTGATACAAATAATCTTTCCAAGTATCTGTTTTGATGCTCTTGTACTTGTACATATTTAAATAAGATTTTAAGTATGGTTCAAACACTTCTGGTCCACCTAAAAGCTGCTCCAGATAAAATAAAAATGTATGTCCCTTTTCATAAGGCACGATAGAAAACGCATCATCGGGATCGACACCTGCCAGATTAGGCACCAAGTTCGTCAGCTGATTTGTTTTACCCAGGTTTTTTATCTGCAATAATAACAAGATTTCAAGAAATAATGTGGCAATGCAATGCAATATAATTTTTTAACAATATGCATATTTCATATTAAATTAATCAATTAGTAAGATACTTACTTCCTCACGTAGACTTTCAATGCCGTGTAATGCTTCAAAATGCCTCATCTTTTCGCCAAACATTCTAGAATTGATTTTTCTCTCAACAAATACAGTAAAACCTTCGTTCAACCAGAAATGCTCGAAGTTCGCGTTCGTAACTAAATTTCCCGTCCAACTGTGAGAGATTTCATGTGCAATAACATTGGCTAACGAACGATCTCCGACAAGTATGGTCGGTGTCACAAACGTCAAACAAGGATTCTCCATTCCCCCAAATGGAAAACTCGGTGGAAGTACTAATATATCATAAATGCCTGCAAACATTATTCTAGATATAATAAAAACAAATTTTAGGGAGGAGACTGAATATATGTGTAAATTTATACAAATAATTCACTGTCAGAAATTTTATAAAATCAACTAATCTCAATCGCAATTTTATCGCAATAATATATATAAATTTGAAGTCTTTAATTTATATCTTTACCCCAAACATAAGGACCACATAATTGTTCGGCAATATGCAACATTGTTTCAGTCTCCTCAAATTCAAATGCACTTTTATCAATAAACTCCTTCTCAGCCCATACTTTGCTTCTTGGGCCAATTTGTTTTGACACTAATGCACCTACTGCAATAGCTACCAGATAAGATGGTATTTGTACTGGT
Organism: Odontomachus brunneus; assembly: GCF_010583005.1. Classification (NCBI taxonomy): domain Eukaryota; kingdom Metazoa; phylum Arthropoda; class Insecta; order Hymenoptera; family Formicidae; genus Odontomachus; species Odontomachus brunneus. Next base: position 4,094 of record NW_022639502.1, on the reverse strand, counting down.
TGGTGAAACTCGTACAATTTCTTTGAGTTCTCCAAATCTGATACTTTATCCAAGAGTGCAGACATTACAACTGTAAGTTCTTGTGGTACAGAAATCTAAGAAATATAAGATATATATTTATTACAAATACAAGATATATACTTAATACAAATTAAGTGCATTTCTCTATTTCTTGATATATATATATATATATATATATATATATATATATATATATATATATATATATATAT
>NW_022639502.1:1536-3851 GCF_010583005.1 Odontomachus brunneus | reverse complement strand
TATATATATATATATATATATATATATATATATATATATATATATATATATATATATGTATATATATATATATATATGTAGAATTATAGATATTATTTGTTTTATTAATTATTTTGTTTATATGTACTATAAGATATAATATTAAATATATTACTATAGACATATGAACAATACAAAAATGCATTAATTTTGTTAAGATTCTTACTTTAGCAGAATATGTAGATTTTACAGATGGAGTATCTTGGCAAGGAAACATGGATCTAGCATGTATAGCCTGTGAAAACATAAAGTTATATAATATACAGGGTATCCCATATTAATCGATCACCTCAAATAGCTCTTGAATAATGCATTTTAGGGAAAAATATTTCAAGTAAAAGTTTTGGGATTTCGAGGGGGACATAAGATGATATCATTGGTTTGACCTCGAGTGGCGTTGTCAAGGTCAAACAAGGTCACTTTGAATTTTTTAAATGGAACCCCCATTTTTCATTACATATTCTTATAGCATACCTCGAGAGCTTTCCAAAACACTATAATAAAATATTTTTGTATTAAGTATCTTTCGAGTTAAAAGGCTTTAAAGTTACAATATTGTTGCCATTAGCATTGGTACCCAAGGTGTTCGACCGACGGCTAAAACCTTTTGAATGTTGTTCAGGACCATGACCTTGACAACATTTGTCAAGATCAAGGCGATTAGAGGTAATCGATTAAAATGGGTCATCCTGTATATTTATAAAAGTTGTAAAAATTTTTAATTTATGATTTACTTGACATTGTGAAAATAAGTAAGGATGTACACCACCAGCAGTTTGTTCTGCTGTTAGCCATTGTAATGCGGTAGCATTTGGAGATGTCTCATACTTAATTTCAATTTTATATCTAGAAAAAAAAATATTAACAATTAAAACAATTAAAACAATTAAAAAATATATACAATTTTTAATAACAATTTTCAATATATCATGAACTTTCTAAAAATAGTTCATACTTATTATTATCATTAACAGCCAGTGCTGTTTGTGGTAACTGAACAATCAATTTACTTCCAAATTCAACATCACTTCCAATATCATATTGTAGGTGAGATCCGTCAATAGCATTTGTAACATTTAATATGACAAGTTTGCGATTATCTAAAATCTAATTGTTTGATATTTTAATTACAGATAAAAAATTCTTTTGTTAAAGTAAAAGAATAATTTTACTTACTAATTCAGTAGTAGTACTTTTGGTTTCTATATCTAATATTGCTTTACCTGTGAGAACTTTTTGTTCAAAATTAACATCTAATTCTAAATGAGTATGAGTTACAACTGCAAATTCTGTAAATTAAAAAAATATAAGTATTAAATAATATATATATATATATATATATATATATATATATATATATATATATATATATATATATATATAAATAATTAACAATATGTTCTCTCTAATTAAACAAAAGACAAAGTATAAATGCCTCTTTCACACATTATATATAATTATTAAACTATATTTAACACAAATTTTATACCATAAAATATTAAAATATTATAAAATGTGAAAAGTTTTAGCACAATGGCTTTGTTTAAAAAATTTTAAATAATCTAGAAAATTTTTTAATGATAATTAGACTTAAACAGATAAACTTGTTTTATTCCATATTTTTCAACTGGAGAATAAAAACTAATGTCAAAATCATATTTTAATATTGTATAGATTATATAATTAAAATTTGATATTATGTGAATTACGCAATTAAAATACCTGGTCTTGAAAAAGAACTTGGATCTCCAGGACTTAAAGACATTTTTAACAATGCTTTATCGTTTCTGAATAACTTGCAATTCTGAATAACTTGCAACGACTGGCAAATGATTGATACAGATCTCAAGGAGATAAACTCGATATCATATCTTCTTTTTCTTCTTTTACAGACACTTATCTTTTTTCAAGAAAAATATCGTTTTTTCTCTTTTTATTGGATAAAGCTGTGTTCGAAAACACACACTGTGTGCACACTACTAGACGATAGCCGTTCGAAAACATTGGTTAGGCGACAGTTTCCCGAAAAATGGAGGGGATAATGTTGGTATCAAAGAAAATCTCTACACGATATAATTTAAAGATCTGTTCTTTGTAACTGCACTGCTGAACTAATGAAAAAGGTTAGAATAAGAAAACGTATACTTGTCTCACTTCAATTTATTGCACAAGTTCAGCAGTGCAGTTACAAAGAACAGATCTTTAAATTATATCGTGTAGAGATTTTCTTTGATACCAACATTATCCCCTCCACTTTTCGGGAAACTGTCGCCTAA
>NW_022639502.1:940-1361 GCF_010583005.1 Odontomachus brunneus | reverse complement strand
TGGAGGGGATAATGTTGGTATCAAAGAAAATCTCTACACGATATAATTTAAAGATCTGTTCTTTGTAACTGCACTGCTGAACTAATGAAAAAGGTTAGAATAAGAAAACGTATACTTGTCTCACTTCAATTTATTGCACAAGTTCAGCAGTGCAGTTACAAAGAACAGATCTTTAAATTATATCGTGTAGAGATTTTCTTTGATACCAACATTATCCCCTCCACTTTTCGGGAAACTGTCGTCTAATCGAAAACATTCAGGGCTGCGTTCAGCTTCCCACCCGGGTGTATTCTATTACTAGAAGTGCTATAGTATATGTCACATATACTATAGTGTTTCTAGTAATAGAGTGCACCCGGATGAGGAATCTGAACGCACCCCAGTGTGGCTCGGTGTGTCCTCGTGTGAGATCGTCGGAACA
>NW_022639502.1:860-930 GCF_010583005.1 Odontomachus brunneus | reverse complement strand
CATCACGAATCTGAAGTCAAATTTGCAAAATTCAAAATGGCAGATCCAAGATGGCGGACCAAGATGGCGG
>NW_022639502.1:239-850 GCF_010583005.1 Odontomachus brunneus | reverse complement strand
GTGGCTCGGTGTGTCCTCGTGTGAGATCGTCGGAACAGAGAGAGAGGTACACCTTGTGCCACCAAACCATTCGACGAAAAAGCGAGAGTAGTCGGGGTGAGCTGGTGAATTTCTAGTTACCTACGTTATATGGTTATTATGTTCTTTTCAACTATAATGCTGAATTAGTGCAATAAGTTAGAGTGAGAAAAGATGAAGCTGAAAAGCACAAACCAATAACCTTTTCATTTTCGCATCACTTCACAGTACAAAAACAGAAAATAGACCTCTAGTTTACACTAAAAGTCACACTGGAAAGCGTTCGGAAACACTCGACACGTCGGCTGCGTTCGCTTTGGGCGCTTATGCGCTATAAGCGTTAAAGTCACTAGATATAAAAAGTACCGCAATTAGAGAACCTCTAGTAAAGAGAATCTCCAAGGCTGCGTTCCGAAATTCACTGTCAGTACTGAAAATCTATAGATCATGTCACGTATACTATAGAATTTCAGTACTGGCAGTGAATTTCGGAACGCAGCCCAATTTGGTCTGTGACCAGTTACTGAACTATTGGTTCTGCGATTGGTTGGCATAAACATGTACGGATTTGGACATTGCGACGCCGATGTAAA
>NW_022639502.1:0-165 GCF_010583005.1 Odontomachus brunneus | reverse complement strand
TTTGGTCTGTGACCAGTTACTGAACTATTGGTTCTGCGATTGGTTGGCATAAACATGTACGGATTTGGACATTGCGACGCCGATGTAAAACCATATATAAATATATATGTATATAAATATATATATATATATATATATATAAATATATATATAAATATATATATA
>NW_022639501.1:2142647-2142944 GCF_010583005.1 Odontomachus brunneus | reverse complement strand
CTTGGCACACCATATTTAAAAATGTGACATTTTTTTTAAAGTTTTGATAAATGAAAATAAAAGTTGCAATCTCCAATGGCCTAAACCTTTACAAATGTTATACAAATGATGATGTTAAATATTCAAGAGGTTTTAGTCGTTATTTCGACGTGGTCATTTCCAAATGGTCCACTCACGATTTTTTCATTTTTTCTTTTATTTTCATTTTTTAGTTAAAACGGATAAAAAATTATCGTAGATATTTACGATAATTCGAAAAAACATGTTTCCGACAAAAATTACTTTTCTTCGACGTAG
>NW_022639501.1:2133197-2142637 GCF_010583005.1 Odontomachus brunneus | reverse complement strand
TTTGATTAGGTGCGCTGCGAGAACTTAGCGCACCTTTTTTTGAAAGTCTTTTTTTTTGTATTTAATGACCAGAACTATTTAAAATTGTTGCAAAGAGCTCTAGAACTTTTCAAGAGAGTATCAGAACTGCAAAAAAATGTCACATTTTTGAATATGGTGTGCCAAGACTTGGCACACCATATTTAAAAATGTGACATTTTTTTTAAAGTTTTGATAAATGAAAATAAAAGTTGCAATCTCCAATGGCCTAAACCTTTACAAATGTTATACAAATGATGATGTTAAATATTCAAGAGGTTTTAGTCGTTATTTCGACGTGGTCATTTCCAAATGGTCCACTCACGATTTTTTCATTTTTTCTTTTATTTTCATTTTTTAGTTAAAACGGATAAAAAATTATCGTAGATATTTACGATAATTCGAAAAAACATGTTTCCGACAAAAATTACTTTTCTTCGACGTAGCATCATTATAGGGGATTCCCTTTGAAGAAAACGAAGGTTACCTAATTTTCGCCGAATGCAGCGCCATCTATCAGAAATAGAAAAAAAAAGTTCAGACAAAAGTTACGTGTTTTTGGATGTAGAATCGGAATCTGTAATAAAAAGTAGGGGTTCCCATTTAAGATTTCAAAGTTACCCCCCGCCCCATCCACAGAGGGGGCGGGAGGTGGATAATTTTTGTGGGATTGAATTGCGCCCTTGAAACTATTGAGGGTTTATTTGGGACATTTTTGTCGTACAATGCTTATTTTTCGAGATATTTAGCAGTCTCAAGTTAAAAAAAACATCCTGTTTATATATACATATCTACAGGGTGTTGAAAAAAAGGATCACATATTTTGATAGCAGGTAGTATTGATCAAAACAAGAAGAAAAGGTCTAATTACTTAACATAGGTCCTAAGACTAATATCTTCTAAGATACAAGCTATTTTGTTATTTGAGCTCTTTGTCATTTTCTTATTAGTCGTGTCATCTTTAGAATGTAATGAACAAAGGAGTAGGGGAGAGTGGGGTACAATGGGGATATCTTTTTTCTAGGTGCCTTAAAAAATAAAAAAATTAACTAAGAGAAATAAAGACACAATTTTTATTTTTTAATATGAAATGTAATCATTTAGCTTCCATAAAAAAACTGAAGTAAAGAAACTGAATGTATCCTATCAGAAAAAGTGCGTGTTAACTAAATCTCGAATATATCGAAGTGGGTGAAGCCTTTTTTCCGCGATGCTAATTGGTCGTTTCAACCGTCTCGATTGTCTCGATCCCGTCGCAGTTGAATTCGTGCCGCTTGCAGCTGTTAGCCGCGGTGACAGATCAGGTTGTGTTGTTCGCGTCATATAAATTTGATATTTATTGTAATCCCAGCAAACACAATGTTATATGTAACATACATATTGTAATTTCTTACTCAACAAACAATATAACTGTTATATAATATACGGGTGTATATCAGTTGGACACGGGGCAATTGGACACAGTCCAATCACAAGTCGCTGTTCCAAGGGACCCTACAAATGTCTCTAATCACACGGTGCTGTGATTGGCTGTGTCCAAATGCACCGTGTCCAAGTGCACTGCCCCCATAATATATGTGTTATATAACAGTTACATTGTTGAATAGGAAATTACAACTAACATGTATGTTATATGTAACATTGTGTTTGCTGGGAATATAATTTGTAAAAACGAGTATTGTAATATAAATTGTAAATAGTACAACGAAAAGGCTAAAGTGCGCGAAGCGCGCGCTATGTGGTGTTCTAGTGATAACAAAATAAAAACTCTTTTTTTACAAAACACAAAAAATTTTAATGCTGACTCAGCATTAGAGGAGGTGCTCTATGTGATTCACTCTCACGCATGTTTCAGCCCTACGTCTTAGAGAATCACGCACTCTTTCAAATACACCTGGCTGGTCAGAAATTTGTCGACACGCATGGAAAATGCGATTTAGATTTAGTTATGGGGATACTTAAAGACCTTGGTGTATTCAACACCCGTCGATAACATCCAAACACTGCAGGATCGCATTTTCCATGCGTGTCGGCAAATTTCCGACCAGCCAAGTGTATTTGAAAGAGTGCGTGATTTTCTAAGACGTAGGGCTGAAACATGCGTGAGAGTGAATGGCAATCACATAGAGCACCTCCTCTAATGCTGAGTCAGCATTAAAATTTTTTGTTTTTTGTAAAAAGTTTTTATTTTGTTATCATACATTCAGTTTCTTTACTTCAGTTTTTTTATGGAAAATAAATGATTACATTATTATATGGAAGATACATGATTACATATTAAAATAAAAATTGTTTCTTTATATCTTTTTGTTAATTTTTTATTTTTTAAGACACCTAGAAAAAAGATATCCCCATTGTACCCACTCTCCCCTACTCCTTTGTTCATTACATTCTAAAGATGACACGACTAATAAGAAAATGACAAAAAGCTCAAATAACAAAATAGCTTGTATCTTAGAAGATATTAGTCTTAGGACCCATGTTAATTAGACCTTTTCTTCTTGTTTTGATCAATACTACCTGCTATAAAAATATGTAACCCTTTTTTTTCAACACCCTGTATATACATACTTTGTTCATTAAAAAAACTGTAACATATTAGCTGTTATTTAATATAAATTAATATTTTATATACATTATTCAGTCAAAGGGAGTTACGTGCTAAAGAACTCGTAACGGTTTTTCGTATTTACAATTTTCTTTGTAAAAAATACAAATACAAAATATTATTTAAACCTTTAAATATTCAGCAGCTTCAAATTCATCTCTTTTTTCCAAAGTATGAATCAATCCAGTCAAATTTTTTATCTTCATCTACTTGCGTGAATTTTTATTACGAGCAGCTGCAGTTTCAGACTTTTGATAGGCCAAGTATCTAAGAAATCGATTCCAAGCTTCTTTGCTTACAAAATCATGTCGACATAAATATTCTGTCTTATATCCAGTCATGAAACGAACTTGTTTTGCTTTTCTGATGTCGTCAAATGATTGTTTCCTAAAATTGTGATTAATATTACATATATGAAAGTAGGAATGTAATTCAGTTATGCATCAGTAATGCATTTTTATTTTACCTTTTCTTACTATTTTTTTTGTTACTTGGAATATTACAACTTAACATTTCACAATCACTTAGAGACAGCTCTTCTTCATCTTCAGTAGACGTTTCAGACACTTTTTTAGTACTCGACTGTAAGTTTATATTGTTTAGCTTATCATTTTCTTTAGAGTCGATAGATTGTATCAAAGATATCTGTGTTGGAACAGCTTCTTTGCATAGCCGCTTTCTTTGATTAAATTCATCAGAATAAAAATATGACTTTGAATCAAAGTGATCACTGCAAATGTGTGCAGTTTCAAAATTCGGCATTTTTGTTATATTTGTTATATTTATAGCATCAATCCATTTTTGCCTCATAAATTCGTTTTTGGGAAACCTGCATTCATAAAAATAATATATATTTTGATTCAATTTTTAGGTTAGGATTACCTATAAACTGCAAATGCAATACTTACAGATGAAAAGTACGGTATACTGGACCTGGTTCTACCTTACATATCAGGCATTTTGGCATCTTGACTAATATTGATTGATCTAATTTGCAAATTCACATTAATAGCACATACACAGTAAAAATACAGCGTACGCTCAAACTCATATACTCATATATTGACATACTACAGCATCTCACTCAGTATATTACGTGTGTACCGCGCATGCGCGGCTAAACAAAGACAGAGAGGTCCCATATATAGCTTTCTCTTTCTATTCCTTTATCGATTTCTCGGCCTGGTCGCGTGGTCTATTCTAGTAAATCTATGGTAAATTGATAAGTCCCGATCTACAATAGGTGTAGTAAGCTTTAAGGGATGTCTACATTGGAAGTAAGTAGTAAGAAGTAGGAAGTAAGAATAAGAAATTGACCAATCATAGTTGATTATTTTTCTCACATTCGACTGTGGTTGGTCAATTTCTTACTCTTACTTCCTACTTCTTGCTATTTACTTCCAATGTAGACGTCCCTTAAGGGATTTGTTCGAACAAGTTTGGACTTGATATTTTTTTTGCAACTTGTACCTTGTAATTTCGGTACCTTGACAAAAAGAGAAAGTCTTTGAGAAGTTATTTGAGAAAGTCTGCAAGCCAAGTAAAATATAGAGAAGAAGAAGAGAAAGAGAGTGAGTTCCGGCCGGGTGTATATCAGTTGGACACGGGGCAATTGGACACAGTCCAATCACAAGTCGCTATTCCAAGGGACCCTACAAATGTCTTTAATCACACGGTGCTGTGATTGGCTGTGTCCAAATGCACCGTGTCCAAGTGCACCGCTCCCGTTCCGGCCAGTCCCGGCCTAATTGCCGTTACGTGTAGACGTGTCCAAATAAGTTTGGACCTATATGGATATTTTTTTTGGAACTTGTACTTTGGTACCTTAGCAGAAAGACTATTTGAGAAAGTCTGTAAATAAAGTAAAATATACAGAAGAAGAAGAGAGAGAGTGTGTAAATTGATAAGTCTTCAGCGTAAAAGTGTATGTATGATAAAATAAATAATTTTTCTTTTTAATCTCGAATAATATTTTTTGTGTTTATTTAGATTTTCACGAATACGATGGAAGACATTCAATTCCCGTCGGATTTTGTATGTTCTACTATGTGGGTGAAGAGAGGCGTTGCCGCAACCAATCCCCAGGAGGTTAGGATCTAAATTGTCTTATGTTATTTTTTTATATAAAAATACTGATAATTTTATATAAAAATACTGATGTATTTTCTGCAATTTTTAGATCTTATTAAAACCTGCTGATTTCGAGAATATTGTAAAGCAGATTCAAGCGTATGTATTGAAATAATATGACATTTCATACAAATTGTTTATCATCTAAAGAATAATTTATAACTGTTTTTTATTTGTATAATGTATAACTAGTTTTTTATATAGTGATATAAACACAGATAATGATTCAGATAAAGAGATAGATTCATCCAGAGAGCAATCTGATATATTAAGAGGATTTCCTGCATCTGTCTCTAGTGGTGATGAATATAATTTCACCAACTATGATAATGAGAGTAAGAAAAATATTTAAAAAAATTGTAATTATATAGAAATGATATTTTCTTAAGTGATTATTTTTGTTTTGCAGCGGGCAATGTGCATTGTCATATTGCTAATATAGCCAGCTTTGATGTCAATGGCAAGGATCCTCTTATAACAAATGATGATGATGATGATTCTGATAAAGAAGATGACATTATCAAGAATGATGACAACTTGTTCTTAATTGCACAAAATAGCAAAGATGTAGCTACTTTAGAAGTACATGGTTTGTATCAAATTGTGTATATTTTTTACAACTACTATTTTTTACAACTACTACTAATAGTATAACTGATTTGATAAAATCTGATCTATCATATAATTTTAGATATTATGAAATTATGCAATTTATAATTTCAGTATATAATGAAGAAGAAGGATCCTTTTATTGTCATCATGAACTACCTATTTCTTCTTATCCATTATGTATGGAGTGGCTTAATTATGATCCTGATGATCCAAAACCAGGTGAATAAGAGTGATATATAATATGATAGTCTCATTATGAAAAATATTTATAATTACTATATGTATAATCATTACAAATATATTGCAGGCAATTTATGTGCAATTGGTAACATGACTCCTATAATTGAAGTATGGGACTTGGACTTACTGAATAGTGTAGAACCAGCCTATAAACTTGGTTGTAAATCAAATAAGAAGAAAGGACAGAAGCGTGTTGGACATAAAAATGGGGTTTTAGACTTGGCCTGGAATCAAAATTACACGTTAGTTTTCTATTTTAGATGTATAGAATAATATATTCAGTTTTATAATTATAGCAGAGGAACTTTGTTACAGACATATTCTTGCTAGTGGTTCAGCTGACAAGACGATTTTGCTATGGGATTTAGAAAATTGCAAACCTGTGACTAAGCTCGACTCGTTTAGAAAAGAAGTAGCTTCGTTGAAATGGCATCCACAGGAAACTCATAGACTGTTAACAGGATGTCTAGACAAGTAAATTTAATTGTTATTATTTTTGCTTGTTATGTTCACATCACAAATATCTACAACACAATTGACACTATATAACTTTTTTTTCTTAAGAACAATACGATTATTTGACTGCAAAGAAGAAACTGTTGTGAAAAGTTGGGATGTACAGACAGCAGTGGAAAAAGTGCTATGGAATCAATATAACACAAATTACTGTATTGTACGTTCTACAAGAATTTTTTATATTAGTGCTCCGTGTATCTGTATTTTTTCTAGCTATGTTTCTTCTTTACAGGCTAGTTTAACCGAAGGTCATATATCGTACTTTGATGTAAGAGCAGACAAAGCTGTTTGGGAAATCAAGCCTCACAATGAGGATGTCTCAGGTAAACATTGTCCTTATATACTCTTCAGAAGAAATATTTATATACCAGCTTTTGTACAATCTTTTTGTGAATCTGATCCTTTCCAGGTCTTATTCTCAGTGCCTCATATCCAGGTCTGTTAGTATCTTCCTCAGACGATGGTTTAATAAAGGTGTGGGATATCATCAACCATGAACCTACACTTGTGTGGGAAAAAGAAGTTCCAAGCTATATAGTTTGCATCGCAGCGAATCCGGATAATGGATTCATATTTGGTATCTGTAGAACGAAGAAACCGTCGGGGACGCACACCGAAGTGTTGGACTTCTCGGTGATCCCAGAAGGTACGTATAAGCACTTTCAATACAACTTAAGTATCAATATCGATTGTATGTTTTATCTTGGTTAATAGTGCGGGACAGATTCGCGGATCGCGTTGCGTCACATTCTCCTGCAGGAGGATTCAAACAAAGCGAAACGGTGAACGTTATCGAAAAAATGGAAGATATGGAAATCGATGAATAAAAAGAAGTAGATGTAATATATGTGATACTCAAAATACAAACGAAGTTTGTGAGTGTTCACGGAAACTATAAATCAAATCTTCGACTCTCTCTTTGTATATATTTTTTTTATACAAATAGTTGATTAGATTGTAAAGATCTATCGATATAAAATAATGAGAGAGGGCTATTAAAAAACGCTTGCGTTGTCTTTGAAAATGTGTGATTTATTGTTTCCCTGTAACAATATTAATAACCCCAAGATTATCCTGAGCCTTACATCTTGTCCAATGTAACGCTCGTATTGAAAATAACGTACAGTGCGTATAATTACAATATTTGATATTCAATCGTTCACGTGTCTCAAATTTTTCTCAGAGTGATATTCGCACTGATATTCGCACAATATAACATTCAATAAAGACGAACGCATCGCGCGCAATTTCACGAGGTAAATGTACAATATAAGTTTGTTAGAGCAATAGCAACATTTTATTTAGTGTCTTGAACGAATGATTAATAACATCAAATACACTCGGAAACTCGATATCTCGAGCGGCTCGTGTTCGAATAAAATTCAATGTACAAATTTAAGTATACGCCGACCACACTCAGAATTCTCTCGTTCACTGTGCTGAAGTGCGAACTCTAAATTTTGCGCATAGAAACAAGCGTTGGTTATGCGTATAAAACAGAAATAATTTATACGCGATTCCACAAAATTGTGTAAAAATATTATCTACGCGTGAAGGTTCTTTCTGTTGTTCTGTCTGTCTAAACGTGTTGCCTGGTTACATTTATTTATTGATTAGAGATCCATTCGAAAAAGCTACAAATTTTCTTACTTGACGGCACAGTCTCTTCATGTGTCCACTTAAATGGAATTCAAAGTACTGAGAGCAAGTCTAAGGGCTAGTGGTCGGGTGAGGGGAGGCGAAGGAGGCAGTCGTGAGAATCTTTTTTACAATGAGTTTCTCTTGGTGATATTATTCCACGAGTATACAATCCACCTATCGATTATTTCATTAACCCGATATCGATAAGGATATTATTTACTTTCATTTCGTTAAAATCGTTACAATGATGCTGCATAATCGCCGGGCATTATATTAACAATCGTCGTCTTATGCACAACTCCTCCGTTCCTACTTTATGCAGTCACTAATGGATCTCTGGGAATTATTTATGGTCCTTGCAACTGCAATTTAAAAACAATCAATTATTAATTTAATTCAATAACAAGAACTCTCTTCTTGTCTCCTTCTCTCTCTCTTTCTTGAGCAGTTACAAATAGGATAAAAATAATAATATTCGAGAATCTTTCGCGTGTGTGTGTGTGCACACACACATTTCTAAGCAAAATTTACACATTTTTGTTCTACAATGGTAAAACAAGTTTTATTCGCTGATCGTGAAATTTTATGAAACATCGCTTGGTTATTCGGTATCATTACGAATAATATGCATATATTACATATTCGAAAATCGATATTCGACTGTACAATTTTCAGAAACATCGCGAGCGTAATTGAACGTTTTTGGACACGTTGTTCATGATCAGTCAATAGGTATAATCGTACGAAAATGATGACAAATACGTAGAGGAGATTCGCGAAAATAATATTCTTTGCTACAAAATAATCATTTAATGCGAAGGAAAATTACCACAATGAAAGAGATAACGGAATGAAGACAAAAGTGTACATATGTACGTACTAATGTCAGCGCTGGTAATTATTGAAATTAAACGAAATCAATAATACAATTCATACATCACATGTCGCCTTGTAAACTAATGCTGAATAATAATCGCCTTACGACATGTTTTCTGGCAGTGGTCTCGTCAAGTTTAATAAAAGTCGAGGACATTTTATTATGTCACCAATGGTTCGTGAAGTTCCACTTGACGGATAATACCAATATATACAATTAAATTCGTTCCTTTTGCATCTAATTCCAACACAAATGGATGAAAAAGACTGACTAATCCGAGCTGAACGTAGACGGTAAAGACAAATCGATCAAAATAGTCACAAGAATGATGATCAATTAGATAGGGAACGCTCCGAACGTTTCGCTAACAGACTACGTCGTGTCGTTGAAGACGTTTTAAATAAATTTGTGCTAATATACCTTGTAAATAAATATTACGAGTAAAAACGTTCGTAAATTAAGCGCCCTTAAGTACAACTTTTTTTTTTATGCGAACATTGCGCGGAAAGACGCCGCAATTCGATTTATTAACGATTTGCGCAACAAGTTAAAACGATGAGATATACAAATACAAATATATGCATATACATATACATACATATGCACGTGCACATATACATATATACACGTGTTTTTCTTTTCTTTCCGTTAAATCATGAGCGATCAATAATATTCCCGTTGATAGCTTAAAATGTCTGACCTCGTTTATCGGCTGTGTGTACTTGTGTGTATGTGTGTGTATGTGTATATATATATATATATATATATATATATATATATATATATATATATATATAT
>NW_022639501.1:2127332-2133091 GCF_010583005.1 Odontomachus brunneus | reverse complement strand
TATATATATATATATATATATATATATATATATATATATATATATACGTATGTAATGCAATCTGCAATGCATATTAGACAAAACAGTCGTTTCTTCTTTTCCTTTGTCTATAGGATGTGTACAGCGGTACCATGAAGAGGTTTGAGACATACATTATACAATATATTAATTAGAATAATTCGTACACATATGTAACATATATATAGCATTAAGCTAGGCGTCGGTGCCGATGTCCAGACTTCTCGAATCCTGATTGGAGTCGTGTTGGCTCCCGTTCTCGGAGCTAGCGCTGCTGGACACGCCCGACTGGTCCGAGCCCTTCTTCACTTTGGGCTTGTACTCCGTGATAACAACGGTAACATTGTTTACTGTCACTTCGTTCGACTGCGCAGTACTACGGTCGATATTTTTGAGACGCGGCGGGTGTCTGTTCTTGCGCCTTGGTTTGTCCAGTTTGCGCTCCTTTTCTTTGCCGCCGCTGGTTGTGCTGCCGCCGCTGCTACCTTCCTTCTTGCCTGGTTTCAAAAGTGGCACATATTGTTGCTGCGCAACCTAAACGCGCGATGTACAATGTTTGATTATGTAAGCTCGGAACGACTTCGTTCGAATTTTAGTAGCGAATACAAAGTAACAAGATAAAATTTAAAAGAGAGAAAAAGAGAGAACAGTCGTGTTGCAGAAGAACAAAACATAGTACGTGATAGATTTTTAGTTATTTTCTCTATATGAACAGTAAGTTGTATAAATTAATATTACCATATTATCAGCTAATGTGTTACAAGATAATTACGAGGCGATATCTTCTACATTACTTGATGATTTGACTGACCTGCTGAGCTACCAATTGGGGGTTTATGCGGGGTTTCCGCGTAGAGGTTCCTTTGCGGACGTCACACATGAGGCACTTAAATGCTTCCGCTGTATTCCTATAAGTGCAGACGCTGCAGTCCCAAAAATTATCTTCCAAAACCTTCGCCTGGCGTTTACCGCTTCCCGAATGGTTCATTGTTCATTAAAGTCGATTGTAGAACGCTATACCTCCTCAAAACAAAGTCTGCCTTCTCGGCCGCGCTTTCGGCCTCATTAAAAGCGATTTTATGAACACTGAATATTTTCGGACAATGCGGACAATACGCTCTGACAGAGCGGGACTAAGGATATGCAGTTAAAGTGCTAGACAGAAGTCTAAGACAGCATCCCGTGCATCAACTAAGCGAGATACACATCAGTCTGTTATACTCAATTGCTCCATATTGGCCACCTATGTCTGCATATTGTATCATTTTGTCTTTATACATTTTCCTCCAGTGAATCTGCAAGAAGAAAAAAAATAGTTGTTAATTTTTGTTAATTTTTACTACAGGATTGTCAAATATAACTTATATAACTTGATACATGTAGTAAATATAAATTTTAATATGTACAGAAGTAACTAACTTGAGGTTCCTATGGTATCACTTCTGTGGAATCCTGGATTAATGATAAAATCCTGGAGAAAACATGCTAAAAATTCTTGTATCATTTTCAAATTATCTCACTTCTAATATCATTAATACAGGATTCTGCAGCAATGGGACCAAGGGTCTTAAGAGGTAACTTTGATAGAATGCACAAGTATATAGAAAGAGAGCTGATATGAGGTAAAAGAGAAAAAAACTTGATAATTGCAAAGGAAAGTTCCAGATTATCATTCTTAATTTAAAGAAATTGTGTTGACAAGATACACTTTGAATTAATTAAGATACAATTAAGAACTGTTATTTATAAAAATTACATGTATATAAATTGAATATTTTTAGCATTTTCCAAGAAGCATTTCTGTTTTCTAAGATAGTATTCACATCCAAAGCTCTCTAAATATATATAAATTTCAATAGTAGCTATCATTAAATAAAGCTACCGTTGATGGTTAACTTCACCACATTGCTCTCAAACTTGAACAATTAATATAATGTTGTCTCATTATTTATCAATATAGAATTGACTGTTAGCAATCTACCCCCAGCCTGATAACTTATCACTCACACGTGTCACTCACTGAAGCTCTACAGTAAGCTACTGGAGCTGCCTTCTGTACACTAACCACGGTGTACTTCTTTCAGGAAAAATATCCCACAGATTTATTCAACCGGAGAAAAGGTTTTTTTTCTTCTTATTGACAATCCATGGCAATTCTTAATTTACGTTGAAATCTCGAGTCTAGTCAGCGATATAATCACAGGACGCATCCTCTCAACGGCGAAACAGATGGACCTTCTTACATGCACGCCAACAGCATTGCACGCATACACTCGCGTTATATGCATGCAAGCCCGTTCGCCTCGGCTGCACCTTCTGCATTCACAGTGAAACAGACATGTATTCCGCGTGTTCGAACGAGTAAACTCGGAGCAACGGGGGAAAGTGTAGAAAGTGCAATTGAAGATACATACACAAACCGTTTTTTTCCTGCTACCACTGGTCGTCTATGTGTGCTGCACACACACACACACACTACGAAGTCACGTCGTCCTTTACTAGGCTCGTAGATGCTCGTTCGCGCATTCCATCGTCAGCGACGACAGGCAGGAAAAATCTCACGGAACACTGCCCGGGGATCGCTGAGTATTCGTTTGTGTGCTGTATATGTATGTCACACCGTTGCGCCGCCGTAGCTGGTGGCCGTCATGCCGAGATCGTCGATGACCGTGCTGATGAGTAACGTGCACCCGAAACAACGCGGACGAGAGGGATAGGCGACGAGGATATTGACAAACAATCCGACGACGACGACCGCGACTGCTGCCTCTCGCTGGTGTTCTTGCTTCCACTCGTTCCGCTGTGTCAGGTGGAACGCCGGTCGCGGACCGAGACAGTGGCGCCATCCTTGTCGCGTCCCGCAGGTGCGTACAGGCCAGAAATCGGTGGGGATGACTTTCCCCGAACTCGGATTGATCTATTTGAAGGTTAAATTGCAAAATCGCTAACATGAATCTTTAATCGTACGATTTGCCGTCCGATCCATAACCTAAAAATTGATAGTTCTGCTCTGACAGTTTTATTCCATTCATATATTGTTACGATCGAGATATTCGTCCGCCCCTGATTTTGATTTCTGATAGTCGCTCAGTTCACATTACTCGATGGTAACATGGCTGAAAGTTTATATACATGCGCATAATTATGTATAAAGATTGACAGAAGCACTTTCTGGTCGTTGCCGTATGGATTTAGTTATACACGTATTTTAATATTTTGTTCGTCGATATTCCTAATACTCGCGAAAATGATACACAGCCTTTTCATTATAAATTCCTCGGGGTAAGTACCAATGCATGGGAAATAAAACAGAAATTGACATTTGTGGCAACTGTTTGACATAACGTAGAGTAGCATTTGCTATGTACAATAAATGTTTTGTATTTTCTTGACATTTTAAAACATCTCACAATATATACTCATAGATATGTGTTAATGTATAGTTTTTTTTGCTGTAATTTTAATCATAATACATATGTACACAGAGATGTTTTCATGGAAAAACATTGGAAGAGTGCGGTGGCACGGTCTCTTTGTGATTATTTTTTTGACCAACAACGAAGAGTCCTATCACCAGAAGACACGCCACCAGTGATAGCAACACCTCATCATTATCTTATTAGTATATATCGTTGCAATATGTTCTTCGTGGCAGTATGTATGACAGAAGGTAAACTTAATCTCTGAGCATTATTTAGAGAGAGGAAAGTGTCGTGAGCGTGGAGCGTCAGGTAACTCAGTGGTTTTAGAGCACTTGCCCGGCAAGCGAAAGACCCGGGTTCGAGTCCTGGCCTAGCTAGCAAACTGTGCTTTCGATATTTTTCTCTCTCTGAAACGAAAAGATACACAGGTTGCAAACGTACGACATCCTGCTGCCATCTAATATGCCCTACTCTTTCTATGATTCTTAATCTTGATATAAACAACATAATTTGTTTTGTAATCTGCACTGATTGACAAATAGTATAATAAGTACTTCTTCTTCATTTCAGTTCCTCCATTGTTTGTCATTGAATTCTTGCATAGGGTAGTAGATACCTTTGAAGATTACTTTAATGAGTGCACAGAAACAATAATAAAAGAGAATTATGTGGTTGTATATGAATTGTTGGATGAAATGTTGGACAATGGTTTTCCTTTGGCAACAGAATCCAATATATTGAAAGAATTGATCAAGCCACCCAACATCTTGCGTACCATAGCAAATACTGTTACAGGCAAGTCCAAGTAAGTGTTCTTGATGTGGTAAAACATTTATATAACTATATATAGTATATAGGATTATTAAATTTATATATTTTATAATTGCATAGTGTTAGTGCAATTTTACCAAGTGGCCAACTGTCTAATGTCCCTTGGAGACGAACTGGAGTGAAATATACCAATAATGAGGCTTACTTCGACGTTGTTGAGGAAGTAGATGCTATTATTGATCGAACTGGAGCAACTGTATTTGCAGAAATTCAAGGCTATGTATGTTTACATTGTAAATATTTTTCATATACAAATACTTCACATACATTAATTATATGTAATTATTTTTTTAAGATCGACTGTTGCATAAAATTAAGTGGCATGCCAGATCTCACGCTTTCATTTATGAATCCAAGATTGTTCGACGACGTTAGCTTTCATCCTTGTGTTAGATTTAAGAGATGGGAGGTTTGTACAAGAAATTTGATATATATATTATCTAATTTCTATGAAAAGTAAATTTTTAAGCTTGCATTCTTGATTTCAGTCTGAAAGAATACTTTCTTTCATCCCTCCGGATGGTAACTTCCGCCTTCTTTCGTATCATATAGGATCACAAAGTATCGTAGCAATTCCAATATATATAAGACATAATATTAGCCTGAAAGAACCAGGAGGTGGCAGATTGGATATAACTGTTGGACCAAAACAAACTATAGGCAGGACTGTAAGCATTCTTTTTTGATGTATGAGAATTGTTGCATTGCTATTGCTATTATTATATGATCTTAATTATTATTATTATTAGCATTAGCGTTTGCTATTGTAGGTTGAAAATGTGACTCTTGAAATCCCCATGCCAAAGATAGTCCTGAATTGTACTTTAACTCCGAACCAAGGAAAATATTCATTTGATCCTGTCAGTAAAGTGTTGTTGTGGGATATTGGAAGAATTGATGTTTCCAAGCTACCGAATCTCAGAGGATCGGTAAAATAATTATTACAATATATCTAGAAGTAAATACAATAATCTGCTATGTGAGAAAATTATGTATTTCAGATTACAATACAAAATTCGACAACTGCTTCTGAGTCAAATCCTGCAATTAATGTACGTACGATGACGTCAAAAGTTACAAAATTTTTGCCCTTTAAAATTAACAATTTAATATCTCAATTGCAGGTACACTTTACGATTAATCAGTTAGCGGTATCCGGATTAAAGGTAAACCGATTAGACATGTACGGTGAAAAGTATAAACCATTTAAAGGTGTCAAATACATCACTAAGGCTGGAAAATTTCAAATAAGAATGTAAATAATGATATTACAAAGATTCCATGAAAAAGAAAATATGATCCTTTCATATCGAATATATATATATATATATATGCTCTAACATAAGTTACGTAAGTTATATGAGCAAATTAATAAAAAAAATAAATTTATACATGACATGGGAAAAGTATACTTTTGTTGTAACAATATATACATATATACATATATATGTATGTGTATATATATAATTTATATTTATATATACATAC
>NW_022639501.1:2102905-2127322 GCF_010583005.1 Odontomachus brunneus | reverse complement strand
TGTGCTATAAGAATATGCAATGAAAAATGGGGTGTTCCATTTAAAAAAATTAATGTGACCTTGACCTGACCTTCGCTACGCAACCCAAGGTCAAACTGATGTGATCAGTAAAAACATCTTTTTAAACGCCACAACTTTTATCTGAAACATTTTTTTCTAAAATGCTTAGTTTTCGAGATATTTCACCGGTCCGGGACTTTTTGAACACCCTGTATAATGCTGACGCTTAAATAAAAATTTAAAAATATATTTCGATTTTTAATAAAATAAAAAGAATATATACGTATATACGTGTGTTGTATACTTAATATATTACTTATCCCACACTATAAAACGAGATTAAATACGACAGCGAGTAATTAAAATAAAAAGTCATTAATAAACCACAGACACAAAACGCATGTAATCTTAAACTTTTATGAATTGTTTGCGTTAGTAAGACATATAATTACGTTGAAGGTTGACATAACATTCTCTTTGCCTCCAAATCGTCCCACGTTGGATGAGTGGCATACGTATACAGTCGTTCCATATTAGTAGCATATATAGTGTGATTACTCACAAGATTTTTATAAATCTGAAGAGAATAAGATTAGAGTTAAAACATGAATCTAACAAAACCGTATTTTCTTATTTTTACCCTTAATGTATGTTGCAAATCAGCCATGCTAACTGGCTTCAATGGCGGAAGAGTGGTTTGCACGGAACATGCATGTACAAAAGCAATAGCTTGTTCGGCTTCCTCAATGGTTGGTTTTGCTGTTGGAATTTGGCCATGAGGTTCTAATACTTCTGTTGGCCTATGTTGAAAAATTAAAATTCATCAACCATTGTACAATATAAAAGAAACTATCACTTGCAACTTACTCAGAGTGCAATGGATTTATATACATGGAGTTCCTTTTCCATGAACTAGGCACTGGTTCTCCAATATTGTAAATAAAAGAGCCATCTCGAGTAGCATATCCTTTCCTACGCGTGAAGATTGCAGTAAGTATGTTTTTCAGGAAAATTTGTGTTGCTGCTATAACAATGTGTGCTGTATTATCTTCAGCGCCGTCCATATTATTTTCCCATGCAGCAAGCATTAGTCGAGCTAGTACAAAAGTTCGATCTGGTAATACAAGTTCTTGAGCACTAGAACGATTGGCACCTATAGGCTCGTCTCTGATAGGCGATGAGGTTTGACTCAATACTTCCACATACATATCAGCTGGCTGTCATTAAGAAAAAATATAGATAGTTTAGTATAATTTTATTATATTACTGCTATAATGTTATGGTATCTATGGCTGCGTTCAACAGAGAAAGCTGCTTTGCAACTATTGTAAAATTCATGAATCTGATTAGTACATGCTCTTGGATTCAACCAAAATTAAGAGCATACTTCAATCAAATTCACAAATTTTATAACAGTTGCAAAGCAGCTTTCTCTGCACGCAGCCAATGTCTATATACCTCAAAATTTGATTTATCAGTCTTGTATTTGCGTTTCAATCGCAGTCTTCTCTCCTTCAAATTTTTATCTCTGTCTATCTTATAAGTTGGCGCAGCAGCTGCTAATCCACGAACTTTATTAAAGAGACACAACAGGAATTCATTATGTAAACGAACTTGATCCTCTGTCATGATATTACGTGCTTCGAAGTCAAATTCTTCCTTTGTCGTCTAAAACAAGTTTAACAGTTTAATGTGAATAATATACATGCTTACACTAACACGATCTAGTCAAACAAATCATGTACCTTCATCTGGAACCACAGCTTCATTTTCTCAAAGTATCTGTCAAGAAAATATAATCATAAAAATAGGGACTTACATATAATTCTTTCTCTCAACAAATTATGAAGTTATAATTATGTTAACATATAGATCTATAGGTTAGGTTATAACCTTTATGATATAACAGTCAAAATATTTTATTCTTTAAAGAACTCACACTTTTGCATTATCACCAAGCGATGCTACAAGACTCTTTCTAGCTAAATTTAATTCCTTCGAAGTTGTCATTTTCACGTTTCTTCTCGTTGCTTCTTCGTTATTAGGTAAGTTTTGTTAGTAAATAGATGCAACTTTCTCTGAACCGCCGTTCTGTCAAATGCCGAAGCAGTGCTACTCAGGTGCGTTCGCTCTGGGCACTAAGCAACATTCTATCTTTTTTCCGCAAGTAATGAGCGATAAAGATAGAATGACTCTTAAGCGCGTAAACGCCCAAAGCGAACGCACCAAAAGTTACCCGACTCACGCGCCTAGGCCGAAGGTCTGTTCTTTTAAGCTGAACTATTTAAATATGGACAGTCCATGATCTTAACTACGCAATTATGGGCTTAGCACGTGGTGCTTTCCAATTGCTTAACACATCTTGGCACACACGTACACAAAATCAATTTATTGGTTACATATTATGTAAAATATCTTGTAAGATAATATGCAACCAATAAACTGGTTTTGTGTAACGGAGTGTACGCAACTGGAAAACACCTACGGACACGAATTGCCACAAAATGGATGTAGAATGAACATGCAACACACAAATCGACACTTTACCGGCAGCATCTGAAAATGGGCGTAGAGAATGTAGTTCCACCTCAAAAAAGGGTGCAGATAGCGCATCGAACAGCGTGAAAATCGGTATCAACCACAGATGTCTATACTAAACTAGAGATTGCTAATAAGGGCTTCGAATGTGTGTCGCGTAAGGTTTCCGGTTGCATGCAAAAAAATGGCGGCGGTTCTGTGACAATAGCTGCGTTCGGCATTGTAAATCGGAGACGTCGGATTGCTCTTTCATCTCGAAGTTGCATAGAAATGAAAAAGATACAAGATCTCGTATCTCTCTCACTTTTATGCATTTTCGAGGTAAAAGAATAATCCGACATCTTCGATTTACAATGCCGAACGCAGCTATGTGTGCGTGACGTGTCACTTATGTGAGTACTTATGAATCAGAGTGGCCATTAAATTATTGTCGTAAAACCAAAAATGTGCCAGCATCTTATTGCATCAAAAAATGTCGTAACAAAAAAATAGATGATATTAGATGGTATTAGATGTTATTTGCTCTGCTTATTTTCAACAAAAGAATTTTATGACAAAATAGTGAAAATGTATGGCGGTAGCGGCCATTTTCTCGTATACACTGGAAACTATTGAACACAAACAGTTATACGCTTTTTAGATAGCCTGTTAGCAATCTAGTTTAGTATAGACATCTGTGGTCGGCTATAAAGTAACGGAGTAATGAGGAAAAGTGACCGGCAGGACGACGCAGGGAGATGGTAAGAATAATGTACTACTTTCATTCTGCTTGCGTCCCATGTATTCTTGCACGCAGATGTGCCTTCGTCTCGACATCGAGGTGATCTATATTGATACTGATTCGAATTGAATAATTGTATCTCCAAATTTCTCTTTTACATTTTTGAAACGAAACTAAATCCAATTTTTCGTTCTAGTCAAATTCTGAAAATTTTCTCTACATAGAGCATGAAAGACTACATGATCCTGCAAATTTATGCCCTTTATCACAAAATTAAGACCATCATGAAATATTTGTACTTATAATTTTGTCATAAAGAGTGTATTATAAACTTGAAAATATAAATATTTTACGTAATAGAGTGAGAAAAGTAGGAACGTACATATTTGTTGTATCGCGGGATGTTCGTTTCAACGTAAATATTAGTTGATCTATATACAACGACTTTAATCAACAATCCTGGTTCAATAAATCCGCAAGTACCACCGATGGAAAATCGCTTATATTTACAATGCGGTACGTTGCGTATTATATATCGTTTCGTCACTTAGCTAGACATTTCCCCCTGTTGGGGAATTAACACTCCAAAATGGGTTCTTTGCCGGTTTTTTTCAAATTACGATACAACTCTGTTTTGAGACCGTCGCTGTTGAGTCTGCCGTTGAGTTCCATCCTTGGGTTCTTCGACGCGCTACGTTCCATCCAGATGTCCAATAAGCTCTTGCTTTTGCGCGATAGCATCGTGCTCGCCGGCGGCGAGTCCGTCGTCGCTCTGATTACATTTACTCGCCCTGCGACTCCATCTTCTTTTCCAAAACTGTAACGAATTAATTTTTAGATCCTCAGATTCTTAAACGTCTAAATCTATTGTGCTGTTCGACAAGTTCGTACGGATTTTTACGGAAAACCCAAAGCTGACACTCTTATAGTCGGGCACAACTTTGCTTCATTTTTTCCTCTTTTCAATGATCTGCTATCGCGAAGAAGTAAAAAGAAAATAAAAGATTTCTACGAACTTATCGGATAACCTAATATATAATCATTTAGTTACCTGTCGAGTTCTCGCAAGATTTGGTCCAACTCCATTTTATTTTTAACTTTACTTCTAATATCTAGTAGACATTCGAGTATTTCCATATGTGCGGCCGAATTATTCGCGTGATATTTCAAGAAAATTTCCATCTCTTCCCATAATAGGCGATACTGTTCTTCTCTTTTTATGCCCTTTCCATCACGACCAATGTTCGACAAAGGTAATGACTCATGCTTCGCTTCCGATTGTAGCAAACTAAATAAAACTTGCTTACACTGCAGCACCTCTTCCGCAGTGAGCTTCTCCTTCACCATAAACTCCAGTAGAGGATCTATGCATTGCTATGAAAAGTAAAAAATTATGTCAGAAATCGTGCGCACAAGAAACATGATAAAAAATAAAATTTTAGAGTTCTAATTAACATATATATTTTTTTTCTTATTAATAGTATATATATTCAATAATATAACTTAGAATTGTCCGAATATAAACCTGCTTTATGTTTAACATGATGGTGCTGGAAATAGTAATGGGCCAATATTTGGTGTAGCGTTCTAGTCTAGATCTCATCTTTTCCACCGGACCATTCATATTTTCAGTGGAAAGTGGTACTAGCATGTTGCTTCGCATGAAATTGCCGAAATCCTGGGACAAAGAAAAATATTCTCGAACTGAGAAAATTGTATCGTATACAATACTGTATCGTATACAATACTGAAAGAAAATGTAAGTAATTTTAATATATTAAGTTGGTGCAAAAAGTTTGTCACGTTTATCAAATAAAATAGAAAAAGAAATTATAGTTGATTTCACGGGATTAATAATTGTTACAAATAAAATAAACAGCGTGGACTACTTTTCTAAATATCTAACGAGAACTTACTATTTTGCTCTTCAAATATCCAAATTCTTTTACAAAAATTTAACAGGAAAATGCCAAGTTAGAAAAATGCCAAGTTATTCGTACCAACCTAATATTTCCTTTAACAAAGTAATTTTTGTAATTTCCCGGTAAATGATTATGAAAAGCGTCTTACGGTTATTCTATAATTAGTCACACGGCCACCGCAACCCTCTTTTATGAAAGGTGGATCTTCAAGTACACTCTTAGCAGTGGACAGAGTATGAATGAAGATTTCGCCACCGTGTGCTGCTAACAAATGAGATATGGTCTTCTCACCAGTCTTCTTGGTCATTTCAAGCATCACTAATCTATCATTTAGAAGAAAATTAATTAAACACGAAGACGGCCTGCTATTGACGTCCACAGGTGTAATCCGATACATCGCTGTGAAATTCTGCATCTCTGATATCCTACAATCGCGCGGTGTGCAGCACCACTTGAGCGTCACAGTCTCGTAGTCTTCTGAGCCTTCGTTGAAACATCTAAAAGTGTTTATCAACGAATCTTGCGGATTTGCTATTAAGAAAAAGTGAAGATTCTATTATCAGTGTCTCGCGACGCAACGCTTAAAATTTCACAATTATTTATTGTTAACTCTCTGCTGACAACGTTGGGGTCAGATCCGACACCAAACACACGTTGCTGGATATGTTCCGCAACTTCACGTTGTCAGCAGAGGGTTAACATCACTTATCACACGTTTAGTTATTATTTTTTTAATAAAACGCCAATAGCGCATACTTAATATCACAGCGTGTGCAGCGGAAGAATGGAATATTTCAATGTCATAGTTGGTGGATGAGCTGGCATTTTGTTCTTCTTTCATGGGTATACCAGTTACTGTAGTACTGGCAAGGTTATAATGTGATAGAATAAGATGCAATAACTTGAAGTAGAGCGCTGAAGCTTTGATTGAATGCACTTCTACTGTTAGCAATGGTGAGATCTGCACGAGGAAAATTATTCCATTAAGAATATTAATTCTTATATACAATTTTTTTGTAACACATTCCGGATAAAATTGAATATTGATTCGTTATTAAAAACATACCTCTCGTGGACCTTGGCTAGTGATTTGTGGCTCAATATTGTTGGGAAATATATTTAATATAACTAGGTGACAGTAATCAATGGGTAAACTGCAAGATAAGAAAATGCAATAACATTATATTATAATAAAGTATAACACCTTAATGAAATAATTATATAAATACTGACTGATTTAAAGCTAATGCAGTCTTATTCTTCTGTGTTAATTTATTTAGGAATATGTTCTCCAAGCTCTTCATATTACTATCGTCACGTATACTAGTGATACATATAATTCTGCCTCTGTTCACTAGATTAGTAGTGTTCTTATTTAAAAATGTTCTTTTCTCATGCTGTATATGAGAACATTCATTTAGAATACTAATTGCCACATGTAAGCCATATACTATTGAATAGTTTTTTCCAGGTTCTGGTGTCTTTGTTGGCACTCCTAAGATTGCGGTAGCATTCCTTATCTGTATAAAGCAGATATTTTTTTTTTTATTATAGAACATATATCAATATAGATATTTGTTTTAACAATTACATATTTATTCTGGCTATAATTACAGCTAAAGTCACAAATACAGTTATCGATATTATCATTATTTAAACAAGATAAAAGATTTTACTGTGAATATAGTACATAAATACTATACTAATTTTAATCTTAACCTTCTAATTACTAATTTTAATCTTAACCTTCTACTGACAATGTTGGAGTCAGATCCCACCCCAAACACATATTGCTGGATATGTTCTACAACTTCACATTGTCAGCAGAAGGTTAAGGACTTATAATCATTTTTTAGACTTAAAGTAGTTCAATTGAACAAATCTAGAATTAGCTTAATACATCACAAATTGAAAATGTATTCCTGGTTTTGGTTGTAACGTGTTAATTAAATGTAAGAAGATACTTGCATGTTGTAAGTTCTGTTGTGACAGGCTCCATGAGTTCAATATATAAACAGCATGGTTTGTTGCCACAAATCTAATCTATAGAAAATTACAAGAATAGTAACAATGATAATACTAACATTAATAATGGTAAAACTATAAATCTGATATTAATAAAGTCAATTCTTATATACCAATTTGCCTGTAGGAAACAGATCCCATACAATACGACAATACTCCAATGAAGCTTCAACGCTGGTAGTCCATAGCGATTTACAAATCGGTGCTAACGGAGTCAAATTTTGACCTCTGCTTTTTAAAAAGTCAAACTCCAACGGACATTCGCTAGAGATTCCGAAGTAAGGAGTATGATCCAGTACGAATACGGTCTTGTGATTCGCGGGATACATTTCGTGTGTTTTATCGTTATTATTATTACTACTGCTACACTATTATTATTAGTTTATATTAAATAAATTACACTTTCACAGAGCAAACAAATATAAATATTTCACTTTTTATACTACAAGTATACTTTTTATATACTACAAGTACACTTTTTATACAAGTTGCAAACATTTTAAGGTGAGATCAAAAGCGATCGCGAATCGTAACATACGTAGCAGTGAATTTTGTTAAATTCAATTTTATTATATATATATTAATTATATTATTATTATATAAAATGCTCACGTTATATAAAATTAGTTATTTTTATCTTGTTCCAATAATATATAACATATCAAATATTCTTCTTCTTATTGTTTATGATATCGGAATTCCATTGGCCAGTCTCATATCAAAACAGAGTATTTCCACCTAGCAAGCAATCCAACATAAAAACAAGCACCACGTGCTGCTGGCTTAAGTATGAACTGCCAGTTACCCCCACTTTTCCTATTCTCACAATGCTTTGCTATGTAATCAACATTACGTGTGTCCCCGAGAGATAAATGTCAAAAAATCAAAACACGAAGTCAGATTTCGATGGTAAAACCGGAAGAAAGAGAGAGATGGAATATATAGGCGCTGTTTTATCACGTTTGATAAAGTGCAGAACCATTTGCAGTATAAATAAAATATGTATGTATAAACTTAACATACATGTGAAATAAAGCAACAATAAATGTATAAAAAAAAATATATATATGTATTATTAAATATACATAAATATTGTATAATAGATTCAATAATACACACACATACATATATATATATATATATATATATATATATATATATATATATATATATATATATATATTATTGAATTTAATTATGCAATATTTGTGTAATTATAATTATATATTATTACCCGCTAAAAATTACGACTTTTGTTAACTTGTGTCTAAAAAAATCTGTTTAGACATTGTAATGCATTTACTTTACATAAAATAATTTTACTTGAAAATAAAATGTTATTAATTTAATATATATTTGTGATTCTCTAATATGTCCAGTTCTTCGACATGTATGTAAAAATTAACGAACATCAAGCATTAAACTGATAAAGGTATAGGTTTGCTATTATATATGAGTTTACATATGTCATCGAAATACTGGGATTCGCTACTTGGAGATGTTATTCATGTTGATTACAGCTTGAGAATGCCAACTGGCAGTCCATACTTATATAGTCAAAGAGTATAGACTCTGTATCTCTAGTACTACTTTAAAATGAAAGTTTATTTGTCGTTGAATCTATTATTTAAAAATAAAAAAGATATTTTATTTGTCGTGGTTCCATTTGAAAATAAGTCCATCCATCTAATCCATCGATTATACTGTGAGTCGCGTTATTTGAAAATCAAATGTTAAAAGAACCAAATTTGGTTCTTTTTTTTAAATACCTAAACAGCAAACCATCATGTATAATGTAAGATACAAAGGTGTAAAAAATATTATACATGCTAAAGAAAACAACTTTTTAATATTTATAATAAATATATTTTACAAAAACGATTTTATAACATCAAATTATAAATATAAACATATCTTATAAATAATTGTTTTACTAAACATTGTTTAATAGGCTTTGTTATTTTATCACGTTTTACAACAATATATATAACACATAATATTGTTTTATAATTTCTAAATTAAATATAAATATAAAACTTTAATTTATATATAAATTTATATAATAGTGTAGAGAAGTGATAAAAATATAAAAACGAAGGTTCTCTACATTGCATATATACATTGTATTAAAGAGATTCAACGTTTTTCTTATACAATTACGATACTTTCAACTGTTT
Organism: Odontomachus brunneus; assembly: GCF_010583005.1. Taxonomy (NCBI): domain Eukaryota; kingdom Metazoa; phylum Arthropoda; class Insecta; order Hymenoptera; family Formicidae; genus Odontomachus; species Odontomachus brunneus. The sequence goes on along the minus strand of NW_022639501.1, from coordinate 2,117,939 downwards.
TAAAGCTCTGCTGAAGAGTCAAGTTTTTCTTACTTATTTCTTGTCATAATTATTTTAAAACTCGACGTATGAAATTTTCTACATCTGATTATGACCATTTGTCGAGTATATACAGTTTACCAAAGGGACCTACCATTTTCTCCCAAGCCAGTCCTCATAGTTCTTTTTTCTATTTTTACGACCTTTCTTTCGACGTCATCTAATTTCTTTAGATGGAATTTTTGATCGGATAAGATCCCAAGTTATCAATGAAGTGTTCGATTTTGTGCATAAGTCCATGATAATTTGAGCATTTCTTACATCACGCATTGCACCTAAGCAAGTCCCAGCTGCCATGCTGTATATGGGTGTATTATTCTATAAAAAAAAATTTTTTTTAAATTACTACTGTTCACCCCAAATAATTGTTCCATTAGATTAATGGATTAATATTGGTCAAACATTTTGAGACCTTTCTTTCTTTGAAAATAAAATAATATTCAATTTGAGTTCATGATCTGTAATGCAAAGACAAAATTAAATACACCAACGAAAAGTCTTACGATGCGTTTATGACGCCAGTCTTGACTTCCACCCATTTCGTGACACTTTCCAAGTTTCGGAGTTTTCTCCGCTCCCTCCAGACAAAGCATTTGGCCAAGTACTAATTCATTTTTATCAGTCTCATACCACATCTGTGGAATATAATTTATATTATTCAAAAGAATTAAAATATATAAAATGTCTTTTCTTCCATAACTCGATCCGAAAATAATGAACAAATATATCTACCTGTGACTTAATTCTTAAACACGGCATCAAAATAAGTCTGGAGCCTTTAGTCTTGATATCCTTTTCACTCTGGATGCAAAGCGCAGAATTTGAAAGTCTGATTTGATATTGGTCAGTATAATTTCTCTTCCTTGAATGCCAAGGCTGCATTGGTCTTTGATCAAGTTTCGACCATTTGTCCTTCAGCCGTCTCTCCGTATCATCTGGCAATGTTAGTTCGGGATAAACCTCTTTTAAGTACCAACCGAAAGTCTTGCATTTTAATCTATGCCGCAACGCCAATCGTTCCGAGATATCGCCGTAATCGATTCTCCTAGCGTTTCTCAGAAAATAATCCTTATACTCGTCCATCCATACATGCGCAACGCGCAAGGAATTTTTCAACATGGTGTCCTGCGGGTCGTCTGAGCCATATGGTCGTCGTCTTCTGAAGACATGACCTACCCGTGAACAAGGAATGAGTTCGATACTACCGCCGCACATCCATATCTGAAAAGAAGAAGAGATTAATAACATTGTAATATGCATGGCAAGACAAATCTTGAGGAAAGAACAGAGCGAAAGCAGTTGTTTCTTACTCGGAACGATATCTCAAGATTCTCCCCGCCCCAAACATCCATACCGGTGTCATATTCTCCCATTTTTGTAAAATATTCTCTGTCGATAGCGAATAATCCTCCAGCCATCGTCGGCGACCTGTTCATTTAATAAAAGACATGTAATTAGGAAAAATTTACTTACATAAATATATTTATGACTAATGCGTTCACACATCGATATATCAAAACATGTAGGGATATAATCTTACTTGATGGGCTTTACAAAATCATCTTCTTGTTTTAGTGTTCCAATTGGTAAATTGTCCCATTTGAAGTGAAGACCCCAGTTAAAGCCACCTCTTACCAATGGGCTGCCAGTATATTGAAACGTGTCCGCGTTGATGATATCGATTACCGGCATAGGTATGATAGTTCTTGAGTGGGCGATTCTCGAAAGAAGCGGCTCTATCCACATTTCATTCACCTCTATATGGCTGTCCAAGAAAATCAAAACGTCGCCGGTTGCCTTCCTTGCGCCGAACACTCGTGCTCTGATTAGACCTTCTCTCCTGTCAGTCTTGAAAAATTGTACTCTAACGTCGAAATTGTTCTTAATGTATACTTTGATCTTCTCGTGTAACATATTGCTGTCGCTGTAATCATTCACTAAGATGATCTCGTGCAGTAGCGTCGCTGGGGTTCTCTCAATTATGGAATGCAATGATCGCAGTAACGTCGTGTAGTGCTCATTATAAAAGCAAATAATTATACTGGCGTTTGGCAAATTAGCGGGATATTTTCGTGCTCGACACAATTTGTGTCTCGTGTCTGGCACAGCTCTCAACACGCCAAGATTGTCTGATATCAGAATGTTAAAAGAATAATTTTTGTATCCCTCGTCTCTCTTTTGCTGATCGTCCAAATTCTTCACCATCCCTAATTCATCTAAACCTGTTGAAATGTTTAATTAGTTATATGAGTGATTGTAATTGTTTAATACAAGTTGTTTAGGACATTAAGACTGTGTCACCTTGATCTGATGTAACTGCAGGTTTTACTGGAACAGGTTGTAGTTGCTGCAGAAACAGGTCATTGTTCTTGTAATTTTTATTGCCCTTTAAGTTGTAGGTTTTCTTACCAATCATTGTTTGCTTCTCATTGCGCAACATGATAACATTATCGCGTAACATGATATCCTTCTCACTGATTTCCCCATGTCTGAATAACGATTCTTTGAGCGCTTGACTAGAAATGCCAGGTACTAACATTGTAGGGCTGGCAGTGATGGAGTTTTGTGACAATCTCGAATAAAGATATAGACTGAATGCCCATGTTAAAGAAGCTATTATTATTCCAGACAAGAATGATAGGTATCTCGTTGATATCATCTGTTAAAAAAAAAATGAAAGGTCAGTAACTTTTTCCTTATGTATTCCCATATAGATGTCAAATAAGTTTTGTATTTGCGCTTAATGCAATGCGGAAAAATAAATGTATACTTCTAATAAATACTTACTGCAAGTTACAAATCAATTACGCGCGTAATATGAGAATGTTCAAATAGTTTCCGTGGAATGCATCTCGTAGGAAGCAGTGATTTTACTAATTGACAACCCAGTACAAGTTGGTTGCCATCTTTGTCGAAAGCGACGAACATAAAATGTGTTCACTTCAGCTGCACTCTCTACACTTCATTACTTTTATTCACTTTCAAATTTGGATATTTATTTATTTCATTTTAAATAAGAAAAATATCGTTAAAGCAAATAGATTTTTTAGTTTAGCTATGCATATTTGAAAATCATAAAATTGCAAAATATCAAATATTTATGGTGTAAGTGCCATATAGTTCAGTATGTGAAGCTGTTTCGTCAACAGCCCCTGTGGCCTAATGGATAAGGCATCGGTCTCCTAAACCGGGGATTGTGGGTTCGAGTCCCACCAGGGGTACATCAATTATTTTTTATAGTTCAAATAATCTCTTTTTTTTTAAACCTTAAATAAAACTTAACATTCTCTTTTAATTTTTAATCTCACCTTAAATAAAACTTAACATTCTCTTTTAATTTTTTTTTATTTTAATAACAGTGATAGACAAAATGTCGTCTTTAAGATAAAATACGAACGCTATATATGTAATATATTATATATAGCTTTGATAAAAATTATAAATATCCTGTGATAGATATATCACTTATAATAAATATGCACAAATATCCCTGAATATCCAATGTACAAAACATTTATAATTTAATATAGTAGATCCTGCGTTATATATGTATGTTATATGATGATGTATATATATCTCTCTTTCTGCGTTTACTTAGTAAGCCAACATTTCCGACAAAACTTCTCTTATTTTAATTTGAACTGTTTTTTTACGCTATATCAGCTTTAAGATAATAGACGTTGGAGGCAAGTCGAGATTATTCGCTATTTACCTGTTTGTCACAATCAAATCACTTTGCGATAATTGCATTACCGAATAATTATATTGCGTATAAGACAAGACAGACCGAATAATTATATTGCGTTTAATACTACGATTAGTTTTCATACTCTTATTATTGAATCCCGTCTTCGTTTGCACTGATGAAGGTCCAAACCGGTGACCAAAACGTACGTTTTTTTAACTTAATTATGATTATATAAAAATGATTAATTAAATTTTGTACACTACAATGCCAGCGAAAAGATTATTTCTTTTGGGCTCTTATTTACTTTCACTAATATTTTGATTTTATATATTTTATGCATTTCTAAACCTATATATATGATGATTTCATTCCAATTTTCTTATTAGAGTTTAACATTGTTGATAATGAGCGATAAATCTTGCAGATGGATCGGTGATACCTTTTACCCAGCGTGGCATCCAGAAGTAAGGTGTAAAATTTTCTGCTTGTCCCCCATAATGTGACTCAAAAACGTCTCTAAAACAAAAAAGAAATATAACATATCAATGTGACAATTACTTTTGTTTGATAAAGTGTACACACCTATAATAGAGCGCTTCTTTTGTCTTTGGTGTGCAGTGAGGATATTTAATACAAGCTTTTTCCAGATCTTCATCCTGCACACGATCCTCTACAATTTCTTGAATTATTTTGAACAGAGACTTTTTAATGGAAGCGACGCCATCACTAAAAGCTTCTTTATGTCTCCAAAGAATATTGAAAGGTAGTAAATCAATCTTGTCAAATGCAGATCTTAACAAATGTTTCTCGATTCCATCTATGAATATACAATAATGATTTTCTCATTTTTGTTATATTAATCTTTCTCTCATGTTTCTTATTAATATAATCTGTAACATCTATCGTATCTGTGATACTATTTAAGTTGTCATTGCTTCACCTTGGGGTTGTCTAATGATAGGATCCAACGACAAATAGTAATTGGTGAACTGAAGATCTAAGAACGGAACTCTGAGCTCTAAACTAAAAGCACTGGTCGTTCTGTCTGCTCTCAAACCATCATATAGATAAATATCCTTTAACAGTCTAAGAGATTCATTGTGTGCATCTGCTGCATTAGGTGCGTCTCTGAAATAGATGTAGCCTTGTGCTAATTCATCTGCACCTTCCCCACTGAAGATCACAGTTGTCTCTGTATTTTGTTTTATATATCTTGAAAGAATGTACATTCTGTAGAAAAATATTCATTCAATATAATGTACAACATATTTTATCGTTGGTAATATATAAATATTAAACTATACAAAATACCATTAAATAATATAAATAACATTTAAAAAATGAAAGAATTTTCCTCAGACCTTTATTCTGAACTCTCTTTTATTAATAAAAGTGTTTCTAAAAGACTTATAGCCAATTAGGAGATTTGTACGTCACTTTTAGTGGCATTTTTATTGATAAAAAAAGAGTCCAGAATAAGGATCTTAGTGAAGAAAAATTATAAATTTTTCTTTATATCTTGGATATGTAATATTAAACAATTTGAATGTTATTAGGTGCTTGTTCAAGCAATATTTGCATTACCCAATCGAGGCTCGAATAGTAGTGATGTCGTATGTTTCTAGAGAATAAATAACTTTATCCAACACATCAATTACATCCTGCTGGGTAAAGATAATCTCATGATGTTCAGTTCCGATATATTCTGCAACCTGCAAGGGATTTAAGTTTATTTCCAGTTGTACAATTATTGATAAAGTGAGATAAACCAGAAATGTGTAAATATAAATGTATAACTTACCTGTTTTGCAGCAATGATATCTGGACTGTCTCCCATACCTATCGCAAAGCTTTGTATTTTGTATGGTAGATTATGTTTTTTTGCTTGCTTCATCAATAAAGCTGCAACCAAACTAGAATCCAACCCACCCGACAGTAGACACCCTATTCGTCTATCGCCCATTAGTCGTTTTTCCACAGCTGCCGAAAGTAACTTTCGGATATTGCTATGGATGTGTTTCGAACCCAAATCTGTAAAAGACAGACTGTAATGTCAATATGCTTTCTGTTTATCATTCTTATAATTTCAAGTACTTACCAATCAAAGGAGTATACATTTCAAAGGAAGGTTTGTCACCAGGTTTATGATAATTGACGTTTCTTAAAAGTTTGGTTCGGCCATCGTTCAAAATTTCGTATTCTTCATAATGACCTGGAGGAAATGGTTCTAGAATCGATTTCCCATTTGTGCGTTTTAATATCGCCATTAGACCCTTAAATTTGATACAATAGCGAATTATTTCACTATTATGAAAAAAACTAGTGTGTCCTTAACCCTGTATGTAGTATATGTGTACAGAAAAAGCACGTGCCACATATATGTACATATATGTACATCTTAAAAAAGCGATTTGTAAAAAGCTTGATATCTTACAGATTTCGAGCTTTCTGAATTCAAATATCAGAATCTCAAAATTCAAAATGGTAGATCTAATATGGAGGATCAAAAGTTAGAAAAATAGTTGGATTTTTATAAAAATGATTGTACTAAGGTTTTCGAGGCCGCTAAATACAAATATGATATCTGAATTTCAAAATTTAAAATAGCAGATTCAATATGGCGGATCAAAAGTTGGAAAAATAATAAAAATAATTGTACTAAGATTTTCGAGATCGCTGAATATAAACATGATATCTGAATTTCAAAATTCAAAATAACAGATCCAATACAGTAAATAAAATTTTGAAAAAATAGTTGGATTATTATGGCGATTTCTATATGGGAAGTAGCGCGCGGATGATTGTCGAAGTATTTTTTCAAATTTTGATCCGCCATATTGGATCAACCATTTTGAATTTTGAAATTCTGTGGTGGAACTACATTAAAATAATAGCAAAGAAATAGAAAGAAGTTTCCTGTTTATACAATCACGTGTGACAACTCGACGAATCGTTGCACAACAAATCGTACGTGATTGTATAGACAGGAAATTTTTTTCCATTTCTTCATCTATTTTTTACATAGTTCTACCACTGATGTCGTATTCAGATTCAGCGACCTTGAAAACCTTAATTTTAAAATCAGTGGAAATGTAAGAAACTTTTTTTCACACACTGGTGGCACAGAAGTCTCATTTTCGTCACACAGTCAAGGAGTTAATATCAATACCTTGCTCTCTGAACAGATGGCTAATTGGCCATCATCTGAATGTAATCTAAACAGTGGCCTAACACCATATGGATCTCTGCTAATTAGAATTCTTCTTTTCTCGATGTCCATTAAACAAAATGCAAATACACCATCCAAGGATCGAGCAACAAAGTCGGCACCGCCGTGAGCATATAAGTGCATAATGACTTCTACATCACACTTAGTAGTATATTCAAAGTCATATTGTTTCCCTATCTGCAATATCAAATATGTGATACTTCATAATGTTCCTCTTATAATACATGTAAACATTAAATATTAGATGATGAGTGTATTACTTTCTTCCAGTTATACAGCTCCCCATTGCACAGAAGAAATAGATGTGGATATTTACAAATTCTCATTGGTTGCATTCCATACAGGCCATCAACAATCGCCAGTCTATGAAATCCCAGATATCCATTCTGTAAGATAAAAATTAATGAAAAATATGTATGCAATAAATGACACAAACATTTTAACTCAAAATGCATACCTTGACTCTGATATCAAATTCTATCTTGAAAGCTTCTGGACCACGATGCGATATCTTGTCAAAATTCTCACAGATACAGGTCAAGGGTTCTGTGTCCAAACCAAATAGTGCCCAAATTCCACACATTTTGTCAGTATTGCTGACTTTTTTATATCCTTGATTGTATGTTGTGCTATAAGGAAGATTTTATACATTTTTATAAAAATAAAGGCCAAAGAAACATAATAACATTATACAATAATTTTAGTATTTAATGAAATAATAAAATTGAAATTTATGATGCTCTCAGTAAAAAAATTATTTATTCAATGTTTCTATATTTCCAAAGTGGCTATATTCCTGTATATACCAAAATAAGTAATAATAATGTATGTCATATGGCTATATATGATGTTCACACTCACGTTTTTATACACGTATGGCATATATGGTCACTCAGTGCACGTGCAGTACTCCAGCGTTGCTGATGTAATAATGATTAAAGATTGAGAGTACAGGCTGCAAAAAGTGAATAAAAGTGATTCAACGACATGTCGAGTGTAAATGTTACCAACACTTTCTATTACCTTCAGTGGAACAAATGTATATTCAACACTCGAGAGAGAGTGAGATTAGTGATCAAGTGTAAATGGTTAACCGAAATAAACTAATCTTTTATTGGGCCAATAAATCGATGTTCCGTACATTCTATTGCATTCCTAAGTAAAAAATTTCGAATACATAGCTGAATTTTGAATGTCAATTCGAGTGAGTGTTGACATTTTTACTTTGCTCTTGTCTATTATATTTTTTGAACAATTCTAAGTTTCTCAGTACGCTCTATTCAGACTAAATTATAGGTTAAGATATTTCAATGTATTTCCACGTATTCCTTTCTGACAATATTTTGATTACATTGAATATCAGAAAATAATGTGTTATTTTTTTGTAAAAATTAATTTTAATATAAATATCAAATACCATCGACGATAATTGTTCGATCATTTATCGACTCAGGAAACGCTATTACCGACACAACTGCTCGCTTCAGCGCGGTAAGATCAGCGGATAACCGTCGGTAACTAGAGCATCTAGCCGCCGCTAGGTGGCGCTGTGCGGCGAACGTGGCGGTATCGCGTGCTGCTCTCTCGTACGACGGCCGCGACACAGAGTGACGGCGGAGGTCGGCTCGTCGACTCGTCGGCGCCTCTCCTTTCCGGTTTTACCCCCTTTTTTCCGTTCGATTCCCCGGGGGAACCGCGCGCGGCTCTCCAGCGGGGCGATATTTCGCGCGTGCTCTAGCTCGTTGGCGTTCCCTCTCCGGATGCAGCGTGCTGGTCGCATCGGGTGTGTCAACGTAATCGCATCGTCGGAACCGCGGCACGGACGCGGCGACGGACACGTACTCGCCGGTGATCGCCGCCGACTCGTACGGAGCAGCACGGAGGAGCACCACCACGGCCAGCTCGGCACGGGCTTCACGGCGGTCAGCTGGTCGCCCGTCGTACGCTCGTCGTAGATGCTGGTCGCGAAAGCGCGCGGGACTACGGTACAGACAGTCGGCGCTCGCCGGTGCTGCAAGGAGGATGTGTGCCGGCGGCGTCATGGCCTATAATAGCGCGTCACCATAGCCTTCGAAAGGTAGGAAGTTTATATCTGCTCCGTAAGTGAGAGCGTGTGTGTGTGATGTGTGTGCGCGCGCGCGCGCCGAGTTTAAAAGATTTTTACGGTTTCGCGAGTACCTTACATTTCGGAGCTGTGTCGGAATCACGCGAACCATCGTCGTCGTCGTCGTCGTCGTCATCGCCGAGGAGGATATAAACGACGTGTTCGTTTTTCGAAAGAGGCTACATGGTGTTTTTCGAGTGTCGCGCCACATAACAGTGCCTGGCCGAAAGTTTCGACATATTCCGCGTCATTTACACGCCGCACGTCGTCCCTAGCGCGTTCCACCGTCGTGGCAGTTGTTCGCGCTGGCGATCTCTGCGTGTTAGCGCGCTTCGTTTCGCTTCGCCTCGCCGTGGGAGGTCAAGTTCGCGCGAATTCGTCGCCGTAGGACCCGACCGGTCGATACCCGGAGAAGACGGTCGTGGTGGAGTCACGAGAGAGCGAGCCGAAAGGGAGAAAGAGAGCCACGCGGGATACACCGTGGCGTTTTCGAGTCGTTCCGCGGCGCTTTATCGCGTCGTCGTCGTCGTCAGAGCGCCGTCGTGCGCGCGGCTGTTCGGCGACCGTAGCGGCCGAAATCGTGGCGTGCCGTTGCTTTACGGCTCGCTGTTCGTCGTACTCATTGCACCCGAGACCTAACCTCCTCCGCGCGCGTCACTACGTGTTCTATTCTACGTGCGTGCGAATCGAGTGCGAGAGAATCGATCGATCGGCGACACGGCGGGCTACCCTGAGGCGACCGGTACATAATTCACAGTGATTTGCGTTAAGATAACGCGCCGCCGCGAACTTCCTACCGCGCCGTGCCGTGCCGTTTTCTCGTTGGTTGTATTATCAAATCACCGAGAGTCCCGGCCGCCGGCTGTCGAGAGAGAAAGAGAGTGAGCGAGAAAGAAAGAGAGTTACGCGCCTTCGCGACACGAGATAAGAGACGAGAGAGATCGATTTATGAATTGACGACGACGACGACGACGCCGTCGTGGAGGATTCGTGGGTAGTCGCGATCACGCTTCGGAATCAAGGTAAGCCTGCGCCCCTCTAACGATTCTCTTCACTGTGTATGTGTGTGTGTGTGTATACTTATAAATACGGAGCATCACGCTCACTTCGTACGTTGACTCGTTCCTTTGTCGCCTCGCTCTCGTCCTTTCTGCTCTATTTTTTTCCGGCACCATGTACGTTACGTTATCCCGCGGCACCGTCGGACGTTGCTGCTGTTGATTCGTGTCGGGTTATCGATTACTTTGCTTAATTATCGTAACACGTGGCCGCTTCAGAGCTCACGCGGACAACCAGCACGTAGGGAAATAACGGCCCAGCCTAACCTAACGTTTTTATTACCATCGTTAAGCGGGTATTCGATCGTTATTTTCGCGAATGTGCTTTTACGTTATTTTGCGCATCCACACCCGCAATCGAATTCGATCCCATTCTTAACGTAACCGCTTCTAATTGAATAACGCGTGAATGGTCGCGTTCTCTCTATTTCCCAAATATTGGCAATACATCGTACCGTGTGTTCCGCATAGCTGGGAAATGTTCTTTTTCAATTCATGGAAAAACGGAGAACAGGCGCGTTCTCTTTTATCACACATGCACTTCTTCTATTTAAAACACATTCGAGATTTGACAAAGGAAAATCGACTCGCAAAGTAAGGTACACACAAAAATGTAAACAGTATGCAGATTGACCAATCACAGTCGATTGTTTTTGGAGTATAAGGAGAATAATATTTAAATAGGAAAAATCAAAATATATTAATAAATATTATAATACTTATTACGGTAGAGAGAATATAAACATACATACGCAATATAAGAATATTTAATTGTTTTCTATATGTTCCAAGAATAATCGATCGTGATTGGTCAATCTATTTACATCTTACTGTTTGCGTTTTTGTGTTTACCATGGGTAAACCATGGTTTAATACAACCAGAATTTAAGCGTAATGTAAATAAACAAGCGAGTCCTCGCAACAAAACTGACAATTGCTCTCGGATATGTAAACAGTTCTTTGACACTTTCACTATCGCACCTTATTTAGAGGATTCTCCTCACAGACCATCTTATGTATTCTTTGTTACGTAAAGTAAAAGTACCAATGCCCGGACACGCATATAGAGAGTTATAAAACGGTTTAAACACAATGAAGTTGGGAACACTATCAAAATTGAGAATCATTACCGACGGATTTACGCAATAAGAGAGAGAGAATATAATTAATAATAAAATTAATATAATTGGAACACCAAATAATAAAATAAATAATAATAATTAATGATAAGAATAATAATTAATAATATACAATTACTAAGTAAACTCGTTAAAATAATAACTCTAATCCTGGACTTTATTATTTTCATCTTTAAATACGAATGTTCAAATTTTCGACATAAAATATATACATATCTTATATACATATATATATATATACTATATATATACTATATATACATATATTGAATATGTACATATATTCTATGTTTAAAAAATAAATATTCGTATATAAACATGAAAAAAACCACCAATATTTAGGATTAGGTATGTGCGAATTAATACTTTTATCTTTTGATTGTGTAAATCAGGTGTAGTTTGATAATTTGAATATAGAAAAAAAATTGTTGTCATACATGTATGACGTTTAATAGCTAGTGTGTTAAAGATTAGATACTAGTATGCCTTGATACCTCTTAACTCTTAGCTCAGGTCTACAATGTGCTCTTTGCTTCCTGTTTCTCCCTCTTTATTTCTTTCTGACTAAAGCCTGATCTACAATATGCTCTTTGCGTTCTATTTCTTGTCTTCTGTTTTTTTATGACTTAAAGCTTAAGATATGAGTAAAAAAGAGATAAAAAAAGAAACAGGAAGCAAATAACACATTGATCAAGCTTTAAACCAGAAAAAGACAGAGAACAAGAAGCAAAGAGCACATTGTAGATCAAAGTTCCGAGTAACGCGGAACGCTCTGTATGACCAATGTTTATTTGATCATTTTTGTTCTGAGCAAATATACATATATGCTTGCAGGCCACTGCAACGATTATCGCTGATTAAAAATGTGTATACGCGACTGCAGTGCTCTAAGGGGTTAATAACATAAACACCGTTAAGCTTCATCGCCGTGACATCGTCGTGACTTTCGCGTGTAGAGTCGCGTGAGATCAGTTCCCGCGAGAGGGTCGTGAAAGTGAGAGTCACCTTGTCGACTTACATTCGGTATTATCGCGGGAAGCCGATAATAAGAGAGTGCACTCGCGTACGGACGATTAAAGCAGATAAAGAGCCGAACGTGTCCGGCACGAAACGACCGGTAGGAAAGATCGCGATCGCGACAATACGAGCGATCGCCGCATCGTCGCGGCCTATTTTATTGGAAACACGTGGCGAGAACGTAAGCACCGTCGTGATCTCCGATGGAGCGTAATCGCCTCGGTGATTACACACGACGACGATGACGATGACGGTGGTGCAATAGTGCGGCGCGGTGCGGCACAGCAGTAATAACTGCGAAGCCGCGATAACGGGCGCAAAACGCCGTCTGTGCGAGGAACGATATCGTCGCCAACGCGCGTTTTATTATCCGCCGCCAAACCACTAACGTCGATTTCCTCCTTCTCGTGAGTCGCGCCGACAAACGACAGGAGCATCTGATCGCCGCAAAAGTTTACGGCAGCAGTTCACGCGGTTTACGGGAAGGTTGCGTTAAGGTTCTCGCGGCTAAGAAGAGAGAAAGAGACGCTCTTCTACCGTAAAAATAACAGTAGCTGATCCGCAAAAGTTTACGTTACATTCTCGTAAGAGGGAGAATGGGGAGAAAGAGTGAGAGATGTTACGCAAGAAGTAAGGAGTAAAGCCGTGTGAGAGGAGTACGATGTGTCGGTTGCATGTAGCCAGATATCCGGAAGCTTGCCGGCCTCTTCGATAAATGCCACGAGGTCGAGGATATCGACTAATTAGTTGCGATTGTTGCGCGAAAATGAGGGGAGAAGCTCGGCGAGCAGTCTGAAAAGAGCGAATCGTCGAATCGCGTGCAGTTAACATGTGGGTATATTACACGTGCGCGATGTATGTGTGTGTGTAAAAGAATTATTCGCGTTTCCTATCTTGCTCGAAAAATAATCTTGCACGAGAGAGAGGGAGAGACCGCTGCCACATGTGCTTTTGTTGAATATATCGTCACGAGCAAAAGCAAGATATATTATCAATGTGACACTCGACAAAATTTTATTTTTCTCTCTTGAGTAAATTTACTCCAACAAGAATTAGGAGGCGAGTGTGCAAAACACTTTTTTCTTTCACTCACCGTGGGCCGTGCATATGTTGCGGCAGACGTTAAAAATCGTGAGTTCGTACGATAAATGTGATAGCCGGTTCTTCCCTTAAAAGCGACATTTGCGCAACGTGGCGCGACTTGGCGTCGAGCGGTGAAATCTCCTCGTGGAGGAAGCACGAGACCAACGTTTGAATCGCGGCAGACAACGTGGCGTCAGGGAGATTCGCTGAGCACAGTGATTCGAGTCGTCGTCATCCTCGATAACGTTTCATCCGCGGAAACTTTTGGCAACGCGTCACCAGCGAAACTCGTGTCCCTTTGCGTTACGTGATACGCGTGGTCGACCTTATACCCTATATATACATATCTATACCCCCGTGTCTATCTGTATATACCGTTCCAAGTTGCAACTCGCGTGTTTAAAACGGTCGATTCCTTCGAACGTGTTCGTAGCGCTGGCGACAGCGATTGTTTGCTCTTGCCAGTATGCTGTTGCCGGTCGATGAAGAGGAAGTTTCCTCGACGATTCGTTCCCGTAGCATTCGACAAATCGAAATTTCGACTCAAAATTCTTGAAGACAGATCGTCATTTGAATTAACATTGTTCAAATCAAATTGGAAATTTTTTAAGTCAAATCAGAATTCGAATTTGAAATTATTGAGACCAAATCAGGATTTGAATTCAAAATTGTTGAAGTCAAATCGGAATTTGTATTTAAGATTTTGTTGAAGACACAAATCGAAATTTGAATTCAACATTATTCAAGTCAAGTTGGAATTTGGACTCGACATCGTTGAAGTTAAATCGAAATTTGAATCGGAGATTGTTGAAGTCAAATCAGAATTTGGATCTGAAATTATTGAGACCAAATCAGGATTTTAATTCAGAATTGTTTAAAGGTCAAGTTGGAATTTGGATTCGATATTGTTGAGATTAAATCGAAATTTGGCTTGGAAATTGCTGAAGTCAAATTGAAATTTGGATTCGGAATTATTAAAGTCATGTCGGAATTTGAATTCGAAATTGTTGAGGTCAAATCGGAAAATGGATTCTAAAGGAATCGTTGAAATCGGATTGGAATTTGACTTCGTAATTGTTGAAATGAAATCCGGTTTGGATTGTATTCCGACGTTATTTTTTGCATCGTTGCGTCTGGTGGGACGATACGACGAAAGGACGTCCCCTCTTGCTCCCTCTCGCGCGCTCCAGCTTTTCCGCTTGAAAAAGATGCCAACGATGAGATCACACGCGTCTCTATATAAGCGGCTCGAAGTTCTCGGTAGAGTATTTGTTGCAACGGTATAAAGCTTGTCTTCACGTGCACGCGAGTGGTGCTCGTCGCCGTCCAAAAGGTGTCGGGGGAGGGGTCCGTTAAATTAAAAGCGATCTCGCGCTTCTTTTCCCGCGTCGATGTAGCGTTGCGAGCGAAGAAACGGCCCGCTGTCGATTCACACGGGATTCCTTCGCTCGGCGCGGTCGCTTTACTCACTTGTGGACGATAATTGATATGGAGCACGTGCTTACCAGTGATGGTCACGCGCTCGAGCGAAGATAAATCGCTCGAGTCTCGACCACTTGATCGTCCGCGCGATTTGCAAAATCGCCGTGCGATGGCCGGACAAAATTCTGAGACTGAATACTTTTTGCAGTTTTACACGGCACGCAGACTGACATAATAGCCTTAACATTTATTAAA
>NW_022639501.1:2101922-2102895 GCF_010583005.1 Odontomachus brunneus | reverse complement strand
GGGGGGGGGGGGGGTAGAAATAATATCTTATATATTGCTTCTGCTTTTTTGTACACGTGATCTTGTGTTTTACATTACAAATATCGCGCTCTGTTTGAATAACATTTGAGATATCGTTCCTGGAATAATTAACAGTCATGATGTGTGAGCATGCAAGCATAATACGTATGATCTAAAAATTCTAATGGGTCTAGTAAGTTATAGGAAAAGATTCGTCAAAATAACTCGAATTGAGTTAAACGAATTCACTTCATTTTAGGATTGTATATGACGAGCTAATTGCACCGATTCTTTAAAAAAAATTTTAGTACTTTTTTATCTCCATCCAGATAGATTTTCGTGATTATTATGACGTGGTAAATCGATGATCGAAATTTTACAAGTTTTTCAATTACATTTAAAAAGTAAATATACTATATTGAATTCACTGTTAAATTTACATCATACAATAATGTAAATTTTTTGTTGTATTGATATAGCAACAAATTTACTAAAAGTTATACTCGCATTTTTATATTGAATTTATCATTTCAAATTTTGATCATTTCTTTCATATTTTTTTCGTATATCGTTAATCTATATGATAAATATGAATATAATCTGACCTTTCATTATTTAATATATGATTTAATATACTTAAAGTTACTGTGTAAAATTTATATATATTATATTATCCGGGCAGTTTGCGAAAAACAAATTCAAAATCTAGTTTAACGAGACAATCATAAAATTCCCCGACTCATTATCGACCATATTTATTATCCAATTTGTTTGGTCTTTCATTAGAGGCAGAATTGCTCGTATTATGCAATTAAATCGACCTTTTGATAGTTGAAAGAATATTTGTGCTGTACATGCAACTATACGGAGAGAATTTTATTACAAATGACTATAGGATTTTGCAACCGAGGAATAGATCGATATTTTGCAATAATTTATTATCCTTTTATTTCCATATATACTATTTATGTTA
>NW_022639501.1:2101400-2101912 GCF_010583005.1 Odontomachus brunneus | reverse complement strand
GCACGATTTTGCGTAATAATGCACTCATCTTCTTTAATTAATAATTAAAATTATATTATATTATAAAATTAAATTTATATTATAAAAGATTTACTGTTTCTAGCGAAATTTACTTTGTTCCTTAGCAGGATAGATCCGACTGATTATTCCTATGCATTACTAAAAATACATAGTATTATAAAATTTAAAAAAACTTATG
This sequence comes from Odontomachus brunneus, assembly GCF_010583005.1. NCBI lineage: Eukaryota > Metazoa > Arthropoda > Insecta > Hymenoptera > Formicidae > Odontomachus > Odontomachus brunneus. The sequence goes on along the minus strand of NW_022639501.1, from coordinate 2,101,713 downwards.
AAGAAAAATATAATATTCTTTCCGTGTAGGTCTCGGTTTCTTTTACCGTTATCTTAATTTTGTAGCAGAAATTCCCACATCAGATTGTTAATTTGACTCAACCTTTATGCAATCTAACTCGATCGCGTTTGTGCAACAAAATTCGCGTAACCCTGAGACTTGGTTCTTTTTACCTGATTCTTTTTTTGCAGCGTAAATGTTAAGGCTGTTGTTCTGGTCTGTGTTACAATTTTGTGTCTGTCTACCGTGACGCCATCGACTGTCTTGACGCAACTTCGCCTTGTTAATTATACTCTTTGTACACGTCGTTATT
>NW_022639501.1:2100652-2101390 GCF_010583005.1 Odontomachus brunneus | reverse complement strand
GTACCGGCACACCGTCGACGTTGAAAACAAACAGCTGATTCAAGACCATCGTACTCGGAGTCTTAGTGCCGCGCACCTCGCTGAATAATCGCGACCTGCTCCCGCGTTTACATCATTTTATTCGCACCGAGACACTTTCGAGATTCACCGCACCCGGCTGTACGCTAAATTGAACAGTTGCTTTTCATTATTTCTCTCTCGTTGCCGTAAAATAATGGATCACGCGCTGCGCGATGTTCGGGAAACTTTCGAAATTCCGAGAGCCGGGTATGTTCTAAATTTACTCGCGGAGAACGTTCAACGAGAGAAACTTTTCTGTTGAACAGCAAAATCGATCTCTACCCTGCGACTTGAGCGACGGAGGGAAGTGCGCACATTTTTCTTCGCTCGTCACTTTCGTCGCGATTATGCAAACGGAGAGCAAGGACAAGAGGCTGCAAAATATAGGTGCGGCTGCAATAAACGCACATGATCATTTATACTGGCTTGTAATAAACTGCGTGTGAAAATATGTCGGCGTTTCGCCTCATGACCCGACCGCTAAACAGTATGCCTTTAACATAATTATAGTCAATATTCAAAATTTATATATATACACAGTGTCTCACACTCTCCTCCGGGAATTTTGTGGGGACGTAGAACAGGTTGAGGTGAACATAAAAGTCCTATACCGTTTTGCATATATATTCGCAATAATTATCGAGATATTAATTGTAGAAAACTTATAAATAATCATGT
>NW_022639501.1:2077174-2100642 GCF_010583005.1 Odontomachus brunneus | reverse complement strand
AGAAAATCTATGTGATTATTTGCAAAATAGTAGAGGATTTTTTTGTTCAATTTGACCTAAAGTATAAGTACACAATGGCAGTCGCTATTATAATTTATTTACCATATCCTGCATGATTATTCACAAATTTTCTATAATTAATATCTCGATAATTATTGCGAATATAGCAAAATACTATAGGACTTTTATGTTCACCTCAACCTGTTCTACGTTCCCACAAAATTCCCGGAGGAGAGTGTGAGACACTGTGTATATATATAAATTTTGAATATTGACTATAATTATGTTAAAGGCATACTGTTTAGCGGTCGGGTCATGAGGCGAAACGCCGACATATTTTCACACGCAGTTTATTACAAGCCAGTATAAATGATCATGTGCGTTTATTGCAGCCGCACCTATATTTTGCAGCCTCTTGTCCTTGCTCTCCGTTTGCATAATCGCGACGAAAGTGACGAGCGAAGAAAAATGTGCGCACTTCCCTCCGTCGCTCAAGTCGCAGGGTAGAGATCGATTTTGCTGTTCAACAGAAAAGTTTCTCTCGTTGAACGTTCTCCGCGAGTAAATTTAGAACATACCCGGCTCTCGGAATTTCGAAAGTTTCCCGAACATCGCGCAGCGCGTGATCCATTATTTTACGGCAACGAGAGAGAAATAATGAAAAGCAACTGTTCAATTTAGCGTACAGCCGGGTGCGGTGAATCTCGAAAGTGTCTCGGTGCGAATAAAATGATGTAAACGCGGGAGCAGGTCGCGATTATTCAGCGAGGTGCGCGGCACTAAGACTCCGAGTACGATGGTCTTGAATCAGCTGTTTGTTTTCAACGTCGACGGTGTGCCGGTACACCGCGTGTGTCCCGTAAAAGACGTGCACGCGTGAACGCTTCGTAAACTCCTTAGGTGCGTTACCGCGTACAAACGTTCGCGAAAGTCGCCTCCGAGACGCCGAGGCGCGGATCGTATTTGGAAACACCTGTTGATCGAATCCTGAGTGAAGAAGAACGATTTCGCGTCTCCTCGATGAGTGTTTCGTTTTTTCTTTGTTTTTCTCACTCTCTCTCTCTCTCTCTCTGTCTCACCTTTCGCCGTGTTATTAATAAAGCGAGCACCTTTGTTCGTGGCTACTCGCTCCAACTCGCGTCGGCGTTATAATTAAAGTAAGATACTCAACACGACGGACGCAGAATAGCCGTACGATGAAATAATTATAGGCGCGGCCACGTATTAAAATACACGAGCTTCTCAAGATCCTCCGTTGTGTCCGTGTAAAATTAAAACGCGCCGCGATGCCGGCGAATTTTGCCGACGAGTGTACACGCTCTTACTGTCGTGTACCGAGTAGAAGTGATTCGATCGTTAGCAGGTTTTACGGAAAAAGAGAGACGCAGTCAGAGTAAAAGAGAGCGAGAGAAACAGTGAGTTACGTCATATCGGACGGATGCAACGTGACGTACGTACGTAATTGTTACCGTAACGATCCCGGTAGTGGATTATGCATTTTTGTACCTTATGCCTGCGCGTGTAATTGGTATTTTGCCGCGCGATACACGATAAAACAGGACGGTCAATTTGTTGCTTTCCAGATAAGACGTCGATATAAAGTTGTAGGTCAATTTCCGAAACACGATATATCGCTCACGCGTCGCGCTCAACTATGTATATGCATATCGCACCGATTTACACGCGACTTTTTTGCGTGCTTTCTAAATGTCTTGGAGCGAAATTTTACGCGAAATGCAAAGTGAAAAATTGGTCACTCGAATTAAAGTGAGTCTTCATACATATATAGTGTGATTTCTCTAATCTAAATGGCCGAGTAAAAATATCTTCACTCGAGATTAATCTCTAGGCTGCCGGCATTTTTTCATTAAAAAAGTGGTTTTTTTCTCAAAAATTTTTTTACATAAGTAACATACACATGGCGCAGAATTTTGAGATTTATGCAAAGCCACAAAGTGGTTTTCCCAGCAGTCTAAAGGTTAAAGAGTGAATACGATGTGATCTGACTTTTTCGCGAAGCGTACTCTCTAAATGTCTTGGAGCGAAATTTCATGCGAAATGCAAAGTGAAAAATTAGTCAGTCGAGTTAAAGTGAGTTTCCATACATATATAATGTGATTTCTCTAATCTAAATGACGGAGTAAAAATATCTTCACTCGAGATTGAAGAGTTAATACGATGTGATCTGACTTTTTCGCGAAGCGTACTCTCTAAATGTCTTGGAGCGAAATTTCATACGAAATGCAAAGTGAAAAATTAGTCACTCGAATTAAAGTGAGTTTCTATACATATATAGTGTGATTTCTCTGATCTAAATGGCCGAGTAAAAATATCTTCACTCGAGATTAAAGAGTGAATACGATGTGATCTGACTTTTTCGCGAAGCACGCTCTCTAAATGTCTTGAAGCGAAATTTCATGCGAAATGCAAAGTGAAAAATTAGTCACTCGAGTTAAAGTGAGTCTCCATACATATATAGTGTGATTTCTCTAATCTAAATGGCGGAGAAAATATCTTCACTCGAGATTGAAGAGTGAATACAATGTGATCTGACTTTTTCGCGAAGCGTGCTCTCTAAATGTCTTGAAGCGAAATTTCATGCGAAATGCAAAGTGAAAAATTAGTCACTCGAGTTAAAGTGAGTCTCCATACATATATAGTGTGATTTCTCTAATCTAAATGGCGGAGAAAATATCTTCACTCGAGATTGAAGAGTGAATACAATGTGATCTGACTTTTTCGCGAAGCGTGCTCTCTAAATGTCTTGAAGCGAAATTTCATGCGAAATGCAAAGTGAAAAATTAGTCACTCGAGTTAAAGTGAGTCTCCATACATATATAGTGTGATTTCTCTAATCTAAATGGCGGAGAAAATATCTTCACTCGAGATTGAAGAGTGAATACAATGTGATCTGACTTTTTCGCGAAGCGTGCTCTCTAAATGTCTTGAAGCGAAATTTCATGCGAAATGCAAAGTGAAAAATTAGTCACTCGAGTTAAAGTGAGTCTCCATACATATATAGTGTAATTTCTCTAATCTAAATGGCGGAGTAAAAATATCTTCACTCGAGATTGAAGAGTGAATACAATGTGATCTGACTTTTTCGCGAAGCGTGCTCTCTAAATGTCTTGGAGCGAAATTTCATGCGAAATGCAAAGTGAAAAATTAGTCGAGTTAAAGTGAGTCTCCATACATAACACATCGGTCAATAAGTCCCCGGTCTAGCAAAGAAAACACAAGAGTTACATCAAAATTCGAATTTATTCATCAATATAGTTTCCTTCTAAGGCAATACAATCAGTCCAACGCCTTTCCAAACGTTCGATGCCGGTTTTGTAGAACGATTTTGGCTGACCCTCAAAATACGCATCAGTTTCGGCGATGACCTCCTCATCCGATCGAAATTTTTTCCCGGCGAGCATTTTTTTGAGCTCAGCGAATAGGAAATAGTCGCTGGGGGCCAAATCTGGCGAATACGGTTGGTGCGGGAGCAGCTCGAAGCCCAACTCGTTCAATTTAACCATCGTTGCCATCGACTTGTGACACGGTGCATTGTCCTGGTGAAAAATGGGTTTTTTCTTCTTCATTTGAGGTCGTTTTGCGACGATTTCGGCCTTCAAACGCGTCAGTAGTGCCATGTAATATTCGCTATTGATGCGCCCACCCTTTTCGAGGTAGTCAACGAAAAGAATACCATGGGCATCCCAAAATACAGATGCCATAACCTTGCCGGCCGACGTTTGAGTTTTTGGTCGCTTTGGGCGGCTTTCACCGGCTGCAGTCCACTCAGCTGACTGCCGATTCGACTCGGGTGTGAAGTGGTGAATCCATGTTTCATCCATGGTCACATACCGACGCAAAAAATCTTTCCGATCCTTCTGAAACATGGCCAAACAGCTCTCGGAATCATCGACGCGTTGTTGTTTTTGGTCCACAGTGAGCAAACGCGGCACCCACTTCGAACATAGCTTCCGCATCGACAAATGGTCGTGTAAAATGGTGAAAACACTTCCCTTGGATATCTTTACGATGTCAGCAATATCATCCAGCTTCAACTTACGGTCGGACAAAACCAATTTATGGACCTGCTTGATTTTTTCGGGAACAACTGCCTCATTTGGGCGACCAGAGCGGTGTGCATCGTCGGTGTCCGTACGGCCGCGTTTAAAATCAGCATACCAGTCGATGATTGTTGATTTGCCTGGGGCAGAGGTGCCATAATGTTTGTCCAACCACTGTTTTGCTTCAACGGTATTTTTTCCCATCAAAAAGCAGTGTTTAATGAGCACACGAAATTCTTTTTTTTCCATTGTTCTGAAAATAACAAAAGTAGCGTCACTAAAGCTTCACTAACTCACACAATAATGATCCTAATGACATAAACATTTCACAGTATGCCTAAAAGGGTCTGTTCTTTCGAACCAAGCTGCACTTTTTGTGTTAGAGGCGCTCTCTATATGTCAGACCGGGGACTTATTGACCGATGTGTTATATAGTGTGATTTCTCTAATCTAAATAGCGGAGAAAATATCTTCACTCGAGATTGAAGAGTGAATACGATGTGATCTGACTTTTTCGCGATTTGTACTCTCTAAATGTCTTGGAGCGAAATTTCATGCGAAATGCAAAGTGAAAAATTAGTCAGTCGAGTTAAAGTGAGTTTCCATACATATATAGTGTGATTTCTCTAATCTAAATGGCGGAGTAAAAATATCTTCACTCGAGATTGAAGAGTGAATACAATGTGATCTGACTTTTTCGCGAAGCGTACTTTCTAAATGTCTTGGAGCGAAATTTCGAGCGAAATTTCATGCGAAATGCAAAGTGAAAAATTAGTCACTCGAGTTAAAGTGAGTTTCCATCCATATAATGTGACTTCTGTAATCTGAATGATCGAGTAATATCTTTACTCGAGATTGAAAAATAAATCTGATATACTTCATCGTCACAGGAACATATTCATTCTAATCGAAACATTCGCTCATATGGCGTCAGAATCCGCTCTAAGCGTGAGTGAAACATTCACTCTTGCGATTTCGAGTGACAGTATCTTTACCGTTGCTTCGAAAGAAGACTGCCACTTTTCGAATGAGATTCCGAAAAACTGAAGGAGTAACGCGCACGTGCAGAGAGAAACGCGGGACTAGAGAGAGATGTACATAAAATCGAGAAGGAAGAAAGCGGTTGATCTGGGACTCCGTTTTATTCACTATCTTCGCTGGCGATTCTCGCACTAAAATTGAAATTTATGGATGATAAAGCTGTGTTTTTTCGGCTTTGCTCCATCGTCGTGTGTTAGCTCTCGCGCAGCTCCCGCCGAGGCAGAGCTCTCGGCTGCCGTGGCTGTCGGAGCTCCGGCACGGATCGGTCCACGAGCTCGCCGAATAGCGTTTTACGTCACGCGCTAGCACGCGGTAAACAAGCACTCGCGACGCGAAGCGGAGTTTGACTAACTGGCGGCCGGCCAGGGATTCGCGTTTCATCGCTTAACGTTTCGCTATTCCTTTTCGTCTTATGATCCTACGTCTACGTAGCATACAATACACGATGTCTCTGCTGCGTGACTCATGTCTCATTCTCCGTTACGCTCGCGCTCTCGTAGCGGGGCACGTTGTTCCCCCGCATCCACGGCTGTTGTCATTCGATCGTATCGTGTATGCGTGTTCCTCTCTTTTTTTCCTCCATGGTCGAGTATAGGCCCAAAAGGGAATCGCGAGAGAACACATTGTTTCACGGGTATAGGCGTCTCAGTGGCGCATTGCGGTAAGTGGCGAATACGTTCGCGCTCTCTATTTCGTGACCGTCGCGAATCGGCTATAGTCACGCGTTCCGCTATATATGCGCACGCTATACGTGCGCCGCTATACGTGTGGCGCTATATGCACATTATCGCTATAGGTAGTATACGTCGAAACGTGCACGGATAACCAGAGCGACGAAGCAGCGAGAGAGAGAGAGAGAGAGAGACGATTTCGCATGAACGCGAAATCGTCTTTCTTTCTCGCGAATCCGACTCAGCGTGTCGAAAAACAGCGAGAGCGATAATTCGATATTCCCTTTCAGGTTTCCCGATGGAGAGTTCCGGCGGCGATAAGCAGAACGAGTCGGACGAGTGCGACGTGAACAGCGACAATAGGAAGCGGGATGACGACACGACCGGCCAAAAGAATGTCGAGCGAAAGATGAAAGCGGAGGACGAGCGGGAGACCCCACGAAAGAAGAACGCAAATGCGGACAAGCTGGAGATCAGCGCGGAGGGCAAGATGAAGGGGCTGAAGACGATGTCGTCGGCCGACGACGAGGAGGTCGACGAGGAGGACGAGAAGAGCAAGGCATTTGTGGACGAGGAGGAGCGCAAGGAGGAGACGCGGGCCGCCGGGAAGAAAGAGGAAGAGTCATCCAGCGACACCACGTCCACCAGCACCTCTGACGACGAGTCTGAGACGAGCTCGGAGGACAAAACCGAGCCGTCCAAGCCGACGGAGAACACGACGACGACCACGACGACGACGACGACGACGGCGCAAGCGGAAAAGACGAAGGAGGAGTCGAAGGACAACAAGAACGAAGATACCACGGATGACAGCGACATCGAGGACGATCTGGTCTCGGCGATCAATTACAACACCATCACTTCCTTGGCTGCGCTCAAGGACATGCTGCAGTCCTCTGGCGAGGCCTCGGACGGCGTGGACAGTTTCTTCCAGCATTATTTTCTGTCGCACGTCAACAGACTGCCGTCGCGAAACCAGACACACAGCCCGTATCCTTGGGGTAGGAGGCTGTCGGAGTGCCGAGAGGAGGACGAGTACGAGACCGAGGAAGGTGGGGAACGCGCTTTTTCGTCATCTCGCACGCGAACCCGCGTAATCGCGCCGGGCCGAATGCCGCCGCGCGGACAATTACGAGGAAAGCCGTAGGGTTGCGAAATTTCGGCTATTACGAGCAGCTCATCCAATGAGAGCTAAGATTAGCGCGGCGTGCGTTTGGCAACGCGCGGCGCGAAAAGTCACTCCACTTAGGTAACGATCGCTTAGGCGTATTTATAGACGCGTTTTGCTTCGGAACGGAAGGTACGCGCGCGAGAGGACGCGGTACCCGTGTACCTGGAATCGGCGAGCGTACACGTGCTCACGCGACCACCCGCGTGTCGTCCCGTCGCGGTACACGTGGCCACGAGCGTATCAATATCGAATATAAGCGCGATAAGGCTTCCACGCTCGAGGTTGCGTCACCGTGAGAAGAATATCATGTCCATACGTTGGACACGCACGCATATCTTCCATTGTAAATTGCCATCTTCTTGATAGTCTCACGCTCGCTGGTTACTCTCTAAAGTATAATCAATGTGTTCTCCACTGAAACGCCGTATTCATGACTGGTGGTTCAGTTATAAGTATAGCACTGCAATCAGCAAAATCTCTCGCTGATTGGATCGGTTAACAGTGGCGACTGTTCCTGTCACTGATGCAGTTCGCAAACATTCGCAAACAGTGTGTCATTGCGCGCAAATCACATGCAGGTCGTCAATTCTCGTCGCCACAAAGTTGGATTTGGCGTAACATAGTTAATGTTGTAATTGTGTACTGCGGATTTTGCGGTGAGATTTGCCACTGATCAAAATCAGTGAGATATAAGGGTGGACCAGTAAAACGGGAGTGTTTTCGCAGAAAATCAGCAATGATTATCTGTAAAATACTCTCCTTTTACTGATTCAGTCGGAAACATTTTTACTGATTCGCTTTAAGAGAGTACGATTGCATGCACGGGGGACTTTCGTCGGGCGCGCGTCGTCGTCTTGCTATAAAAGCGAACGCTTTCGACGCTCGCTCGAACAGCGCTCGCGCGCGGGAGAGAAAGACCTTGAGCGGCGCAACTCTCATTCGCGTCGGCGCGAATTTTCCAACGTTCACAACGGGGTCACAGACGCGCCTTTGTGTCGCTCCACGACCTTGGCTTAGCGCAGCGCATGTAACCAAGTCGAATAACGAAAGCTTCTCGCGTTCTTCGCGCGAAAATGGAATGCAATGCAAATGCGCGTGATGACTTTTCCAGGGAGAAACATCGATAGCCCGAGCGTCGACAACAAGAAGGACGTGACAAAGACGCAGGTCGCCGAGAAGGCCGAGAGCAAGGCCGACAGCGTGTCCTCCAAGACGTCGAAAGCCTCGAGCCCGTCGTCCTCGGAGAACTCCAGCTCGGAGAGGATCGACGAGAAGTCTATGCCAACATCCAGCGTCTCGGAAGTGAAACCACCGTCACCGTCATCCACGATGACAGTGACGACAGCGTCTTCGACGAACACAACCTCCGCAACAACGACTGTCGCGACGTCCACGTCGACAGCAACATCCTCTGGCAGATTCACTACGTCGACAGTGACGTCGCCGACTTCCGCGACGAAGCCTCCCCTGAGAAGAAGGCACACCACCGGTCCGGGCATGACCTTCCCCGCTACCGATCCTCCGACCTATTCCACCAGCATGACTTTCTCGAGGACCAGTCCGTTGCCGAGTCCTCATCTTGATAAGAGATTCTTCGACAGTAGCTTGATTGAGATGAAGAGCCAGGCGAGTAGCAGCAGCACTCTCGACTACGACTCCACGGAGGAGGTGTGGGTGCGCCGGATCGACTTCGTGCAGGAGAGGAAACGCCGGGTGAGTGAGATACTTTCATTTGATCGCAAAAATATTTTCGGTCGCGCATTCTCGAAGGCATCCTTTGTTTTTTGACTGAAATGGCCGACAATCGAATCGCCAATGAAAATTCTTGCGAAACAGTTCGTGGTTGAAGCAGTATTTCTCTCGCGACATTCCAAATCAATATTAAATAAAGAGAGAATATTCTCGTAAAGAGAATAGAGAATAAAGTGCGCAATTACAATAATTTGCTAGGAATGGGGCATTAATTAATATTAATAATTCGTTGAGTAAAGTATCTGATGTGGAAGGTTGATTCACTCGCGTAAGCTACGAATCTAGATAAATATTCGGTGCGTGCGTTGATACTGTCAGACATCGTTTGTCCTCTCATAATTTAATATTCGCACTCCCATTTGCCGTTTTTCTCTCACTTTTGTGAAAAACTTGCGAATCCTATCGCTCATTTGTGCATAGTCGATTTTTCTTCTCTTTCCTACCTTTTTCCTTATCAACAAGGAATCTCTGTTCTCATTCTGATAAGGAATATTTCGTAGTTTTTTGTTTGCATTGCTCTCATGAATTCGTGATATATTTATGCGTGATATATTACGAATTGCTGGGTATGTCTGGTGCGGAACGCAGCCGCGTCTCCTGATTCTCGCGCGTTAAATATTGTTTAACCGCGTTGGACCGTATCGTAGGTTTAGTTGCCTCTTTTTTTCGGAGGGGGAATCTTTATTAAGAGGAGAACGAGTCGTTGCCCAATCTAATAGATTTCCGTCGTGCGTCATCCTTTTAAGGATCGATGAGCTAATGACATGTACATATCGCCGCGTCGCGTCGGCGTCGCGTCGGCGTTTAATGTCGACGTCGACGTCCCAGTCGGCTCGTCTATAATTGCGCTAATTGACTAATTGCCGCGAGGAGAGAGAGAGAGAGAGAGAGAGAGAGAGAGAGAGAGAGAGGGGAGGGAGGACGGCCTCACAAATTTGTTTATCGCCAGATCACAGCGTGTAGTCTTGCGAAAGACGGATCGTACGAGTAATCCCGCCGTTCATTTGCGAGAACAACCGATTGTCGCAGTCTTTTTTACTCTCTCGGTTCGCGTCACGTTTATTCGTTTAGTCGTGATGTAGCAGAAACATTGAAAACATGTTGTTTGCTCCGCCGGCGACCATGTTTAACGTGTTACATATTAAAACACCATCAATCCGTCGATGATACACTTGTCATGGCGATTTCAAATTGATCCAAATTGGTTTTTTGTGTAAATTAACAATACACGTCCAGATAAGTATTCTTACGCCAATGTGTCCAACTGCGATCGCAAAACTCGAGACGCAGTTTAGAAGGCAACACCGATCACTGTATCTTCGCGAACGTATCCTCGTCGGGATCTCCTTGCACGTTGCAGTACTGTGAAAGGCAATATAAGATCGCGATCGTGAAGAGGAGGCTCGTGGGTAGCGTGCAACTTCCGTAAACAACGGAAGGTTAATGACCGATGTTAAGCGCGATCATCGTGACAGTGCATGCTTCGCGAAAGAAAGGTAGGATGAATTGGCCGCAAGGAACTCGAGAGCTTTATCTTCTTCTCCTTTCTCCTCCTCTTCCTCTTCTTCTTCTCCTCCTTCTCTTTTTTCTCCTGAAAAGGGCGGATCACCTTGACGATCTCAATGTCCGAGACTCGGGTCAGCTAACAGCCTCTTCTCGTACAAACGATAACCTTTCGCATCTCGTGAAATATACGTTATCTTTGGAGAAAAGAGAGAAAAAGAACGAAAGAAAGAAGAAAAATGTACTACGTAATTATCTTTTTTTGCTACGTCTCAACATTGTTATTGGTGAATCTTTGCGTTGCGAACATTGATATCTAAATGAAAGAAAAATATATACAAAGAAAAAAGAGGTCGGCCAAATTAATGTAACGATGACACAACCAAGTGTATTTTAATTAGAGCAAATAGAATTTCCGGTTCTTAATCTTTTCGTTATCAACGGAGCATACGTCTTCTCCACCATTAATGATAACCTTCAGCTGTTTATTCAATTGAATAAACAGCTTTTTGGCATTCAAAACACATCAGCTACCACTCCACTTTTATTACCGTTGGGACTAATATACCTTCATAAAAACTCCAGTGGGATGTCAACGTCCCGGCCGTATCCCTTTGACGCCAAACAAAACTTTTTAGTTGTTTCGTTGAAGCTACATTACGTTAATGTATTTAATGAAGTGAAAGTAAAAGAGAAAATGTATCTTTTAAAAATAAAATTCGTAGCAAAAGGGTTAATAACCGAATTTGGATTCCGACAAGAACCAGAAATTTGGTCCCCTGTCTTCCTAAAATGCATTTAGTTGCCTCGTCGTCATATCAGTTTAACCAATTTTCCTTTTTCCGAGCACAAATGTTAAATGGAGTACTATTTTCAGTAGTGACATATATCGTCGCTTGTATACCGTGCATTCGTATTTAATCGCCGCGGCAACGCCTCGACCGTTTGGCGCGAACGAGTTTGCAGAACTGTCGCGCGCAACGTTAAGTAGCAGCATTCGCGTGTCCCAGAATCGATCCTCGCGAGCGGCATATCGCGGGGTGGGGGGAGGGTCGTCTCTACGGCATTTCAATCGCGCTAAAGAATTCAGAGTAACCGCTTATACACGCTCGTCTGATCAACTTAGCGACGCAGCTCGTTTTAGCGTCGGGCTGGACGAAATTCGCCGCGACATGCAACTCACGAAAGTGCTGTCGCGTCGATCGAGGCTCCGGAATCGCGAGTAATGTCGCGGGTTTTCCCACGCAAGAAACGATTATTTCCATTATTGCGCGGTTACACCTCGCGCCGGAGAATCGCGCAATTTTTCGTGCCGTTGTTCGTTACATTGTACGCGTTCTGCGCGTCGATTAATAGCGAGCGTTGATTCGCGAAACGATACGAACGCGATAGGGATCGCGAGTCTTCGATTATTCCCGCGCTAGGCACGAATGGTCCTCGCCACGTTTGTTGATTCCCGATGCTCGTCATCGTCGAAACGACAATGAGAGAGAGGGAGAGAGGTCTGGAGCGCGCACGCTTCTCTTTTTTCTACTCTACGTGTCTTCTGTGCGCGTGTTTTTTTTTTCTTCTCTCTTTAAATATCGCGTCGTTTCTGCCCTAGATATCTCGTCGTAGCGATTTAACGTCTAACGCGGAAAGGGTAAGGCGAAGTGGTACAAGGCTTCCTTTAAGCTCTATCGATTCGCTCGAAAGAGGAATCGCGATGCCGCGGGCGGTGTTCTTGTGACGAATATTTTGACGTGTCTATCGAGTACACGTCGGGTGTGTCGTCGACGTCGTCGTCGTGGCACATATGGGATATATTAGAACGCGATATGACAGCGAAGCAAAACGCAACGGCTCCAGTTGAAGTTGCGATGTTGTTTCCTGTCTTCTTAAAAATCGCTCCACGTCTTTGTCGTTTCATCATTTCCATTCGTAGCTGTGCACATTGCATCTTCATGAAATGTTTCAGAGTGAAATCTGACTCGGAAAGTAGAATGACAATCGAGTCACTCGAATTCGAGTAATTTTCCGCTTGTATAGAGTGAATCACACACACAAAAATATTAAGAAATATGATTACTCGGTTTATTCCCCTTCCTTCGCAATCATAGTTATCTTCAAGAAAGAAAATTTTCTTGATAACAGTTTCAAAATATTCTCATCACACAAATTTTAGAAAACCTTATTGTCATATACTCAAAAGAAGCATTTATTCTCTTTACAAGAATATTGTAAAACTTAATTTAAAAGAAATTTGTTCGGCTCCATATAACAAGTAAATCGAATTTTTGTCTTAATTTAATTCAATTCTTGACTAAAGTGCTAAACACATCAAGATTTAGAAAGTATTTTGAATAAATTTGATACTTACTCATGATCCCTCTCTTCGCATTCTATTCGATTTGTTGAATTTTGTTATAATGGCAGAGCGAGACAAAATGTCCCATAATTTAATCGGATTATAAAGTGGCTTAAGAACGACAATTATTTCGCGTTGCACAATGTTGGTGAGACCGCTTTAATCCAAACGTGACAGTCATAATAATTTCCTGACGTCACGATCTAGTTTTAATTTTCATACATGTCGCCGAAGTGCGCGGAAAGGGCAGAGACCTGCTTATCATCCGTTGCTAATTTTACAACGCGTTACACGTATCGTCCAAGTTTCCATTGCCGTTGGCAGGTAACGAGACAGTTGTTTTTCCGTCGCAACGCGGCCGCGTGAAAAATATGTATTTTTAGAGAGGAAATTAATTCATCAAATATTCTCTGGCGACGCCCGCGCGCGGCTTAATATTCCAAATATTTTAATTTACGTCTCGACTATATTCGTTCGCTTTAATAATCCGAAAATTTCTCGTGATCAATTAACAAGATCTGCAGAAATTGTGCATATTTGCGCGTCGCACAATTAATGAATTATTAATTGCATTTTCTGTCCTCTACTCTCTTAAACTCTCGCGAACGACCGTGGCGCAAATTGAACAAACGCGTTTATGCAGGATGTCCCACACTCTCCTTCTCACATTAAATGGGAATATAGAACGGGTTGAGGTGAACATAAAAGTCCTATACCGTTTTGCGATTTTCGCAATAATAGTCGAGATATTAATTAAAAAAGATTGGTCACGCGCGATATGGTAGATGAGCTGCAGTGGCGCCGTCTACCGTTGTATATTTATACATTAAGTCAAACTGAATAAAAAAGTCCTTTATTATATTGTAAATGACCTCATAGATTTTTAGATATTAATTTAAAGAAAATTTGTGCATTATGAGACATAATCATATATGTGACAATTTTCTTTAATATCTAAAAATCTATGTGGTTATTTGCAAAATGGTAGAGGACTTTTTTGTTCAGTTTGACTTAATGTATACAACGGCAGACAACGCCACTGCAATTCATCTATCATATCACGCGTGATCATTCACCAATCTTTTTTAATTAATATCTCGACTATTATTGCGAATATCGCAAAACGATATAGAACTTTTATGTTCATCTCAACCCGTTCTACATCCCCACTTAATGTGAGAAGGAGAGTGTGGGACATCCTGTATATGCCGCGCATTTTAAATAATGAAATCGACACGTCGCGGATCGCCAGGTCCAATTTATGGAATCATCGCGTTATTGCCGATGCGAGATCGTTATCTAAAGTAGTCGCCTGAGCGAGTTATTAAGCGTGGCAATTGATAAGAAGTGAATCTACTTAATTATTGATATTAATCGGGTGAAGCGCGCGAAATTCCAACTTATACATATCCCATAGCAATCGTTCGTTTTTGCGTGATCGCGAGATTTTCACTGACGCGAGCGTACGCGCGTTAATTCAGTGTTACTATTTCCCTCGCATAATTGCGTGTCCACTACTCACGCGCCGTCATTCGAGCGTAAGCTCCAGGCTTCGTTTTCTCGGAGGACAGCTTAGTCATTCGACATTGCAACGCGCTCGACGCGATTAAGTGAAGGAGAAAAAGATTTAATTCCGCTGGAGACTTTCCGCGATAGCGAGGAAAGAGTATAACATCAGATCTGAGAATTGTGTACGCAAAGGAAGAGAAAAAGAGAGTGAGTTGCAAAACAATTCAGGCACAATGAACGTGAGAACTCGTCAAACTACCAAAATTGAGTAATTACCGATAGACTTACGCAATAATAATATAATTAACAGTGAGCAAGAATTTTTAACTGTTTGTTTGCATCTACTACTTTTAGTATATTTTTCACATAATTCGAACTCCCTGAACAAAAAAAATAACAGTAAGAATATTTAGTTCGTAACAGTTTTTGAGAATAGCGTAGCTCAATATTTACCTTTGTGTAACCATTATTGCAAAATCGATATATGTGTACAAGTTTTACAACAAATATCAGAGGCTCAAATCTTATCACCTACTTTTACTTTACATCTGAAATATAATTCATATGCTTTACAAGTCAACGAGTTAACAATTTACAAAGTAAATTCGCCACTAATATAATATAAGTAATCACTTTTATTAACACACTTGCATGACATGTTGCGATTCTACTTGTAAAACAATGATATTAACAATGGTTAGAGCATAACGTTAAGAAAAAAAAAACATTTCAGATAAGATATCACCTCTTTTTAAGTTACCAGCTAAACTAAAGCGATTTACAACAAGCAACCTGTCACTAAATCACACCCTGACAGGGCAATAAAACAATTTTCACAATATGAAATGAGTCTAACAGAGTGGTCTCACCATGAAAATGTTGATTTTAACATAGCATATTTTTTGCAAAGATTTGTCAACTATAAAGATAACATTAATTTTGAAGGAAAATATATAAGATCCATTGTCACGCATCTTAAGAACTGTTACCAACGAAACATTTTGCTCGCTATATTTTTTAATTTAGCATTTAGCATCAAAATTAGTAAGAATAGGTGACTTTTGACTCCGGCACAAAATGACTGTTAATCAGTGCAACACAATTAAGAACATTAAATAATAGCAAATAATAGTAACTAATAATAATACTAATTTATTTTCAATTAATTTTTTGCACTAATTTTAATTAATTTATTGCTAGATAATAATAATAATTAATAATACAATTATCAGGCAAAAGTTTGTGATTAATGATTCTCAATTTGATAAACTTTGGTAAACTGCCAACTCCTTCATTGTTCGAACTGTTTTGCAACCTACTGTTCGATACTACGCATCGAGGGACACGTGATGCGAAAGAAATGTCAACGCTATCGATAAACTAACGCTCCTTCCGCGTTTCGTCGTAAAACTATAAACGGCGAGACTAATGATAGGACTTCGCAACAAGCAATAAAACAATCCATTCAATTGAAATGTGATAAGAAGCGTGTCTCTCTCTCTCTCTCTCTCTCTCTCTCTCTCTTTCTTTCTCTCGGCACAGATGCGCGGAATTATCTCGATAGCCGGGCGATAACGACGTTATGACAATTGTCCAAGGAATATCGTTATCGATATGGCAGCGTCAGTAATCGCCGAGACGCGATTCTGCAACGCTCGCCACCGTCGTCCACGTTGCCGTCAGTTGACACTGATATATTGATGGACGCGTGGCTTTCGTATTGCGAGACCTCGCGTCTCGAAGCTACCTCAATGAGACGTCGCGAATTGCAACGTGCGCGAACGTCACGATAGTTCTTTGCGCCTCGATTACTTTGCCGAACGGCATTATCACGCTCGATGTGCGAGGAGCGCGGATTAAATTGCATGAAGATCGTCCCCCGAAGAGCGTTCAACGTAGGAGTGCACTATCTACAGTATGTGATCGTCGTCTGAAATAAAAGTGTGACGAAAGCTCAGCGGGAAATATATCTCCTCGAGTTTATCGCGACGAACGTAGTCCGGCGATAAAAATATTATTGCCGAAGTGACCAATGACGAACATACGAAATTGTTATCGATAATGAGTCGTAGACATTCAGGACGATTGTGGCCGTGATACCGCGATACTAACTCGGGTGTTATTCGGCATTAGAGTCTCAATGGCACGGCACTCGCGGCGTGAATGTTCGACAGCCGCGTTATCTTAAGTTGAACGGTGAACGGAGAAAAGAGAAGGAGAGACTGAAGATGTCGGTGTCCCTCGGAAGAGTACGGAAGTACTCACTGGTGCCGTATCTGGATCGCTGTCCGGAGTATCATGGAACCTATAAGGTATCATCGAGTATCCCATTTCGTGGGATTCGCATTTTTTCGCGACGCATTTCGCGCTGCGATATCATACCGATGTCACACGGCGGATGTTGGCAAAAAAAAAATCAGACGAGGTGGAGAAGGTGGGAGGAAAGTTGACGAAGAAAAAACGAGAGCGTGCCAGGATGAGAACCTTTCGGAAGGTCGCCGTCCTGTCGCACCCTTCTTCGATCCCATCTTCCATTGTGCTCCACGGGAATTCACATGAATGCGCATAACGAGCCGACCACGGGGCGCCTATTAACAATGCCTTACGTAACAATTTGTTATTTCTCGCGATTATGCTCGATTCGCGACCCGTCGTTAGGCGCACTCGCAATTTACACGTCGCGATATTGATGAATGTAGTCATCTTTACAAAGTACTGTTGCGTTACTCGTTTTATGAATGAAACTGAATGGTGTTCCGATCAGCTTCTATCTTAAAATGAAACTCGCTGGAGACGACAAATTAGAGTGGGGAAATGTGTCTGATGAGATCTGGTTGATCTGTTCAGAATTGCTTGCAAAATTTACGGTCCCAATTGCAGATAATAGATATTTTCTCTTTCTTTCCAATTTTTTAGTAGTGCAGAAGAATGGACTTGTGCACGTTTTATTTTGCTAAGAAGCATAATGAATTTTGCTAAAGAACATTGTAAATTTTTGTAATAATACATATCAGAGAATTCCTAAGATATAAATACAGGACATGTGAAACGAAAAGATAATAAATTAGAACAGAATGATGATGTATGTTTCTCAAATACAAAATTCTGTAATCATACTGAGAAAAAAAATATCTAAGAAATAAGAAAAACATTTATTCAGTGTGTGTGTATGTGAATACTAATATAATATATATAATATTTATTTAAATCTAAATTTTTTTATTTAAATAGAATAAACAATTGCTTTTATGAAAAATTAAGATTTCAAGAAAATGTATATTTTCTTATTTGAAAA
The DNA here is from genome assembly GCF_010583005.1 of Odontomachus brunneus. Classification (NCBI taxonomy): domain Eukaryota; kingdom Metazoa; phylum Arthropoda; class Insecta; order Hymenoptera; family Formicidae; genus Odontomachus; species Odontomachus brunneus. The sequence continues at coordinate 2,083,292 of NW_022639501.1, read as the reverse complement.
ATGCTTTTTATTTCATTAAAAAATATTATTCATTTAAAAAATATTTTCTATTGATATAAGTAAACATATTATTAGTACTACGAATAAATATTTTTCATAAAATATTTTTCCCCCTTAATGCATTTTTGCTGTATAATTCTTTTTCCGTATAGATAAAATAGTAATTCGCTTTATTTTCATTGAATCGGAGAATCTGAAAGATACAGTAATTTTTTGTAGATTAAAAATTATTAATCATAGTTATATTTAGCAAATGTGTTTCTCGCAAGCAATCGAAGCTCGAATAATGATGATAAAGTTCGTCGTTCTTATGACAGATATATTGCTGTCGACACGCATAATCTGCCACGCATGGTTCTAGGCAGGCTGAATAACAAAATAAGAATAGGTATAACTGACAAAAATGTTAAGGAACGAAATGTTAAGAAAATGTTGGAAACCGCGAACAAAGTGGAACGTTCATAAACGCTGTTGGACATTCTCCAGATAGAGTCACGTTAGAAGAAATCCAGAAATACATTCACCATTATGTAATTGGCATGATCAGATGTGGCCTTGTTATCAATTTTCTTATCCAATATGGTATTATTAATTTTTAATGTTAAACTGATGTCGCGAGCGCCTTCGCGTTCGGATATGTCGCATTGAGCTCGGATTGAGGTATGAAAAGCACACGTAAATAAGGATGCATGAGTAAAAATAAATATAAATATATAACGCTATCGGCTATATCGTGCGATTAAACAGTGATATCTAATCGCCGTTTGTGCGTCGCTTGTGTCTTAGGTTCACGGATTACGATAAGTTGAACGATTCGAAGCCATCAGGCTTCCTAGAAGTCACGGATCCTAAAGATTTCACATTAACATATACACACATACACAATGGATTATCCCGAAAGTAATAGACATATTCGTTGATTTTCCAGGAACTTGGCTCGCAACCGCTTCCGACGATTGTCACAGAAGATGCGGATAATTCGAACCATGGTTCTCAAGGGCATAGACCACGGGCAGGTGAGTGTATAATCGGCAATATTGTATACATATATTCGCTGAAAAAGAGAAATGGAATCGACAAATTACCGTCGTCCAAAGAAATATTGTGTCTAACAACACGTTGTGCGTTGATATAGTTGCTGACCAAATCGCAATCATTGAGTCAATTGGCGATTCATCGCAGCAACTGTGTAATTTGTTCAATCGACTAAACGTTTGCTCGAACAAATTTTGTTCGTTCAAGCAAAGTCCCATTGATTTTAGCGCTCTTTTTGTTCTCAATGTAGTTGTTATTGCACTTGTTGAAGTAAATATGATAAAATACAACGAGTAAAACGATATTTACGTTAAATTAGAATACGCATATCGTATAATTGCTACGAGCCAACTGCTCGTTAATTTGTATCTTTTGACCTGAACTAAGAGAGACGCGTCTGTATAAATGCTGAGATCATTGCAATTGCAGATACGTGGGGTTCACACTCGAAGACCATCAGAAAATCGTCCTATGGTAGCGCACCCAGTTCTGGAAAATCGACGCCTCTTCCGCAGCCAGCAGAACCGTCGAGCTCGTCGAGTTCCGGCAAGGGCGGCCGAAAGGCTTCCGGCACTCGGTCCGGTTCAACCAGTCGCAGTAACAGTCGCAGTAATAGCGCGGAACGTAGAAGAAGCGGCGGCGGTGCCGATGACACTGCCAGCCCTACTAGGAAACCGGCGCTCTTTGACGCTTTTAGACCGAGGAGCAAGTCGGACGCTAGCAAGAGAAAACCCAGTATTATAGCTAATATGAAAAGTGCCGTTCAGGTAAGATAAAAGAAAATCTCGAAGTAAAATATTTGAAGCCTGTTAGGTTGACGCGAGAGATTTTTCATTTTTCTTTAAATTTTCGTAGGAAATTTGGTTATTAAAAGGAAAATAAGAAGTTCTTGTTAGATGTCTACAAAATATCGAGTCCATATTGTCTATTTGAAAAAAAAAATTATTAATCTTCCAAAATTAGATAATTTCGTATTTTCTATTTTACTTGAGAAGCACGCGACAAACATTTGGCATGAATCTAATACAGCGAGTTTAACCACAATATCGCTAGAAATTGGAAAAAGAACGTGACTTTACTTTTACGTTGTATACATATGTATGTAAAAATATAATTGCTCGATATAATTCATAAAAATATACTAATCTTGGGTTGATATTTCTCAGCATTCCTTGCACAGAGGATCACATGGGAGCTCGTCGGTGGATGTACATATAGAAAAGGAGCATCACAAGGAAAGTCAGAAGGAACAAAAAGATAGTAAGGATTACCAGAGCGGCCGGCCCAGAGCTGGATCCGAAAGCAGCAGGAATCCTGTGAGCAAAGTCATGGATCTCATTAGGCACAGGAGCCACAGTGCCTTGAGTGCGGAGGACAAGCGAAAAGCAGTAAGTAAACACCCTTGCAGTAGTCGTAAACGTGAAGAACACGTCGGGAAAATGGTCGTACTTATAAGTTAAATTCGTCAAATGTGCATTATAAGATCGTATGAGGATCGCGTTGAAAAAGGAGAAGGCGGATTGGTAATCCAGTCTTGTCATCGATAGCGTCTCGAGAATCCAACTTTGGCCAAGATAGATATCTCTCTTATCGTTGCGCTGTCTGTGGAGAAGAGTAGGCAAAAGCGTTTCCTACCATTTCTCACTTTGCAATTCTCAGTTGATGGATGGGCAGATATCAGCTTGTCAAGCCCACATGATAAATGATAATGCGATACAACAGCGATACAACGGCTCATGTGCAAATACGTGCATTTAATAGAAAAAAAATAACAGACGCGACGCTGACAAATATGCGAAGATCATATCGCTGGTGCTTCAAAGTAGATTGTATTTTTGATCACTGACTGACAATTACCAGGAGGATTTTGTGCGCGAACTGGCATTATGATTTTCAGCAATATTTGCAATTTAACATTTTGACGGCCGCTATCACGTGACTTTATTTTGTCGGCGATATTTTACCGCCTTATAAATAAATATTTCTCGATTATAACAGTATACAGGATAAATAGCTATTGCTATCTTATAATAGTTTCAAAGAAAGAAACAAAGTTGATCTTCACATTTTGGAAGTTATTCTTCTTAGAAAGAAAGCTTTTCTTATGATTAGATAATGTTTTTTTTTCTAGGAAGTAACTCCGAAGATCTTAAGGTCATCTTCGTTTTTTTAAAGATGTTTACTTCAAAGGTGTTCAAGGCGACAGTATTTATTGACTCATCCTTATAATTATAATATTATCGGAAATAAATCGCGATTATGCATGCAGATTTATATAATTATCATTTGTGAAAATGGAAGGATTGTTCGGATTTATTTTAAAGTTTCTTTGAATACAGACTAAGCGAGCTTTTGATGAACCTGTTGATGGAGCAAACGAGAACTTTCCGCGACAAATGCGGCCGTCAAAGTGTTGACACGCGAAACAAATAGCTTGACCAAATTGATATTTTTCTTCAACACACTATCGATATGTGTTTTACACTCGGTTGAATTGGAGGGAAAAATCAACTGCGTCGAAAATTTGCCCGATAATCGAGTTAGTCATTGAATTTTACACAGGACGTCAATGACGTCAGGCTGATTAGCAGCTTGCCGCTAAAATCCGATTTTGATTTTTGAAGGGAGCTCTCGGGAAATGTTCACATGTGATCTTAATACTCTCAACGGAACAATGACGTAACGTTACGAGCGAGGAATCATAATTTATAATCAGCGATATCCATGCCGCGAATTAATCTTCTTACTTTCGACCAAACACGCGCGCGCGCGCTTGTTTACGATCGATGTCACTGTATTTTTGTACGCATTTTTCATGAAGCGTATTCACGAAAACACCAGCGTACCTCGCGCAAATACCTACCGACCCTGACCCGACTGTTCGTCGTTCTTTGGTCGCGCGCTTCATTTGTTAACGTTAAAACTCGTTTCGCCTTCCGATTCGGCTGGTATGGACGCGCTTTACGCAATAGCGATACTTTTTTTTTTTTTGCCTTGCTCAAGCGACGAAACGTATGTAACGTTAGGCCCCGCGTACACGTTGCGTATTATCCGCGAGTATCCGATACGCTTAAATAATTATTGCAAGCGAGAAAGGTGTGTGTTTACGTGCGCGTACACGGCAAGGATGACTCGGCGCCTTCGTAATCCGCTCGTCCGCTCGTTCGGTTTGTATACGGTTAAATTCGTGATGTTCTGCACGTGGTAGGATCAGTCGTGAGCAGGTGCCACGGGTATTTACGAAAGAATACGCGACGAGCACCACCACAGTCGTGCACCGACAGCCGCCGCGGTAGGTGGGTGGAGGAGGTAGCACGTGTATGCGCGTGTGTGCGTCGGACGGAAAGGAGACACGTTTTTCACTCAGTGACACGCCGCACTCGTGACACCGAACACGTAAAAAAGCAATCGCACTTTTTACTTTCGCGATCGAGAAAGTATATGAGTGAGTGGGTGTGTGTGTGTGTTTTTGTGTGTACACGCGCTCGCATTACTGGCAGATTTGTGCAAATTGTCGGGAATTTGCGAGGTCGATCGAGAGCGGTTTTCCTTGATTGGAGCGATCGCGAAGTAAAATCGTAAGATCGGGATTCTTTCGGGAGGATTTCCTCGGAGATTCTTTCGTCAAGGAAGACTGAAGATCCGCGAAAGTCTCGCGAAGAAATCTCTTGGCGGAAATTTCTGAAGTCAATCGGAGGCTACGGGTGAATTTTTACTGGAGCGATCGTAAGGAAAAATTGCGACGCGAAGGACCGAGCCTTTCGGAAGAATTTCTTTGGAGATTCTCTTGTCAGCAAGTGAGAAGATTGAAGATTCGTTACACTTCCTCCAGAGAAATTTCTGAGTTCTCGCGATACGCATAACTCTCCACGGGCGCTTGCGATCGTGTGGAATTTCTTTTTTCTCGCAAAATCACGTATCGAAACATATTGCATTCGGCCAATTACTGAAGTAGATTCCCGGCAGTCTCTACGTGAGATCGCACTTGAAGGACTCGCCGCGTTCTTCGCTTCCGCTGCGACTTAGACGCTTCGACTCTCTCGACGTGAGTTACAACAGAAGACATGTAGTGTCACGTCGGGTTACCGACAATACGAAATTTGCAATGGAAAAACCGGGACTGTTTGTGCCTTTCAGATGCGATAACGTGCACGCGCGATCGCCACGATAGACACGGGTTTTACCAAGGGGATTGTCGCGTTGCATTCTAGTGAGATTCCACGTAGAATCCAATCGCCACCGGTGCTCTCGTGCACATTACCGCGATTCCGCCAGTCAATTAATCGGCGGCTTGGAGCCGCGGTGAATCAGCGGTGAACACGTGTTCATCGAGGGGATCGGGAGATTCGAGGGATCGTAGGAAATGAGTACCGTTGTTGACGATTCGTGACGCGATGTGACGCGCTGTCGTCGACGCGAATACGCGCTGCACCTGTGGCATATGGGCCGCATGTCGTTGTATTGGTAATCGCTTTTGTTTATCGCACAGACAACGCGGTACGACGCGTCTATTGCCGTATGTTGCGTCGTGGCCGCGGCATTTGCATTAATTATCTCGCATTCGTCGAATTTTACACACAGAAGCGGAGCGTTATCAGCGACGGAAAAGAGCGGGCTTCCGTTGATCGATCGAATTCCACACGAACGTACCCGTGTTAGTAGCAATATCGCGGAGAAGGAGGCAGTTCATTTTTCGCAGACGCGAATCTTTTGCGCGCCGCACGTTTCCGTAATTAGGCAATTACTCCTTCTGAACTGTCCGAGTGTCAATTGACGAGTAAGAGAACGAGGCGGCACTGCGACTGACGCAAAATGTCGCGACTTTGATCGTGCGGTTATGACGCGCTCGGCGACGTGCTTATAAAGGCGACGACTGATCGGTCCAGCACATTCTTCGAGATGTCTTCGTATTTTCGATGGATCAAGAGCGGGAAGAAGGATGAGTATTACGGCGCGAAGCCGAGGAGCCGGTCCTTGGACGCCAAAAGTCTCGAGGCGTCAGGAATTCAACTGATTATACAAAACGTACATAAATTCTCTCTCTCTCTCTCTCTCTCTCTCTCTCTCTCTCTCTCTCTCTCTC
>NW_022639501.1:2066152-2076618 GCF_010583005.1 Odontomachus brunneus | reverse complement strand
CTCTCTCTCTCTCTCTCTCTCTCTCTCTCTCTCTCTCTCTCTTTCGTTCTCTCTCTTTCGTTCTCCGTTCTCTTTTTCTGTGTCTCTCTCTAGTTCTCTTTCTCTCTTATTCTCTCTCTCGCTCTCTTTTTTCGTAAAGCGGACACTTGCGCGTAAGCTCGAGATGATAACATTACTTAACGTTATCGCCAGTGTTAATGCTTTGTTATTCAGTATTATATCGCGAAATGACGTTACATCGTTGGGACTTGTGTATTTGTTCGATAAATCGATTTGACGCTAAGGTATCCGCGACGCAAAAGTACTTACCGCGCTACCTGACTCTGCTCGAGCAGCAAACAATAATTTTTGCGTACTGGAGTGAAAAACGCTATTCTAAGTGGTTGCATTGGTCTTTCTGTTGCAGAGAGCGGCGGCGCAGCATCAGGCACAAGCAGCGCCACAGGGTGAGTATAGCGTCTGTAATTAAGCCATTATTAAAGTTTGTTTAATTTTGCCGTCGGCGAAAGCGCGAGTATCGAGATAACCGACAAATATGGCACAAACCGATAACGTGGCGCACCGCGCCCACCGGTGGTGCCTCGCGAGGTTTCGCCGGTGCTTTTCCCGAGATAATCGCGCGTGATCATTACGAATAAGAGAAGGCCAGTAAGTCAACCGGAGAAGAAATTATATAAATTATAGTTCTCTCATTCAACCAGACATCCATGTGTCACGTGTATCCCTGCTTCGCGCGAAGTATCGTTTTGAAATCAGTCTGTTATCGATCTCGCGATCATTTTTTGCAATTATTAACGTGTGCCAACGAGGTGTACAATATTTATTTAAGCATTCGAGCGAAATTAATCACTCGATGTGTGAATCCCTTTGGCCAAGGATCGAAGCCAGTACGATCTTCGACGAGGTCACGGCGCAATCTTTAATTATGCAAGTACCCAGTAAACATGATACGAAAGTAACGTTACTTCAATGAAATTTCCCACTCAATAATGTAAGTCCAATATGTTGCATCGTTGAGTAGGAAATTATAACTTATTATAATTAGCATTATTGAGATAATGCTAAGAATAACATCAATGTCATAATTTCCTATTCAACAACGTAAGAGTTCAGTACAGCATATATTGTACCTAATAGTTGTACATCACTGAGTGAGAAATTACATTATGATATAATGTTACGGTTGGTGTTTACTGGGTATTCAAGAAAACGCATTTAGACTTGTATTGAAAATTGTTACCTGAACTTCTCTCATGTGAGATGCTCAGACTTTTATTCAGAGTTAAGTCCAAATTTTCCATTGAAATTATGATACACACGCGACATTTATATCCCTAAGAGTCCTTGCACAATGCCAGGCTACAGACAATAGGAATAGATATTAGCCAATAGGAACAAGAAATAGAATTAATTTACCAATTCGAATTTCTATTGCTTATTGCCTGGCATTCTGCAAGGACCTTAAGGGTCGATTGTTCCAACCTCTTGGTAAGTTACCTAACAGTTAAATCATGTGTCTGTCTCTGTCCAATTTAGGAAGGAAAAACGAAGACAGATATACTACTGTGTCCAAAAAGTAAGACCAGTTTTTATTTATTTAAAAAAATATTTATTCTTCCAAATCTATTTCGTCGCCTTCAAAGTAATCCCCTCCCGACACAATACACTTATGCCAACGTATTTTTCAGTCCTCGAAACAAGAATTGAAGTCGCTTTCCGGGATGGCTTTCAGAGCGCGTAGCGATCGTATCTCTTCTGTAACGTTGTATCTCTTCTATCGTCTCAAAACGATTTCCCCGCAGTGGTCTTTTGAGTTTCGGGAATAGCCAGAAGTCACACGGTGTTAAATCAGACGAATATGGTGGTTGTGGAACGATATGGATCGAATTTTTGGCGAAAAAGTCACGAAGAACGAGTGCAGTGTGAGAAGGTGCATTATCGTGATGCAAAAACCAAGAATTGTCTGCCCACAATTCTGGCCTCTTCTTGCGAATAGCTTCACGCAAACGACGCATAACACTCAAATAATACTCTTTGTTGATTAGCAAGCACAAGCTCTTCGATTTTCTTGACGTGTTGTTCATTGGTAGAGGTTGATGGTCGTCCGGAACGCTCTTCGTCTTCAACACTTTCATGACCTTCTTTGAACTGTTTATACCACTTGTAAACATTCCTTTCCGACAAAGCATGGTCCCCGAAGGCTTTCTGCAACATCCTGAACGTTTCTGCACCCGAAATTTCATTCCGCAAACAAAATTTAATGCAACTTCTTTGCTCAATATAATTAGACATTGTAAAAATCGCCGAATGCACTTTTAGCGTTGTACAAAACCAAGCGTAAAGCAAAAAGTAATGAATGTTTTGACATGAAATTTGTCACAGATGTCTGTCACAATGCTGCCAACTTAGAAAAAAAATATTTATGATGTGCGGTTTACTCGCGCGATTTAAATTGAAAACTGGTCTTACTTTTTGGACAGTAGTATGATTCATATGTCAGGTAATTTACCAAGAGATTGGAACAATCGGCCCTAAAAACGCGATTCAACTGAGAAACTCTCATCTGATTCTGAATTTCAGTCTGAGTATCTCATTTGAGATAAGTTCCGAGTAATAACCATTAATACAGGTTATAAAAAGCTTGTATCACATTCTATAAGCAGGAGACGCGTTCAATTTTGCGAATATAATCTTGATCAAATATCGTAATTTATTATCGCATCAATTATGCAATGTATTGTCGGATAAATGAAACTATCTGAAGCTGAATTCGACGAGATCGTACGGCATCAATCCAATTTCGGCGAAGGCATCCACCGAGAGGCCATTCCAGCGGGCCAATCAAATCGGGACACATGTCGCCATCTTGCGGCAAGGTGAGTCTCGCATCTCGAGTTTCGAGAGCGACTCGTATCGACAATCGATTCGCGGCACTGCGAGACTCGTACTCAAAGCATCGAGAGTAGACTCCAAGTGCCGACGGCAGATGGCAGTATTGTGTCGTTTGGAGATAGTTCGAACGCGACGCGCTCGCAGTCTCGGTTGTGGCGCGGCGCGACGCGCGGCAGTGCACGTTTCAACGCCGATCGTGACGATCGATGCCCGCGAGACTCGAAATCGGTCGGCATTCGCCGGCGGTACGTCACACCACATCGTGCACCGCGAGACCAACGGCTTCGATTTGAAGGTCAAGTCTCACACCGGCAATCTTTCTCCGCATGCGTGCGTACACGCGCGCACGTTCGTCCTTTCTGTCGCCGAAACCTGTGCGAAAGCTGCGCAGCTGAGTGCTCTCGCGACGACGCGATCCTGCGATATGTCAAGGGGACGCGACCAGAACAACAGTTCGCATTTGTAAACACCGTGTCGCGTGCGTGTCGCGCTCGACGCACGTAGCCCTCGTCGTTACGTGCCGACTCGTGGTGTGTGTGTGCTTCCTGTCAGTGTTATGTTCGCGAAGGACACCGATAACGGGTAGTGGTAGAAAGTGATATTAGTAGTAGAGTGCCGGATTCTCTTGATGAGTCGCCGCTGAGCGTGCGAAACACTGCGACGCGTCGCTTCTTTCCCTCTGCTGTTTTTTACGTGAGCACGTGACGTGAGCACATCGTGCGCGCCAAGCAAGGAACGCAGCTCGGAAGAGGCCGAAGGACGTCTTCGTCACGCGGAGGCCCCGAAAATCAAGTAAGTATGTTAAGCTAGGCAAGAGAGCGATTAAGCGGACAACCACGCGCGTCATTATGCGTCTATCTCGCTTTGCTCCATCAGAGAGAGAGAGAGAAAGAGAAAGAGACGCGACCTGTAAAAAGCGGCACACAGATAAGATTCGCATCGTCTCGCGCTCGTCTCGGCGGTCAATCGTGGTCGCGTCGTTATGGTTTATCAAGGTTTTTCTGCCGCAGCGCGTTATCTCTTCGCGTCAGAGGCGAGGGCGTAAAGTCCATTCTCCCCTCAGGGAATATAAAAACAATCGGCGGTATATGTATGTGTGAGGAGGGACGGAGTAGGAGATAGAGAAACACAAGAGAGCCGCCACGATCCGATATCTCTGCGCGATCTCGGCATCCGGCGTTTCCTCAAACCTTTCTCGCGCCATTACGTAACCGCCCGGCGTACGTGAACGCGTTGACAAACAGACGGACAGGCCGGCCGACCGACCGAAAAAGGGGATAGGCTTTTTATCGTCGGGGAATTGAGTCAGAGCCGGTGGGCGCGCGATATCTCGCGAAGTGAGCCGCACTCGCTTGTTACGCGCAACTACGTCGTTTCCGAAGTTCGTCATTGACTCGCCGCGCGGCCGTCTTCCCCAGTCACCGACACGTAATTTAGACCCTCGCCCGCGCCTTTCGCCCCCATCTCGTGCCACTGCCGGCGTTGCCTTCGACGACCAAACAACACGGTCTCGTTCATGAGAGAGCGAGCGAGAGCGAGTCATCCCTATACGCGTCGAACGGTGTCTATAATGAGAATTTAAACTATAAACATTAAGGGCCATCTACAATGGCCATTGGAATTGGCAGTAGGCAGTAAAACGTAAGCAGTAAGCGAGTTGACCAACCACAGTCGATTATTACAAGAATAATCGAATATAATTGGCCAATTTGTTTACTGCTTACGTCTTACTGTCCACTGGCAATCTCATTGTAGATGGGCCTTTAGGCCGGGAACACACAAAAAATTTAAACAGTAAGTAAATTGACCAATCACACTCGCTGATTCACGAATCATGGAAAAATTGACTGATTGATCAATTTGCTTACTGCTTAAGTTTTTCTGCATGTCCAGGTCTTCAAGAAATTAACTAATTACAATCGATTATTTTTCTCATTTGGCTGTATTTTTCATTATTTGGCTGTGATTGGTCAATTTTTTAAGATTTAAAACTGAAGTCTTATGGCTTTTTTAAGTTCTCATTGTAGACACCACTTTGGAGAGAATTCACACCTTGACAGAAAGACAAAAATCAATCAGAACTCGCGCTAGCAGAAAAGCAGAAACTGTTTATTACCATCTGACCACCAGTTTTACGAGTTTTGATTGGCTTCTGTTTTCTGCCAAGGTGTAAATTCGTCCTTAAGCACGCGCGTTTTTTGTTGCTTTCTTTCATACGACGTCGCCGTTATAACGATTCGGAGAACCAGCGGACAGACCCGATTCCCGGCCGCGTTGCAGCGAAGGGTTTTCGTTGGCCTTGGCGAAACCGGTCTTGAAGTAGATTCGCGCGTCGATAGTTCGACGTTTGGAACCGGAAACACATTGCCCGCCCGTGAAACTCACTAAGACCTCGCGGATATATTCGCTGAGTGTGTCGAAGAGCATTGCGCTTTTACAGTGTAATCTCATAGCCCTTTCAAATACATGGATTTTAATCCGTCGTCGGAAAGGCGGAATCTGCCCACGCATTCCATTTCATTTCCTTTAAATCTTTGTAAGAGCTTGAGAATTTTTTTCTATTAACCTAAATCTCAATATTTCATAGAATCATGAAAGACATAAGGTTTGAGAAATTATAAAAATACAACCAAAAGAAAGGGGAGAGAAATTAATTAAATTCCACCTTTCCAATGACGAATTAATCGACCCCGAATCGCTACCAGTGCCACACATGTGTGTAACGTATCGATCTCTCTCTTCAAGTACATTTTCCCTAAAAAAATTTTCAATTTCACTTAAAAGATTTCGATGTCAACGTCACGTGTGTGACGATGAACGACATTTTTTTAATGTATCTGCATTTAAATAAACCAAGTACACACACACACACACACACACACACACACACACACACACACACACACAGAGTTACATAAAAACAAATGTAATGCGCGTGATTTGTGGAGAGAATTTCCAAAAGAAACCGTGGGCGACGAACGCGTTAAAACGCTATGAACTTGCCAGGAAATTGGCACTGGAAAACGCGACCCGGGACTGATGACTCCGTCGCCATCATCTTCGTGATTTTCTGCCGCTGCTTTTTGCGACTCATATTTCCATCGGCTATCATGTGCGCCCGACGTACAATGATAAGAATGCGGCTCGATAGCATTCGCGAGTATACCAAGTCAAACGATAGGTTTAAAGGTCTGCTAAGTAAATATCGCGACGCGCGTGGTATAAATTTAACGCGAGAGAAAGATATTAACCGATAACACTATGCGACCGCACGCATGCATGCGTACGCATACACACACGTGGTGGTGCGAGGCGGACGGCAAGTTTCAGCGATCCTTCGGGGGAACACACCTCGTAAATAAGATTTATGCTAATAGGTAACAGATCCGCTCGCTTTTCTTACGTAACGTAAGGATTTCATTACGCGAGACCGAGAAAGAACAAATTATGTACTTGCAGCTTATCGATAATAGTGATTTCTTTCTTTTTACGCGACTGAGACTCTGCAAGAAATCCATCTGCCCGATCGTAATTTCAATTGCAACAATTAGAAGGATTGTCCTGCCAAATGTTTACATCAATCGGAGGATATTCGAGATATACTGAGCGTATCTTTTGATGCATTGATAAAAATACCTAAAAAATAAGAAATGTTTACTAGACCGGTATTAATCACATATTTACTTGAACTAACATGCATATTTTTACATTGAGGAAGAGTTTCTTTCAAATGAGAAGGCATACATTTTCTTGAAACCGTGTTGCTTTTTACAAAAGCAATTCTTTATTTTATTTATGTAGGCAAAAGAATTTGGAGATTTAAGTAAACATGTTATTAGCATCCACTGAATAAATATTTTTTGCTATTTTCCCTGTCAGTGTATCTGTCTTAATTTCCGATAGGAATATATATTTATAAATTTTCGCTTTATTCTAATTATTATTCTTTTGTTCAATCTACACTCTAAGAGAAAAGATAAAATATTTTTACTCGTTAGGTACTAAAAAATAATATATTTACTGTGAAATTTAAATTCTTTTATTTTTAAGTAAACAGTTATTTTAATAAAAAGTGACCTTTAAAAAAATATATATTTTTTTAGTTTGACAAATATTTATTTTTAGTGTAAAAATATGTACATTGATATTAGTAAATTATATATGTACATTGATATTCGTAAATATGCTATTTTACCCGCCACGAATAAACATCTTTTATTTTTCAAGTATTCTTCCTCTCACTATGAAATTTTTGATTAATAGGATCATTTTCATTCTTAATGTGATTGTTCCAATCACTCTGAGCGTAATGTACAGGCATTAATTATCGCATCATCCAATAAATTCGAGCACTTATACAAGCTCTTTTGGATGAAGTGCGACTGCTAACTGCAACATCAGATAACTCTTTTCACTCACGCCTTAATTCATTTAATGTTAGTCAGCGATTTTTCAATTCTATTGAGGATTCTGTCGTCTGCTGCAGTTGTACACCGTTTCTTCATTTTACCCTTCATTCACTCTAATTTCTCAATATGTTCTTAGGAATCTTGCTGTCGAATTTCTCTATCTGCTATTTCACGGGTAGGAATTTTTTCTTTAGACGAAGCAATATAACATTGCTTTCGAGTTTGCTTTGTTTTCGAATTCAATGCAATATTTTAATCCATTTCGGGACATACACTGGGAAAAAAATGTTTGAAAATTTATTTGTGGAATATGAAGTTCATTCCCGCAAAATAAAGTGAATTTATGTAAAAAAAAAAAGAAAAATTTTATTTCTGTGAAATAAACTTTTGTCCCATATACAAATAAATCCTAAAATATTTTTTCTCAGTGCACGTAAAACTAAAAAATTTGTCGAAGAAAAACACTCACTCGCACAAGGCGTCAAAGCTGATAACATGTAACAGTCACGGTTGTGATTGTCGCTCTCGGTTCCCGCATGGATACCAATTTAAAGAAATACGAGCGCCGCAACAGAAATATCTCGCTTACATTGATCACTTAAAGAGTACATCCACGAATGAGTGATTTTCAAGATGATGCAGCGATTAACTCCAGTACTGTGTGCGATACCATTCGGTTGGCGACGACGAATCACAGAATCCCGGGACACGGACAAGCGGAGTCTATTTGGAAGCGTAGGAGAGATTGTTCGTTGATTATTCGTTCCGCTAATTGAATTAGCAACGCGCTCCTCGTTGCGTGAGGAATCCAGATACGCTCTCCGATTTGTCGCGGTCTTCAAGGTCTCCCGTCGAGGTGTAGCGCGTGTACGGCATTACGATCCATTGACTTTCAAATGTGTGCAAAACAAAGGAACATAAAAGAACACGGAAAGATTCGGATCGCATTTTTATCATGCCTGCCGTTTTATTGTCATTTGATTCCCCTCCCCCCCCCCTCTTTCGTCCAGTTGCGCTCGTCATCGCGCTCGGTTCGCGCGTGGCGGTCGCATTCCTACTCTCTCTTTTTATTCGGTGCATTTACATACAAACAATACACACGTGCGTGACAGTACGCGGAGCCGTTGCTGTACACGTCAGAATACGCGTGTACGTCGACGGCTGGGATTATTTCCGAGCGAGTTTGCACCGAATGATAACCGCCAATAACGCCGCGCGGGAAACGCGAGAATACATTTCTTCTCGGGCATTCTTTCGCTTTGCTTTTCGCTCGAACGTCAACGTGTGTCTGTGTATGTGCGTTTATTCTTTTCTCTATTCTTTCTTTTCTTTTTGACTCGCGATAAGTCGTGCGCGCTATCGCGGTTGACTGAAAGAGCGAGACTCTGCGACGTTTCACGATAATTTATTCGTTATCGCGAGAACGCGCACGGGCCGATCCGCGTTTGGTAGTAATACGATCGCTGATAGTGCGCCATTCGGGCCGGATCTCATTTTATTTCGCAGACCCCGCTGCGTACATTAGCGTTTTGTTTCCGCCACGGGTCGCGTTATCGTCACGGCTCGTCTCGAAACGCGACGACGCTCGTCGACGCGAATTCCTTCACGTCCAAATCTCCTCGCGCCCGCCTTTCGCTTATCGCGCGCGTCGACGCGCGCGGAGATCGATACGGTTGATCGGCGAGATAAACGAGATAAATCCCTGACTCTGGTTCTCGAGCTACTGTTGCTGAGAAGCACGCGGTCGTGTAATCCTCGTCTTTCCATTCTGCCACGTGTCCGTCTCATCGAGATAAATCCGCTGCTACGAAAGCAACGCTCTCTTGGCGAATCCAGCGAAGAGGCGATCGTTCGATAGTTCTTTTTTGTTTTTTGTTCCTTTTTGTTTTATTGACTCCTCGCTATTTCTCATCGGTGATGGAGAGGGAAAGAGAGGCTCTTTTGTGTACGAAGCGCCGTATCATTTTCACTGTCAAGCCGCTGGTTGAGAAACCGTGGCAACCAATCTCTTCAACATTCGCTCCTCGACAACGGAGGGCTGGCCTCCGCGATCGATATGACCTAGTTTCCTCACCCTCGACCCCGAAATTCGCTGTTTCGGCGACCTGAATGTAAGAATCGGGACATTACCGGGACACGACCCCGATGAAAGCGAGACTCGACGTGCGCTAATAGGGGCGCGTTTAAAAGAGAGTAAATAGATAAAAACCGCAAGATCTCATTTAATTGCTACAGATTCAAGGATGAGATAAAAAGAGGAGAGAGAGGGAGGGAGGGAGAATTCGTTGAAACAGTACACGTAGTAACGTCGCGATAATGATAATAGTAGTCGCGCACTAGTAGTAAACGGTAAGAGTCGTCCTCGGTCGTTTAATAATCACCGGCACTGACTATTTCCGCTAATCTCGCAATCAGTCTCGTGTCATAAACGTTTCCTTCTGAATTCTCATTTTCTCCGTCTCAGTGCGCGTGCACGCGACGTCGCTCTCCGCGTAGATGCACTTTGTACAAGGTAAAAGTATCAATGCTCAGACACGTACTTAATCTTGGTACCTAATCACTCCCACTATTCTCTCTCTCTTTCTCTCTTTGGACTCTAAATACAAATATTTAAAATTTCAGCATAAAATATATGTACATATATTTACATTGAACACACACACATAGGGTGTCTCACTCTCCTCCGAGCATTTGGGGACGTAGAACAGCTTGAGATGAACATAAAAGTCCTATATCGTTTTGCGATATTCGCAATAATTATCGAGATATTGTAGAAAATTTATGAATGATCATGCAGGATATGGTAAATGAGTTATAATAGCAACGACTGCCGTCGTGTACTTATACTTTAGGTCAAATTGAACAAAAAAGTCCTCTACCATTTTGCAAATAATCACATAGATTTTTAATTATTAATTAAAGAAGATGAGTGCATTATCACTCAAAATCGTGCAATAATCTTTTATATATATATATATATATATATACAGGGTGTTCGGAAAGTACCGGGACGCCCGAATATCAGGAAAAATATAAGTTTTACAAAAAAATGTTTCAGACAAAAGTTGTGGCGTTTAAAAAGATGTATTTACTGATCACATCAGTTTGACCTTGGGTTGCGTAGCGAAGGTCAGGTCAAGGTCACATTAATTTTTTTAAATGGAA
>NW_022639501.1:2065688-2065939 GCF_010583005.1 Odontomachus brunneus | reverse complement strand
TATATATATATATATATATATATATATATATATATATATATATATATATATATTCTATGCTGAAAGATTAAATATTCGTATTTAAAGAGCAGAACTTAAGATAGCGAATTTAAAAAATAGAGCAAAACATAAAAACGCGCGTCAGGATTACATACGCGTCCGGGCATTGATGCTCTTGCTCTTTTACTGCTACCCGAAGAAAAATTCAAACACATCGATGCGATTATGCTATTTCCCCCCCCCCCCCCCTT
>NW_022639501.1:2063723-2065627 GCF_010583005.1 Odontomachus brunneus | reverse complement strand
CCCCCCCCCCTCCTTCCTTCGGCCCCCTTCCCTCTCCTCCTGTCTCTGCGATTACGTAAGTAGGATCGTACTGTCACATTTGCGCCGCAATATCTCATTTATCGCGGCACGGTCGTAGAGCTCCGTGGAAGAGGAGATCCTGAACGATGAAAATCGCCGGCGTAGTGCGGCATACCACTTTTGTATTTTGATTTATTTTTATCGCGTCTCACGCTCGACGTCTCGATCGAGCGTCTGAGAATGGACGTCGTTTTACTGAAAACGCGCGTCGCGAGAGGAACTCGGCCGTATCAGCTACGAGTTTATTAAAAGGCCGATCGCGCGCGGGCGTGCGCTTGCCAAAACTTAATTCGTCAGTTTGGCTCAGGTGCGATCCCTCTCTTCCTATTGAATTTTCCGTCCGATCGGCGCAGTGCCGCGCGCGCGTCGCCAGGTATTCCCTTCCTGAATTATCGCGACGCGTGGGTTTAATCGACGCTGAGAGTGCAGAACGTTCGGGCGCTTTGCGACGAAACGACGCGCGCGTAGGAGGATAAGAAGGACTCTATTTAGACAACTTTCTTGAGAATCGCTAATGCTAATGACGCAAACGCGTTTATTCATTCCGTCCCCTTGAAAGGCATCTTGCATGAGTCCGAGAAGCCTAATACCGGTTCGTTCATTAACATACGATAAACAAAGTAGGAAGAAAAGCACTTGTGTCGCGTACATATATGCGGAATTGTACGATACGCGGCAACAGGATCTAATCACTGAAGAAGAAGCGAGATTATCGATGAATAGCGCGATCTCTCTCTCTCTCTCTCTGTCTGTCTCTCTCTTTTAACAATAACTAACAGCGGTGGTTGTTTGCTTTTTTTTCTTTTCATTGTGTAAAACTTCATTCGACATCGTTCATTGCAGATATCGCGACGTCGATGAACGTTCAAGGAACTGACCGGGTGCTTCCGCAACGGTGCGATCGGATACTCGTATTCGTAGGAGTTTGCTGTTTCCGACACAAGCTAAGATGCACGGGATAAGCCACCTGCTGTCTCACCACGGGTCCGACAATGGCGATACCAAGAGCTGCATCTCCTCCGCATCGTCGGACACCCGTAATCATGACACGAAGATACTGCAGGAGCTGCTAAACCACAAACACGACGGCAAGCTGTATCTCCACGAGAGACACGTGTCGCGCGGCTCGGTCAGTTCGGCCTACTCCTACGGCTCGTCGTCCTACGGCTCGTCGCACGGCTCCAGCTCCTCTAATCATGGCGCATATCATTCCGTGTACCACACGATCCACGGTAACGGCCATCATAATCATCATCACACGCCCCTTCAGCATTATCACCATCAGCAGCACCATCATCAAGCGATAAGCAGCGGCAAGGTGTCACCGACATCGCCCAGCCCGACCAACGAGCACGAGAAGCAGCACCATCATCATCATCATCATCATCATCATCACAGCATACAGGAGATGATACGGCATTTCGGTAGGAGATTGGGACACATCAGACGACAGAGCGAGTGCCAGGAGAGCCCGAAGAAGCGTGAGGAAGATTTTAGGAATCGCAGCCAGAGCCTCGATGGCAGCGCCAGGCATCCTGTGGATTTGCAGGAGACTGACTGCGAAACCACCTACAAGATTTACGAGAGCATACTCAGGCAAGGTAACGAGAGGCGCGCGCGAATCTCGATGAACGCGGCGCCAGCATTAGTCGAGTGTGTTCGATAGTAAACAGCATTTACTATCAGCTATACACACACACACACATATGTATATATATATATATATATATATATATATATATATATATATATATATATATATATATATATATATGTACATTCATATACATACGCACGCAGTATACACATACTGTGTATACATAACAATATATAGTAACAATACA
>NW_022639501.1:2048877-2063713 GCF_010583005.1 Odontomachus brunneus | reverse complement strand
TATATATATATATATATATATATATATATATATATATATATATATATATATATATATACAGGGTGCCCACGCAAAGTGTTACAAGTTGAAGTGTCCCCCCTTGAAGAGGGGCGGGGGGGTAACTTCAAAGTTTCAAATGGGACCCCCTATACTAAATATGTAATGTTACATATTTGGATTCTACAAAAAACTTGGAAAAAACAAGTAAACTTTGTCTGAAACATTTCTTTGGAAAATGCTCCTATCAGAAGTTACAAACATTTAAACTTTAATGTAGAATACATTGAAATTAATGATAAATTAAATAAGACTCATAGTTTTTTTTTGTTTTGTTTTATTTTATTAAATGTTCGAACTGTTGACCATTAACATCTAAACACTTATTAATTCTTTTTACAAAACTTTACCTAACTCTTAGCTTGCACTAAGGTTACCCCAGAAATGTTGTTTAGAGTTAGGCAAAATTTTGTAAAAAGAATTAATAAGTATTTAGATGTTAATGGTCAACAGTTCGAACATTTAATAAAACAAAACAGAAAAACTATGAGTCTTATTTAATTTATCATTAATTTCCATGCACTCGGCATTAAAGTTTAAATGTTTATATGTTTAAATGTTTATAACTTTTGATAGAAGCATTTTCCAAAGAAATGTTTTAGACAAAGTTTACTTGTTTTTTCCCGTAGAATCCAAATATGTAACATAGGAGGTCCCATTTGAAGTTATCCCCCGCCCCTCTTCAAGGGGGGACGGAAATGGATTTTTGTTTATACGTAGTAACAAAAAAAAGGCCCCTCGAATATACGAAACTTTCTCATGAACAACTTTTTGATAGAACAAATATATTTAGAGTTATTAGCTTGTAATACTTTATGTGGGCTACCTTGTATATTCACATACAGGTTGGGCCATTTTAATTTATCCAGCCGAATATTTCGAAAACTAAAACTGGAAGACAAAAATATTTCAGACAAAAGTTATATGGTTCGATGGAGGACATAAGAAGATGCCATTGGTTTGACCTTGCGTGGCGCCGCCAATGTCAGGTCGAAGTCAACTTTGCTTTTCTAAATAGAAATATATATTTTTTATTACAGAATTTTATTCTACAAGCCCATTCTACAATTGCGTGAACGTGGTTGTAAGTGGTTGTAAGTAATTACGACAACCAATCAGAGTAATTAGTGAATAAAATATTCGGATTGGTTGACTCTTAAGCCCATTCTACAATTGCGTGAACATGGTTGTAAGTGATTGTAAATGATTACGACAACCAATCAGAGTAAAGCAATCAGTGAATAAAACATTCGGATTGGTTGACTCTTATGTTCACGACTACGCTTACGCAATTGTAGAATGGGTTTTACGTTTACGACTATGCTTACGCAATTGTAGAATGAGCTTAAAGAAATAAACAACTTTTGTTTAAAACATTTTTTATACGACCTCTATTTTCTAAGATATTTATTGAAATATCTACAAAATTATTTCAATAATTTTTTATTCGAATTTTATCAATTTTACCGAAAAATAGTAAGAAACAAAAATTTTCTATTTTCTTCTCATAGAATTCTGAAAGTTTTTCAAAATTTTTTAATTAACTTTTTAGTACTGCATTTTTACATTTTCTTGAAGTATTAAAAGTTAATTTAAAAATTCTGAAAAAATTCTCAGAGTTTTACGAGAAAAAACAAACAATTTTTATTTCTTGCTATTTTTCGGTAAAATTGATAGAATTCAAGAAAAAAAATTATTAAAACCAATAATTTTGTAGATATTTCCGTAAATATCTTAGAAAATAGAGGTATAAAAAATGTTTTAAACAAAAGTTTGTTTCTTTACGTAGAATAAAATTCCGTAATAAAAAATATATGTTTCTATTTAAAAAAGCAAAGTTGATTTCGACCTGACGTTGGCGGCGCCATGCAAGGTTAAACCAATGGTACCTTTTTATGTCCTCCATCAAATCATATAACTTTTGTCTGAAACATTTTGCTGGTCTTAGTTTTCAGTTAATATTCAGTTGGACAAATTAAAATGGCCCACCCTGTATGTACAGGGTAAGTCACGCAATTGGAACAAGTTATATCTCAAGTTTGGTTAATAATACAAAAGAGTTGTAGAAGAAAAAGTTGAATGGTAAAAAAAGGTCTACTTTCCTACGAGTTTACTTTTTTCATAAATGCAACGATGCACCTAAAAAATGCAAATGCACTCTTACTTTAAATAGAATAACATATTTTTTTTTATATAGATCGATTCATCGGAACAGCTTGCGTAAAGAAGTGTTAGTAAAAGAATGCAAAAGAAATGAACAATTCGTGAGATATTTGACATTTTGAGTCATTTATTAAAGAAGATGTTCGAGCGTTCCGCTTTCACATAGTAAACACTTTATCGTTTTTTTGTTTTTTATACAGATTCAAGGTGATCACTGTTTATTTTAGAACAATGTAATACAATTAATTCTTTTAAGTTTTCCACAGAAACAAGTGAACGCGAATACACTTTATCTTTGAGGTAATCCCACAAAAAGAAATCAAGAAGGATCATATCACCTTAAATTTATTAAATGGTATATGGAGTGTTTACTATGTGAAGGCGGAACGTTCGGACATCTTCTTTAATAAATTACTAAAAATGTCAAATATCTCACGAATTATTCATTTCTTTTACATTGTACGCTAACACTTTTTTACGCAGGCTATTCCGAGGAATCGATCCATATGAAAAAAATATGTTATTCCATTTAAAGTTAGAGTGTATTTGCATTTCTTAGGTGCATCGTTGCATTTATGAAAAAAGTAAACTCGTAGAAAAGTAGAGCCTTTTATTCCATTCAACTTTTTCCTCTACAACTTTTTTGTATTATTAACCAAACTTGAGATATAACCTGTCCCAATTTCGTGACTCACCCTGTATATATGTGTATATGTGTGTGTGTGTGTGTGTGTGTGTGTGTGTAACATACATACATACATACACAGGGTGTCCAAAACTCTCCTTATCACATTAAGTGGGAATGTAGAACGGGTTGAGGTGAACATAAAAGTCCTATATCGTTTTGCGATAACCGAGAAATTAATTGTAAAAATTAAGGAAAGACGCATGCTGAATGGTTGAGGGTGGAGCGCTCGGAAATAATATAGCGCACGGAAATCGGCGCGCGGTGATTGGAAAAACAACGTACCTTTGTCTATACTTATATCACTGTACTCCTACATCTCGCCTCGACGCGGTGCGGTAAGACGTAGGATCAGAGCGATATAAGACGCGCTGACATCTGCCTGCTATATTACTGGGTCGCAAGCGTTTCCTCAATCATTCAGCGTGCGTTTTTCCTTAATTTTTTACAATTAATTTCTCGGTTATTATTACAAATATATAGAATGTATAGGACTTTTATGTTCATCTCAACCCGTTCTACATTTCCACTTAATGTGATAAGATGAGTTTGGGACACCCTGTATATATACATGTGTGTGTGTGTGTAATAGGATTATGTAAAATGATACAATTGTATTTTCATTGTACACGGCGAGAGGAAAAGAGAAGATTCGTGCTTTGGATACATGAACGATCGTGTTTCTGCCTCCCTTTTTTTGGCCAGGTGTGGTGTTTTGATTTCCTGGCCACATTTGTTGCGCAATATGTTTTCGTAAAGACACGGAAATTTCTCTCGCATGTCGGTATATTCACCGCCTGTGAATTAATTTAATACAGCTATATTGCAGTCTTGTTGCATACACAGAGACGAAAATTTTGCAGCGTAACGCAGACTGAGCGAAAATTGTGTGCGTCTAAACGATTATTACGGAATATTACGAAATGCACATATAATACAGCAATTGTTATTCGTGATAGAGAGACATACCTACCTATATCAGTCGTCCACCTCTATTTTTTTTTTTAGAAAATGTCGTAACTGAAGAATTTATAGATCTTACGTAGACTTTTTGGACTTTGTGGATCTATAAATATTAATGTCCGACCAGACCAGAGATATGTAAAAATACGTACACGTATTTTTCATTGATTTCTACATGAGATAACGTAAAAATATGTATGCATATTTATATCTGAAAATATACCTGCACGTTTCTCTCCTCCCTGTGTCGATAACCATGAATATTTTCCATCTTATTCCAGTCTCTCTCTCGAGTGTTTTGTCCCGATCTTTGGAGCGATTCTATTTTCGGCCCGGCCACGAATTGCGCTCTCATCGCGTAATCCCGCAAGCTCAGCCTTCATAAAGCCTGCTGATTATTGATATATCGATATAAGTCTCACGGGAGGCTCGCCTTGACCTGACCACAAAGTCATTACTGCTGGTGGTATTACGAATACCACGATCGCGTCGTGACTCGTTGGCCGCCTCTTGCGCACATTACATTTATTCAAAACGACATAAAATCGATTCCGCCTTTTCACGTGACGTTTAGTTAACGTAGACAAAAGTATCGAATAATCTGCCGGCAATTTCCTGGGACGACGCGAGCCTTTTCCCCGCTCTATTCCGCCTATTCTGCGTGAGCGAGAGGAAGTTACAAAATATAGATTGACTCTCTCTCTCGTTGTCGAACGGTGAATTGTTCGCGAAGCGACGACATGAAATTCGCTCGACGTTTCTGCGCGTTATTATCGTTCCGAGCTTTATACGAGCGCGTATCGCATTCGCCACGGCGATTTGAACAATTCGCAGACGTCTGTGGCTAACATCCGCCTCGACGACGACGACAAACGGACGGTTTCGCGAGACGCACTCGTGAAATAAACACCACCGATAAAGCCGGGATATCGCTCGAACGTCTTGCGCTGAGGAAGCGAATTTAATCGTGGAAACGTGCGCAAACGGCCTTCGCCGGGAGAAAAACAAATTCCGACGATCCCCGCGCGACCAAAGACGCGGGGAATCGAAGGAACGAACGAACGAATGATTGAATGGCTGTCAATTTTCGAACTCGCGTTTCTATTTGGGAGAAGCAACAGCGGAAAATTAGCGACGGGAGCGGGAATATCGTGCGTTTATTAGGAGCGAACACGCGATACGTCCGGATTTAATGACCGTTCATCTACGGAATGAACGGCAAGCATTCTCGCGCGTGGGAAAGAAATTCGAGCGCGCGTCGTCTCGGGTGATTCGCTTCTCCTGCCTTTGACGGAGAAAAAATATTCGTTATGAAATATGAAAGGATTGTATGTTAAGGATTAACGTTGAAGGTGAAATATGAAAGGGTGAAATTCTCTGAATAACTTTTCCTAACTATACGTCGTTTATAGCTTCCGAGACATTTGCCTTTGAAGTACTGGAATTATAAGGTAAAAATATCTTTATAATATTTCAAAATGAAAATCGGAGAGGTGTAAGCTTCTCTCTAAATAATTATCATGCTATTTTCTCGGAGAGATCCGCTAATGATTTATTATGTAACATGTGACTCGTCCTGCAATGCGCTCGGCAAAAAGAGAGCAAAAAGCGAAATCATTTGCATAAATGTGACGTTTTTATCGCTCATAATGTATCACCAATAAAACACCTATCTTGTTGTTTACATTTGTCGACGAGGAAGAAATCGTAATTGATCGCACGACAGTTACGCGATCTTATCGAATACACGGAAAGAATATTGTAATAAAAATTACAATACAATTTTAGTAGTCTCGGAATAAATTGACACTATTAGGAAAATTATAATAAAACATAGTAAAAATGCCCAAATGATCTTGACCAACATATTAATTTTTACTACATTTATGGTAATTTTTACTATGTTCATGGTCTCTTTTACCATATCTTATTATAATTTTCATCGTAGTGGCGGTCTATTCCCGGAGTACTAAAACTGTATTGTGACTAAATAAAAGTTGTACGAGAGAAATCGATAGCTCCTGTGTACGGAGCGGCCGGCAGGAGCTATTGTTCCTTTACTTTCGGCGAGAACGACGACGCGTCCGGCGTGCAGCGGTGAGTCAGACGTGTCGTAGCCGTCGCGTTTTTTCCACGTGTGCATACAACTGAAATGTAAATAACGACTCACATTTTACGTAATTCGCGCAATGACAAATTCCGCTGGAGCGAGCTGTCTAATGTTGCGAGGCCATTCAGACCGAAACACACGGCAATTGGATTAATTACAACCGTTGTAACAGGATTAACGATAACAGGATACACGTGACGCATCGATCGACGGCTCGATCGCCGTCTCGTACTCGATAGATACGGTGTATAATTCGCCTTGAAGGCAGAGACATCAAAAGCCGACGATGTGGCTGTCTGTATCTGTGCCCGCTGTTCGGGTTCTTCTCGCTACACCAGAAGAAAGTTTGGTTTATCCGACAACAAACGAACCGTTTTCATAGAAGGACACGGAATTTCTAGCTTGTAGAGCGATATTCGTAGTCAGATCTTATATTTAAGTTTATCTTCGGATATTGTACCGATTATTTCATCGGCTACAGAACGTTTGAAAATGGACTCTTGGCGCAATCTTAACCTGTCTCGTTGGAAAGTTGGGATCTGAGACTCTACGCATCCCATTTCGTTCTTTTTAAATCTTATCTCCAGAATTGTTTTCTCTTAGCTGATATTAAATTCCAATTATTCCACAGAATCATGAGAGATAAAATTTGATAAATTATAAAAAATATAACCAGAAATAAAAAAGAAAGAAATCCACTAAATTACATCTTTCCAATGATGGGTTAAACATAATATCGGACTATGAATATTAGAACCGAATTTGGTTCATAAGTAATTCAATTTCCTTCGACACATTTAGTTCATGCATTAACTGCGTCCTGCGCCGCAGAAAGCCGCTTTGCAGCTGTTGTAAAATTCGTGAATCTGCACGGAAAAAAACCTTAATTCGGTTGAATCAACCGAGTGTCTGGTAAAATATGAACGAAACAGAATTCCGCGTAAAGTTACCAGAATAATGTTCAACTTAACAGGATTCTGATTAACCAAACAAGATTTTGGATTAACTGGAACTTGCAACACACTATACATTGAGCGGATCCGTGAATTTTACAACAGTTGCAAAGCAGCTTCCTCCGCTGCGTGAGCGCGGCCATTGTCAGGTTAATTCGGCCGAGCTTTTCTCCCCGTGCACATCATGATACGCGCGCATATGTTTAATTCGCGCTTGTATTTCAGGTGCAATCCGAAGGGGCTCATTGGATCCCACTCGAAGATTATCCCTCGGAACACCCGCTATACCTCACCGAGCGTCGGATGCTTGCCTGGATCCGGTTCACGCTGCCATACTCTTCAGGGATGCGCGCGGTGTAAGTTGATCTTGGTACTCGTTGACGCAGTGTTTGATTGCAAAGCTACTTTTGTTGCCCTACGACGGTGCCCGTCGATGATCATCGTCTCAGGCGGAGCGACATGCTCGAGGGCGCGTTGTTTTTTTTTCTGTCTCTCGTATTCCTTCACGTGCCTCGACAATTGCACGTTCGCAAATTGCGACGCCGTTTTATCACCGTGTGACGAGTTTGCGACGTCGTTTTATCACCGTGTGATGAGTTTGCGACGATCGATCGTTGCAGGAGCAACGATGCGCATCGAAAGTAGAATTTGCACGCGCGAATTGATCCTTTGCGGTCCAAAGTCTCTTCGAAAAATCTTTCTTTGAATCGGTGATAGACACGCGTTTACTCCACAATAATATTACGTATGTCTCGATATACTTCAGTATTCAAATACAATATATTTACTGCAATAAATTCGTAATCGTGTGTAATATTAATGAAATTAGTTTGCAGAACCGACCAGAACGAAACACGCGATGTTGAGATGAACTCTTGACCGCGGGTGGACCGCGAAGGGTTAAGCGCAGGATCACACGAGCGAGAATGGAAATTGCGGAATTTGGGGAGCGAAGCGAATACATTCGCTGCAGGGGTTGGAAAATATGGAACAGACGGGTTTTCGTTATCGCATCGGTAACGACAAAATTCGCACGTACACTGGATTTGCGTTTGATCCTGTTGTGATCCTGTCGTGGTGTTGCAATTTCCATTTTCAGCAGTGTAAATAAACTCGATACTATCTGTGATATATAGACGTGTAGCGTGCACGCTTTTCCGCGACGAAATGAGATATCCAGCGGGCATTACAATCGCAGTTAATCGATCTCGCGAAGACTATTGTATATATATATATATATATATATATATGTGTGTGTGTGTGTGTGTGTGTGTGTGTGTGTGTGTGTGTGTGTGTGTGTGAATTTGGGTCACGAGGAGAAAAGTTTACCGACGGAAAGGTCGGGAGTATATCTCTGCGCGGTCGTATATTTTCTTTTTCAGTCATATATTCTTCGGAGAGTGACATCAGACGAGACAAGACAACACAATGTACGAGGCGGATGCTTCTCCTCGTCGAATTATTACATTCATGAGATAGGCGAGAAAAAGTCGCGATGCTGTAAACAAGTCTATAGCCGGTATTCATAGTCGAATCTTATTTCAAGATCGTCTTAAGTAATGTCTTAGATACGAATACGGCTCTATGATTGGTTCATGATATCGTAAAACAGTACTTAAGATGATCTTAAATATAAGATCTGACTATGAATATCGGTCTTTATGCAAATTTGTGATCTAATATTAGTCGCGATAATACGAAAACGTCGATGAGCGAGAGATTTTCTTCTCATCGGCAAATTAAGGTACTATCTTACCGACGGACACGTCGGTAAGTGTCTTCTTTACCACCAAGGTACTCGCGAGATGGCGCAGTTCGCGAAATCTATTTTGTTGACGGTGTTTCCCGTCAGTTTTTAAAGGTTTCGCGGCCCCTTTAGCTCCGGAAAGCCCGCGATCGAATGCGTATCCAAAAAGTCGCATATCCACGACACACGTCGTCTCGTCTCTTGCTGCTCATTTATCTCTCACGTGGTATCGATCAAGACGATGTCGATCGCGCAGACATCGATCACACGCAAGGAACGCCTTGTGTTTTATCTCGAGAGAGCGTGTCCACTCGTTCTTTTCCAAGCACGCCAACGCTTCTCGACGAACGACCGAACCTCTGTTCGAATCTTTCTTTCTCGGTGCTCAGTTTATTGTCCTTTTTGCTGCACGTGCCGAGTGCCATATTTACATGTTTATTGACGCTCTTATCATGCGGCGCCTAGTCGGACCTGACTCAGCAGATAAAACGCGACTTGCCGGGAAAGCGGGATCGTGCGCGAATGTTCATAATAACGATTCCGATGCGCGGACGTGCGCGCGAGCGCATTGATATTCCTATCAGCGGGGAAGTAACGTCATCCGATGCAATGGCATCTCTTGGCGAACTCTCCCGTCCCCCCCCCTCCCTTCCGTCTTTCTCGCCTGGTCTTCCGCGTGGCAAGTTCGCCAAAATAGGCAAGGGAGAACACGCGGAATAATCTTGCTGATCAGCCGGGATAACGACGACGGCCTCGGCGCGACTCCCGTGCGTCAAAAGAGAGAGCGCGCGTATTAACCGACGCGCCATAAATTTCATATACACAACGTGTCCGCAAGCTCCTCCGCACGAGCCGCTGGGCGCCAGGCTAGTCCGGACGGCGGTGATCCAGTTGAGCACGAGCGGTCGAGCGAGCGCGGGTCCACGCGAGGAAGCCGACGCGCGCGCGGCGTCATCGCGTCGAGACGTCACGCGTTTCCACTCTCGCCAGGTGCTCTCTCTCTCTCTCTCTCTGCCTCCCCGTCGTCTTGCGCTTCTCGGGACACTAAGTCGATAGTCTCGTCGGATAGTCGCGATGAACGGCTGGCACGGTGAGATAGCTGAAGTTTTGGAACGACTGCGACGCGACGCAACGTCGTGAGAATAGAGACGCGAAGGAGAAGCTCGCGATTCGAGCGCGCGCGCGTCTCGGCGAAGCTCGCCGCGGGTTTCCTCGCGGAAATAAGGACGGACGAGAATGCCGCGCGCGTAGTGAAATGACAGTTTTGACGTTTGCGCGTAGAAGGACGATCTCCTCGGCCGCGACGCGTCGCTTCGGTTTAATTAGGCCGTTCCTGGGGTGCGACTAATTAACTGACATTTTCCCGAGTCGGCTCCGCCGAGAGAACGAACGCACAGAGAAAAAGAGAGAAAGAGAGATCTTCTGCCGCTCGTGTGAGCAGCGAAGATTAGTTCCTCGGGCGACTTTTGATATTTTCGCGTAGGTCTCGCGCGCAATTAGGAGAAGTCAACGGCCCGTAGGTATTCGCGATGAGTCGGTATTTAAGATCTTCAATCACGTTAATCTCAGATCCGAAGCAAAACCGCCTAAGTCTTAGTCTAAACTCGTCTGTGCTCGAACATGTTAATATTAAAAACTCATACCCGTGAAAATAACACGCGGAAAATCGCGCAACCTCGACTGTCAGTGAGTTCGCAGAGTGACGATTCGAGTCAGTGTTTCAGATCTTGAAATTCAGCTAGACTGGAGATACAAAGTAAAGTCGCCGCGATCTCAACCTCAGTTCAACTAAAGTAGTTTATCTGATGTTTTAAAAATTTTGGTCAATGAAAATGACACGCGAAACGTTGAGAAAATCGCGACTATAGCTCACAGTAAATTTGTAGGATGACGATTCGCGACCAGCCAGCATTTAGGAGCTGCAATCGACTCGGTTAGAGATCCAAAGCAATATTCGCCGAGATCTCAACTGGAATCTTACCGAGAATTTATATTCCTTCGAAAATGACACGCGAAATGCAAAAATCGTGACTATGATTCGCGACGAATTCTCGCAGGATGACGACGAAGTTTAATCGAGTCGCACGCGGGTCTTGACAACCCCTTGAGCTCTCTCTTTCTCTCTCTATCTATCTCTCTGTGCCGGCTGCCACTGAGCAACGACACAAACACTTGTTGCTAGAGTAACGTGTGTGCATTGTTACCGCGCGCGCGGAACACAGTGACAGCTCGTGTAGAAGAAGTGTCGGATTAGAACGCTCTCGCGTTTTAACAACCTTGACCCACACACCTGCCCGCACTCATTCTTTGTAATTCGTCGGGTGACGATGTAGACGACATGGGAGTGTTGATTGGGCACACACGTCGGTCAGCCGATTTCTTTCGACGGGACGCGATGTACATTGATCCTTCGAGATCCCTCAAGATCGTCGACGTTTCCTTCTCACCTAGTCGAGTCGCATGTAAAGCGGGAAAAACAGGTTTTCCGTGTTATTGACGCGGAATACGCGATTTTTATTGCGTCATAATCGCCGCCGTGACAATGATGAACGGCGCGTATCGAGGATGCAAAACGAATTTCACAGATCGTTGGATAAACGCCCGATATAATGTCGAGCGAGCGGACGCCTTAATTTAACGATATGCATAGGAGGCGGTAACTGCTATCTACAATATTTTCGAAATATGAAAGCATTAGAGCCTCAGACTCTAATATTTGAAGCTACTTGAAATTAGAAGAAACAAAGTGTTTCCGCCATAAAACAACGGCTCTTGTGCCATGTAATTCAGATTTTTCCCAATTATATTATAAATTCTCCATATATATATATATAAATTTTATTCTGTATTTCTTATATATAACAATTTCTATATTATTTTTTATAAATCTTTTATCAGTCTCATATTTCGAAGATGTCCAAGATGATAGTACACGGAGAGAATTTTATAATGAAAATTGCTATATAATTTTGCGGTCGAAGAATAGAAAGTCGATATTTTGCAGTAATTATCCTTCCATTTCATACATACTATTTATATCTTAGGGACTAAAGTGTGCTATTAAAAAATATGTTACCTTTTCAATAAAATTTGTATGTTTCTTAGCTAAACAGACCTTACCGACAGTCTATTCTTGCATCACAAATTCGTAAAGAATTTATATGAAAAAAATTATAATTCTATTCTCTCCGTATAGTTGTCTTATTCTGCAAATTAGACGCCTCTAATGACAAGGAGACGCGCGAACGAGAGAGGAGATTCCACGCGTTCAAACATACTTGAATTTCAGTACTTGAATCTCAAAATATGTACTTTCCATCCACGCGGTCTTGTTCGCACAAATGCTAATGTCCAAGCTGTTTGTAAACAATCGCTTCTTCCAAAGTATATTTAGAACGCCATTTTCATGCGTTGCTCGCGACGGGCCTTTGTCGACAGGTCGCAAATATCGGGCGCAGGTCCGACTGCGAAAGATAAATGCGGATAAAATTCTTCACACGTGCAGCGAGAAAAAAAGAGATAACCGTGTATGCGTATGATGTTGTATTTGTTCCTAGAGCCGGCGGGATGATTCGAGTTTTCTCCTTGTGTGCGTTCCTGCGTCTGTTTGCTTTGGCGCGAATCGCACTCGTGAAGCAAGTTGCACGACGACTTATCAGCCAACGTAATATAGTGATACTTTATTCAACAAGCATCGCTTTGTGTCGTGATTCATTCTCGTGGCGTAAGCGAGAAACGATTTTTCGTCCCTTCGACGTGTTTTCGCGTCCACACTCGTCTGCCTTGGCGCGAATCGTGAATCAAGTTGCACGACGACTTATCGGCCAACGTAATATTGTGATACTTTATTCAACAAGTATCGCTTTATATCGTGCTTCTCTCTCGTAAACAAGGAATAATTTCTCATCCCTCTGACACGTTTTCGCGTTCACGTTGGTGAAGCAAGTTGCACAAAGACTTATCACACTGAGGAAAAAAGTTTGGTATTTGTAACTGTAATCGTACAGGGAGACAATTGCTAAACATCATACTATACATCATGGTCAAGAAGACCATTTTCCATGAAATTCCGCTATAATATTAGTGATAATAAAAACTTATATGCATGCTAGCATTACCATTTTGCTAGAGAAAATATAGCCGGGGCCAAAAGCAACAGTAATTCTGCTTAAATCAACTATTTCGCTTCTCTCAGTGCAGTCAGCGCAATATCGTGACGCTTTATTCAACAAGTATAGCTTTGCATCGCGTGGCGTAAGCGAGAAACGATTTTTCGTCGTCGTCCGCGTCCCCCCGACGTCCACGTTTTCGCGCGCGCGCGCATGTAACGAGAAATAATATTTGCCGTTCTAATCTTTATCCTCGTCGCTGGCGAGCCTCCGTGCACTTGGCTCGCTGAAATACTTAGCGAATATTACGAGCCGACTTATCGATGCTTCGCGATAAGCCGGCTCGCTCGTGCAGGATCGCGCCGGGACGAGCGGCGCCCCGCGACGGCGTCTTCTTGGCGAACGAACGCGAGGCCGCCGGCGCAATGATGGAATTTTTGCGTGGGCGTTTCATTTAAATCCGGACTCCTTTGCGTCGAGCGCCGTTACAAAATCCTCCGCGTTAACCGACCGACCGACTTCGCAGAGTTTTACAAAACAGCAACGACCGGAGGAGATCTCTCGTTTCGTTTTTCTCATCCCGCGCTACAGTCGCCCGTCTCACATCAACAAGTTGTTGCCTCAAACGCCGCGTGTCTCTCGCCGGCCATGACTCATGGAGTGCTATTTTTTTTTATCTTGCAGCGGCGGCCTTGCAAACATGTCGCGCGAGTCATATCGGAACTTGGTCGTCGTACGCCCACACGTTGTTGCAAAAATCCGTTAAACGCCTCTGTACCGCGACGGACGAAGAGCGAAGGAGAAAGAACACCGCGTCGCACATGATGCGCTCGCGTATTACACTCGCGCTTAACTGTTTCTGCACGTTCCGTTGCAGAAACGCGCGACGCCGCGCGGCAACACGCCGCCGCTGACGCAGTGATGGCTAATTAATTTCGATACATTAAATAACCGATAAGAAACGCGGGACAAGCTTTAGGCGGTTGGCCGCGCCGATCTATCGGCGGCAGAGTTCTCGCCAGTGGCCGTGTTGTCCGTCGTGTATGTCCGTTGTGTATTTTTAGATTCGGCCAGCCTTCTCTCTCTTCCCTCGAGGCGGAACTCTCGAGACGCAAATCGATTCCGCCGTGATATCGTCTTCGCTGCTCTCGTCGTCGTCGTCGTTATTGTCGTCATCTCCCAGACGAAGCAACCGTGTCGCCAAATATCAGTTTTTTATCGGCGATACAAACGAAGCAGCGCGCGCGGGCCGCTGCAGGTTCTTGGCGCCTCTTCACCACGTCGTACGTTCGTTTGTTGTACTTGTGTTACATGTGTCGCGGCATGTGCTATCTATCGTCTTACTATTCTTGGCACGGATCGAATGAGCCAGTCGAGCAAGTTGGAAAAAGACGGGCGTAGTTCGAGGGAGGAGAACAAGAGAGGCGCTTTCTAACGGGTGATCCGCCGGCAGAACGCGCCGCCGCCTAACGACACCGACATTGTTCTCACGTAGAGGTGGGATACTGAACGTCACCTTAATGAGTTCGATGGTATGGATACGCGATGCTCGTGATTCGCGGCGTCTTCCGCCGCGTCTTGTTCGCGTCTCGCGACTATGTCCGCGCGCCGTTCTCGGAAATTTCTCCGTTGGTGACATTGTTGCGCACACTGTGTAGCACGGTAGATCTCAGTTTATGCAGATAGAGATTTGTTCCACCTGACTTCCGCCGACAGCATCCACGACGGTAGATGGGATGGCGCACAGGTAGATGTGTGCCACGAGGCACACTTTCCAAAGTCTCGAAACCTTTTAGGCAGTTTTGCGGTCAATCATAACTCATTATCGCGATTGACTGTACAAAGACAAAGGAGAAAACTTTTTTGTATGTTCTTGTCTTCAGAAAGGATCCTACAAACCGTCAATTCTTTTCCACAATAACCGAGATACGAACATGCCACATCCGCGGTCAAAACTAAGACTTGATGCTAGGCGATGTCGGGTATTAGTCGATTAAAATTTTCTTTGACCAATATAATCGGCGAATTAATAATAAAAAATGTATTATT
>NW_022639501.1:2038088-2048867 GCF_010583005.1 Odontomachus brunneus | reverse complement strand
TATATATATATATATATATATATATATATATATATATATATATATATATATATATATATATAATCACAAGTAATTTCATTAACTGATGATATTAATTATCAATTAAACCGATGTAACTGTACACTGATGGATAACTGATTTTATCAAACGATTAAATTATTTCAAATCACACGTATGATTGATTAATTTCGATTATTGATTTGCCGATTATTTTAGTCAAAGAGAGAATTTCAATTGATTAAGCTCAAAGTGCCGGATGCGTATTCGATTTTGGACATTTTATTTCTTTAGACGCGAGTACTTAAACTTTCAACACAAGGTATACATACTATTCTCATAGTACATATCATACAAAAAATTGATATACATATAATTTATGCACAATGAATATACATAATCAAGCGCACGGACAACTTGCTCTCCAGTCAATCCTAGAAACGAGCTCGTGTCACATTGTGAGCGTGACGAAAGCTTTGTAACTCGTTGAAAGAGCATTTCTCGAGTCTCACGACGGCCGACAAGTCGATTACCGCGAGGTGTCACTTGTTGACAATCGCGTGCTCTTGGCAGGCAGCGCAGCAACGTGTCTGGCCGGGCGCGGTTCGTCGCGATCTGCCGGCGGCGCGAAGGAGTTATGCCACCGTCAAGAATATTCCGAGTGGTCTGACGCGCACGCTCGCGCGAACCTTTTCGCGGGTGGCCGAAGGTGTTAAGCGGCGTGTTAACGCCGTGGCTGCGCTCGTCACGACGATGTTTACATCGTCCTGACGAAGCGGGCGGGATCCAGTCTCGAGTCGGCGATCAGCGGCGGCCGCTGGTCATCGTTGATCTCGCGCTCTCTGTGCGAACGCCGGATCGTCGTCGTCGTCGACGACGACGGCGAACGGGTACGTGAAAACGGTATCGATGAGCCGCGCGATCTGTTGTTCCTCTTTTCGCGCTCGGTTACGCGCTCGAGTCGCGAGTTCTCCGCTGCGTCGCCGATGTGTGAACGACGTTGCGTTACGTTTCGTTTTAAAATAGCCCCTCGTTGTCGCCCTGCAGTCGATCGATCGGAGATGTTATTCCGACGTCAGACGAGCGAGCCGACCGGCGGAAGTATCGTCAAGAGCTCGGACGTGGCGCAGGCCACCGGTTCCGGGATCCTCACGAGCTGGTACACGAAGATCGCGAACGTCAAGAGACGACACACCTTCAGCCCGAGGTCCTTGCTGAAGCGAGCGCTGGTATATCTTTCACGGACAATACCGTAATACCACCGTCTCTTACATGGGCGCGTTATATTCGGGAGAACGACGAACGAAGTGACAGAGAATAACGTGGAAGAAAGTGCGACAATTCGGGAAAAAACGTTGGAACGTATCTTGGTCCAACATTAAATATGCCTTTCTGATTCTCAAACTGTGACAATGTCTATAAATGACGTTCGTATTAGAAAAATGGAATCAAACGGCTAAATTTAACGCAAATTAAATTTGGCAGTTTTTAACGTTTTACGTGCGTCTAGAATAAAGTCCTTTTCATGCCATTTGAAATTGGCGTGAAAGAGGAAATAATATTAGCTAATTTTAATAAGATTACCTTTGACCCATTTCACACCTCACTTGAATCGCTTAATTAAAAGAAGGAGAAATGATCTATCAGAGAAATTGCTCGAACTAATATTTTTATGACTAATATTTTAATGATAATGATGTCTTGGAATTAACGCGCAAGTCTCTTTCTCTATCTTCTTAATGAAGCCGTTATCGTGCGTAGTAATAATGAGGCGATCGTGATGATCGCACTCGATGTGAATATCGCTGATTTATTCCTCTTCATTGCAGCTGCCGGTGGTGGATCCCTTCCTGGAGAAAGTCTCGCTCTCTGATCTCGGTGAGTTCTGCCACATTTGAGAGGATTATTTCTTGATGATCGTCGACCTTCCGAGAATTGCTTGTGCCGGGCGGGAACGGAGAAAGGAAGAAAGATCGCGGCGTGATTTTTCTCGCATAAAGGGCGAGAGGACTCGTGAGAGTCACCGTAGTCCGAGAAAAGCTTATCCGAAATAACCGGGCTTGATTGCCTGTAATCGACGCAACAAGTAAACTCAGGCAGTTCTTAAAGTGCGGTGCGCCTCTCGCGTGCGCCAGTAGATTCACGTTAATTTCTATTATATCGATCTCGGAGGGTACTTATATTCAATAAGTCGATGCTGCGATGTGCGTGTGTGTGTTGAAAGGAGATTCCCTTTATCGGAAGGTATAAATTTAGTATCGAACATTCGTTGTCGCAACAAAGAGACTTAGGATCGTTGAAGAGAAAAGCTACGACCGCAGATTTGAAAAAGTCCAGTTTTACACTGCAAGAGCGAACGAGCGAGCACGTGAAAGTTCTCTCTCACGCTTACACATATCTCTTCATTTCACTTAACGCAGCGTGGGTTAGAAGAACTTTTTTCCTTTATTCGGCGAAAATTACGAGCTTCACGGAATCGGCACACATAACGTTAGTCGGGCGCGTGTCCTGAAAGAATGGCGACACATTAGGATTAATTATCGCAGGGCACGTTTGCATTCACGTTTTAACGAACAAGTGCTACGACGACGCTTATATCGTGAAGGGAAAGGGTATCGTGTTTGAATAGCATCACAGCTTGTTTCCCGGATCATCCTCCACGTGCTTCCGCCTGTGTGTATAGTTTTCCCCTTGAAATCGTGGTACTAGGTCCTCCGACCGTCGTGTCGTTCTGGTGGTAGGTGTATGGTGGCGATCGATGAGTTCCCGGGAGGCCAGCTGGCTCGCAGCGTTAGGGGCGAGTGAGACGGCGATAGAAGGAGCGAGGGAGCGAGCAAGAGAGAGTGTGGACAGGAGAGAAAGAGGAGGACAGAGGGGAGAAGAGAGAGAGAGAGAGAGCAAAGGGGAAGAACGGAGAGGGACTCGCGATACAACTTCGCCTCGTGCAATGCGCTCGCATTCTGCGTCGCATTCGCACGCTTCTATCTAGGTCTAGGTCATGGGGCAGACCGCGTTCGATAAATTATTACGTGGCGGAAGTTGCGCCGGTAACGTTGCTCCCTCCTCCCTCCCGAATTCTTTCGACGTCTCGGGACGATGGCTCGCGACAGTGACTGTCGATTCACGAACAAATCTGTCGTCGATTCACAAATCATGCATGGCACATGTCTTCTGTGCGAAGCAAAAAATGAAATAATCTCGAGCGAGAGCCCTTTGACATTTCTTCCATTTCTCGCAGTTTGTGTTATAACCTGAAATTAAATGGCAAGGATCGGTCATACGTTTTTTTCCTCTCTTTTCTTCTTTTTTCATAGAACTCTCGAGATTGGCTCATGGTCGTGTAGGGTTACTCGGTTGATGAAACGAAAGCTAATAAAGATAGCATAACGCATCAGTTCGATAAGATTAGACACGTGGAAAGGCGAGAGCGGCGGGGAGGGATGACGATAGTAGTTAGGTCGCACTTTGGTCGGACGGGGTTTTGGCTAGCATAGTTTCATCATCCCGTCTGACAGAGAGTGTCAACTTCTTCGACCAGGTGTTCCCTGATATCGAGCCTTCCTCCTCCGTCGTAACGTTCGTACATTTGTTCGATCGTGTTACATTAATTAAAAGGCGACGTGTCGCGCGAGGAAAGTTCCATGAACGCGTCGATACGGAGATCCGCGCGCTCCGCTCTCTTTCTTTTGGCAGCGCTCTCGGACTCGGCGGTTATTCTTGGCACGATGCTTGGACGATGACGACGAGGAAGCAGAAAGCCAGCGATCCAGCGAGAGCGAGCGAGAGGGAAGTAGGCATCTAGAGCGAGACGCCGACGATGGGCCCGAAGCGACCAGACAGTCGTTGCGTTCGTCAGCGACGTAGCTGACGATCCTCGGGAGATCTCGCGAAATGTCGGCGACGAGAGGACCAAGTAGAAACCGAAAGGGCCGTCCAGTGACAAGGGAATTCCAGTGATAAGGGCAGCGAGTCTTGAGAGGACTCTCGACGGATAAACTAGAAGAATCTCCGAATCGTTTCGTCGGCGAATTTACGACGCACCGACTGTTCGCCACGCGCTTTTCGGAAATGAACGCCGACCATGAACGACATCGGCGATTTCATGCTAGTTTCTCTCTTTCCGGATAAGTTCCGCATCAGTATTCTGAGGAACAAAAGGCCGTTATCGGTGGCAACGGAGAGACGAAGGCTCCGCGTAAAAAAACTACTCAGCCCGACGAGAAGAACGCGACGAATATTTCAGGCGAATCGCGTTAATCGCCGTACGGTGATTAGCGTCCGGTGAAATGACAGCTCGACCGTGACGTCGGTCACCGCGTCTGACAATGTTAAATAATGCTGGCCTTGCACTACTACTCGAATTCCGAAAGTGTACGCGCCGCTTTAAGACAGGTAGCGGCTGCCTGGTGGTGCCAGGACGACGATCCCGTGTACTCGAAGGACCTCATCAAGGAGTTCGAAGTGGAGGACCCGCCCCTCGAGGACGAGTTAGCTTGGATCCTGGCCAAAGGTATCGCGCGATGTAACGCGAATTGCCAGCCGACTGCCAAATCGAGAAGAGGAGCGATTTCCTCGTTCGCGGTGAATTTTATATCCATCCGTCGCGCTTTTGTCCTACTTTAATCCGGATAACGGAGACCGACGTTGCCAGGACGACTAATTCCCTGCTTGCGTTATCGGATTATTTACGTTAGTGTAAAGTGGCCGCGAAATGACGCGATACAAGTAGACTGTGTTTGATGCGTGATCAGGGATGCGTTTTTGCGTGTAATGAAAATTCCATTTTATTAGTTAGATCGGCAATAATCATCTCATTTCGGAGTTATTTGTTGAAGCGAAACGCGCACACGTGCTTCTATGTTTCATGAGGACGCGAAACATTTCACTTAACGGGTACCATATTGTCCTTGTATACAATACTCCAAACTCTGTCCTTCTCTTGCTGTACAACCTAATGCCTTATTTTGCCTTCGCTTATACTTTGTTTACGCATTTATTTCTACACACATAATCTTCCCCCTATCTGAGTTTTCCATATTTAATTCAATACATTAAAATCCTTTCAAACTTATGTACCACGTTAATCAGCACACACACCATCTAACCAAGTCCTCATATAATTTTCATCCAGAAAAGTTATCCGGATATGATAGGAACATCCGAAAAATAAAATTTTATTTTTAGCGGAAATCCTCTTGAGGTCATAAATAAAAGATTTCTGCTAAGAATAAAATTATAATTTTTTAGATGCACGATTCCCAGGCAGCATAAATGTTTAAAAACATCTTAGGCCCGATTGCACCAACGTTATTTTAGCTTTAAGCAAGACTTAAATATGTGTCTTTATTTATTTAGAAAGAAAGATAAAGATGGATACATGTTTAAGTTTCGCTTAAAGTCAAAATAACGTTGGTGCAACCGAACCTCAGAGGCATCTAAAAGACACTGGTTTCAGACGCCTTTTCGATGTCTCTGAGTTGTATTTTAGACATTTGTGTTTGTTTGGTTTCGAAAGACCAGCGAGGTAATGAATGTCGAGGATTTTTATTGAAGCTTATTGCACGTACATTAAATTCCCGTGCCATACCGTGCTCAACAATAAATTTCCCACATTATCATATTTGCGCGTTACGAAATTCATGACAGCCACGACCGTTGCGTCCTGCAGTTAGTGCATTCCTTCGGACGCGGATGCATCATTGGTGTTTCTCTTTCCCGTATCACGGCAACGTCTGTGTGTATGTTGTGTGTGTGTGTGTGCGCGTATATGCATACGTGCCATGCAAGGAACGTACCTTCAATTCACCTCGCTCGCCGTAGCTGTTCGCGACCGCACCGCATTCTCCCGCGCGTCAAGCTAGAGTCAGTCCCACCGTGGTAGTCGCGTCGAGATCTCTCCGACAGCCGGATCGTGGGGAATCGAACATCTGTTTCGAAAGTCGCGCAGCGTTGGCGAACCTTTCGTAAAAAGTGGCGGTCGTTGCGTAAGCGCCGAGTTTTCCGGCATGATGGCAATTTCTTCGCGAGAGTTCGCCATTTCCATCGCGTGTACACGTATCTCCTTCACTTCACGCATCTTCCTTGATTACGCGGAAGAACAAAAAGGATTACCTGCGACGTGTAACGTGCCACGGACGTTGGCTCGGTAACGGACGCCTGCTCGAAATCGAACGACATTCCTCTTTCGTGAGTCGCTTAGAACTTCGAATACGCGGCTTTGTTTCGAGTCAAGCTGGAATTAACCGCCGTGCAGTCTTTGTTTCGACAGGTTTGAGCCGCGAAAGTGTCGACCAGCTGTCTCTTCGTTTCAGAGTGCTTCTAAATTCTTCCTCTAAATTGTATGAGATTATAGGATTGCGCAACAAAAATCACAAATGAGACAATATTAGACTCTGTGATGATGTTTAATCAATACGAAATAAGTATAAAGCCAATAAAACCTGTGCAGAAAAGTTGTAGAAAAGCAATGAATATTTTATAAATAAAAATATTCACAAAAGAACCACCAAAAATATCAGGTGTAGCTCAGCGGTAAAGTGCTCGTCTACTCAACATCTTATTTTGTTATACTCTGATATTTTTCTAATCAATAATATATTAAAAGGTCAATTAAAGCTTACGCTAATTAGAGCTTATGTCCTTTTAATGTAACAATAAATAAATAAAAAACATCAGTTCTTTAAATATTTCTCTATTATAATTACATATACAAATTTACTCTATTATAGTTATATAAATTTAAATAGCTCAAACGTTTCAATTCTTCTGATATTTTTGTTTATAATTTATTGCACTTTTACACCCGTGCACAGGCTCTTTATATATTTTGTATTAATTGAATGTTAATACAGTCTCTCGCTTTATTTCATTTGTCACGATTATTGAACTTTCATCGACTTTATATTGAAGAGATAGCCGACTCATTTGTTATATGAAGCTGAATTTCGATTCAATCTGCGCCATCATTTCGTGCGTAATTAGATTCTCAGAAACCACTTACCACGTGAGCTTTTACTTCCCATCGTCACGTAACTTCTGGGAGATCGCTAATTGCTGTAGGGTAATTCTCCGACTCGCTCGTCCGATGCGATTTTCCGTCGCCTTCTGCTACGTCGTTATTACAGAATTATCTTATCATTTATAATGAAACTGCGCGACAAAGTGACGCTCACCCGCGCGTTTGCTTCAAAAGTAGGCGAGTTTTCGAAGTGTTTAATCCGAACTTATCGCTCGCTCAATCGAGTCCCATTGCTGTGTATTACGCAATACTGTTAACTCGTAGAAACACAAAATCATGTCACCATATCTCTATCAAAGGAAGATGCGTATTAACAATCTTATTATTTAACATTGCCGCGTCGAATATGCCGTTTTAAACGAACATTATTTAACGTAACGAAAATGGTCGCGCCAGTGGCATTTTCGTTGTGAAGACGAAACGGGCGGCTGGATTCGTAACATTGTATGCAACCGAACTGTGCTCGTTTAAAATATAATAATAACGATCATAATTTTATTGCATACATAAAAACGGAAGATAATATCATAATAGTATAATCCAAAGAACAGTTACGATTACAGACGCGCATTGTAAAGCAGCATCGTTGCTAAGACTGCCCAGCCAAGGAACTTGACAAAAATTATGTGCCGATCCAAGCGAGAGAAAAATTGCAGTGTGAAATCTTTGATCGCCAGCGGTGATTTGTCTATTTACACAGGGATTGTTATTCTGTACTCAATTAAACCTATCGACACTAGGGAATCAGTGTGTGCATGAATCCCGCTGAGATATTAATAGAAACCACGCGCATTCGAATACGAAGAGTCGATCTTGCACCGAAGTTTTAACACACGCATCGCACATCGTGAAAATCTCGCGCGACCTGAAAATGCTGCGTCGCAATCGAAAGGCTCTGCTCTACTGTGAACTGTTTGGCCTTTCAGAGGAGGACGAGTCGCAGATCTTCGTTAAGTTCTTCAAATTTCACAAATGCTACGACCTAATACCGACCAGCGCGAAACTAGTCGTCTTCGACACACACCTACTAGTTAAAAAGGCCTTCTTCGCTCTCGTCTATAATGGTGAGTCGAAGCTCTTGCGCGATTCAATTGATCACACGGTCTGCATGTGAAGTGCTTGATGGTAATGAAATATTTTCAGGTGTGAGGGCCGCGCCGTTATGGGACAGCTCTCGGCAACAGTTTGTGGGCATGCTGACTATAACGGATTTTATAAAGATACTTCAGATGTATTATACCAGTCCGTCAGTGACAATGGATGAGTTGGAGGAGCATGAGCTGGATACATGGAGAAGTAAGTTTCTTTCTTTCAAGATATATGCTTGGTTTTCATTACTTCAATTTTATTTTATTTTGCTTCAATTTAATTTACAACGACAAATACTACATATAATACATAACATTATGTAGTATTTAACCTTAATCTAAATCAGAGAACTCCTAATTTTAATTTCTGATCCGTTTAAACATCACCTTGTCAGAAGTAATAGACATCTGGATAAATAGAGAGACTGTATGAGGAAAATAATTTGATTTCAGAAGTCCTGAAGGATCAAGTTCGCCCTCTTGTAAGCATTGGGCCGGACGCGTCGCTATACGAAGCCATCAGGACCTTAATACAAAACAGAATCCACCGATTGCCTGTGATAGACCCCGATACCGGAAACGTCCTTTATATCTTGACACATAAACGAATACTTAGGTTCCTTTTCCTATATGTGAGTATGGCTTTCTTCCAATTTGCTGAGCACAATATTCCTTGCACGAGTCGATATCTGTTTCGACACATCTCGATTGCAGATCCACGAGTTACCAAAACCATCTTTCACCAATAAAACGCTGAGGGAGTTGAGGATAGGCACTTTCGAGAACATAGAGACAGCTACGGAAGAAACTAGCATAATTTTAGCGCTCAAAAAATTTGTAGAAAGGAGAGTCTCGGCGTTACCGATTGTCGACACTGATGGAAAACTAGTGAACATTTATTCGAAGTTTGATGTTATTGTAAGTCTCGCTTCCTCGTCATGTCTTCGCCAATGACATTGAAAGTGTCACGTTAATGTTTATAAACGTGTTACCTTTTGCAGAATTTAGCTGCGGAAAAAACTTACAATAATCTAGACGTTTCATTGCGTGAGGCAAACGAACATCGCAATGAATGGTTCGAAGGCGTCCAGAGTTGCAAGTTGGATGAGACGCTGTTCACTATAATGGAAAGGATCGTCAGAGCGGAGGTATGTAAAGTATTTCTTCGACCGAGCGCGCGATTATGATTATAAGTCCGATCGATAATTACAGAATAATTGTAGAATCATATCGTCATAAATTTATATTCTTATCTGCGGTATGTTGTGTAGGTCCATAGGCTAGTAGTGATCGACGATGACGACAAAGTAATCGGTATAATATCCCTCTCTGATCTGCTCTTCTACCTCGTTCTTAGGCCTTGTGGTAAGCCAACCGTTCTTGAATCGTTTGATGGATAGCAAACTGCACCTGAGAATCGCAATGTCACGTTACATTAACTCACTTGTTGATTTCAGGTGAAGATGGCAGTAGCAATAAAGGTAGCTCTATATCCTTGCGGGCGCAAGATACCGCGCTGTCGAAGGCCCCCAGCTCCGCGCAATCGGAAGCGTCGTTCACCGGCGACGGTGAGACTGAGCAGGACGCCGCGGAGGGCAATCGGTGCGAAGAGGCGCCCGCCACACCTAGTCCACCGTTGAGCCCCGCCGCATCGGACATCTCGGAGCCTCAGTCGACGTTAGTCAGTCAAGCTACTCAGGAACCAACGTGGCGGGAAGTAACCGTGTCGGGCGGCGAATGAGATGCCGCGGTATCCACGTGCCACCATGCACGCGTTGTCTCATTACCGAGGAAGAGGAATCGGTGCTGTTGCTTCAGCCGCGGTGTGCCGCGTCACAAATACCAGCGCCGGATAAATAGAGCATAACCAACGCGTATTTCTACATCCTTGTTGTTATCGCTCGCGCTCTTTTCTCCGCGACTAAAGCGAGACAGGTCGATCGGCGAGTCACGTTCGCGCAGGGAGACACCCGCGTTTCATTGAATCAATTGGACGCGCGACCGCAGTAACTCGCGGAGAGATCTCTGTCGGACGCGCGCGACGTACGATAAAAAACGCGATGCTGTATAGTGTATAAAATCATTTAAGCTTAATTTTTTATGGTACAAATGCTATTCAGCATAGACGTTCGAGCTTTTCGCCAGGGACGGCAGTTACGCTATTGTTTGCTCAGAATAACGATTTTCCCACGCCCCTCTACAATCGAGCACTGGAAAAGAGAAAAA
Source organism: Odontomachus brunneus (assembly GCF_010583005.1). Taxonomy (NCBI): domain Eukaryota; kingdom Metazoa; phylum Arthropoda; class Insecta; order Hymenoptera; family Formicidae; genus Odontomachus; species Odontomachus brunneus. The sequence continues at coordinate 2,038,538 of NW_022639501.1, read as the reverse complement.
AAAATAAGACGAATGACTCGGACGTTATTGGACGAGTTTGCTGAAAGATGCCAAATCGCAGTGACGCAATGCATGAAGTCCTGTCTTGATTGTGGTTATATCTTCTTTATACAGATTATGTTTTATGCATATTTCGAATCGGAGAATCTGTAAATATTCATTATAATCTTAAGTAACAACTTATGTCAAGATCATGAAAAACAAATCAGCTGTATCGAAGAACGTTGCACGTTCGCAAAATGTGAACTTAATTTCGTTGTAAGAGGCTTCTCCCGTTTCTTTTGACCATAATACATGCCGCCGATTTAATTGTCTCTTTGAGATCTTTTATATACTCATTTGTGACAACCGTTCTTGCTAATTTTTATTAGTGATGTGTTAGAAAGAGAGAGAGAGAGAGAGAGAGAGAGAGAGAGAGAGAGAGAGAGAGAGAGAGAGAGAGAGAGAGAG
>NW_022639501.1:2009547-2037905 GCF_010583005.1 Odontomachus brunneus | reverse complement strand
AGAGAGAGAGAGAGAGAGAGAGAGAGAGAGAGAGAGAGAGAGAGAGAGAGAGATCTAACTATTAATTACTGATGCATAGTTGCATGATACACAGGTCATTTTAATTATATTTCATACTTACAAGTAAATAAGGTGCTCCTAAGTTCTCAAATATAATTTCAGCGGACTTATATAGAAACAAAATTATATATTGTTAATGTATACTATTGTTAAAAGCAGAGAGACAATCTCGGAAATTGTTTCTTTTTTTTTTTTCTTTGGAAGATTTCACTTTTGATGTACCGTTGAAGTCGATGCAAATGTCGGAAGTTAGGACTATTGTTCTGTATGAAAATTACAAATCTCCCTTTTATCTCTTGTATCGAAATCGTATATCATGAAATCTGTGAAATGTAAAATAGAAAAGTCGAATATTGACGGAATGCAAACGAAACAGCAGAGAGATGCGTGAAGAAGATTTTCTTTTCTTCATTCCCTAAATTGAACCACTAGAATAATTCTGTCGGTATCATCAGTGCTATTATACTTCTCTTGAGTATTTATAAAGAAGAAAAAGATAAGATTGGATTATACGTTTAAAAATGATACGCAAAATTCTTGTCATGTGATACTACTTGCGCGTCTATTGATAACAATTAATTAAAAAAAACGACAAAATGGAAGTATATAAAAATACTCGAATTTTGATGTGATATTTGACCAAATTCTATGTATTGTATAATCGTTACTGACGATACGACTGATGTATCATTTAAATTATCGTGAGACAAATTTTTGTAATTATAATGGACAATTTTGCTTAAGAATATGTCTCTCTTATGACTTATGTCGAGGACACATTCTCCGATCGATTGGTTTATTCTCTCCAGCGATATGTATGTATCGTTGATTTTATACTTTTTATTGGCATGCGTGTCGAATTGTCGTCCTCTATAAACAAATAAAGAAGGCGAACCGTTACACAGTCGCCGTGTAAGCGGACAGTAAACGAAACCGTGTACTATTGTAGAGATCCAATTGTAATTATTACTTGTGTCATATATCGTGAGAAAGAATGCGAATTATAAAGAATACAAACAGGAATATATTCGCCGCGATTTCTATGAGATATCGTTTTGCACCAAAAGCGCTCTCCGAGACGAATCGAGAGAAGCATTCCTAGCAGAGACAGAGAGAGATATCGCTACATATCCGCGCCAGGTCGATCTACTGATTGCATCGATTGCAATTCGTGAAGCGAAAGGACACCTCTTCGAAGCGACTCTTGATTCACGTGCAATCGAGTCGTCGAGGACGAGTCGCCAGTAGTTCTCGGAGAAATTTGATTTCGCATTACACGAACGATCCTTTGAGTTCGAGGACACACAATTCCACGTTTCACATGCGGAGCTTTACTCTTGCCCTTCCTTTTTTTTGTTTCATGTAGAAAACGCGGGTGATGGTAGTTACTCGATTTCGAAGGGGATAGTGCCTGTAAATGTAGTGAAATATGTATTCCTTAGATACGTTCGAGGGATACGCGTAAATATTCTATTTGAGATGTAAGTGCAGTCGCGAGATAAGACGAAGCTAAACATTAGTATTAAATCGACGACGACGAGAGGAGGAGCGTAGTGGACAAAGATTTTTGTACAGCTGAGAAATACTATTTAATGTGCCGTAGAGAGCCGCAGAGCATCGTTTCGTTTTCTTCTTCGTTTTGGTTTTTTAGTACAAAACGCGTTGCAACCTTGCGGAGTTGTCACGTTATACACACACCTTCTATACTTCTTAAAGACGCTAAAGGATTACACATTATAGCCTATATGCAGCAGCGCGTACAACCAATGGCCGCGCACTTGGCTTCGATATGACTTGTTACTTGTTGTTGAGAGCACACAGTAGAAATTGTCGGAGCAAGATACTTAGCTTTTCTTCGTTCGACATAATAATTAGAGGCGAGTCGACAGGAATTAGACGATCGAACTTGGTGCGCGCTGCATCTACGAACCAAGATACAAGCTATCGATGAGATATTAATGATAAATAAACTGTACAATAAATGATCAACCTAATCATGGTTAATTGTACGTAGTTGCTTCGCCAGTGCGCCACCCACCGATGAACCGAGCGAGCGTGCAACGTCCTTCTCCCTTGTACGACCCCTTGTTATCCTTTGTGAGTTCAAACCTAGACGAGTCGCCGAGTGATGCAACTTGCTGATGAAATTTTACTTTGCGGCAAAACGTTTCTTACTTTGCAGCTGCGTATGTGCTTAGATTGTTCCTCTTCTATCTCAAATTTTTTTTTCAGAGTTGTGTGATAGACTTAATTATGATATTTATACAATTATACAAATGAAAATTAGAGCGTGTATGTTGGAAGAGAGAGAGGATAGAGTATCTGTGGGTGTGTATGATTTGCTAATATAAAAATTAACAACTTAACCCTTTGACTGTGAATGACATGTATACGCGCGTGAAAAAGTCGTGCCACCAGTATGGATGACGTGTATACACACATTGAAGAAAAAAAAATAGTAAAACTATTGTTCTTTGCATATAAGTGAGTATCTATATGTTTTTGGGGTCGTTGAATTCGAATTTTATATCAAAATTTCAAAATTCCAAATAGTGGATTAAAAAATTTTTAAGTAAAAATAACATTTACATAATACTGCTGTCTGCCGAACCCGAAGTTATGAAACAAGGACGTAGCGGTTTTTGACTTCATTTTTATATATTTTTTTTTTATAATTTAAAAATTTTTTTGTTTTTTTTTTTTGTTCAGACGAAATGTCTGAACACCCACTTTCATGAAAATCCGATTATTTTCAAAATTTAGATCCGCCATTTTGGATTTTGAAATTTTGATATTAAATTTGAATTCAGTGATCTCAAAAATATATAAATACCGACTTTCATAAAAATCCGATTATTTTCAAAATTTTGACCCGCCATATTGGATCCGCCATTTTGATTTTCGAAATTTTGATGTCAAATTCGAATTGAGTGATCCCAAAAACCTTTATAATAATGTCATAAAGAAAATTCGACATTTTTTTCCAACACAAAAGCATGGCACTAGTCCATTTCTGTCTCCACAGTCAAGGGGTTAAACATAGCGGAAGAAATACGAAGAAGTCCATAAGGAACTGCTGCGAATTCATAATATACGTTTTAAAAAAACTATATATAACATATGTTTATTCGTAAGAAGTAACATTAGCAAATTCATAAATTGTAATTGAAATCTATTATCTTAATTATTATTCTATCTCTTTGCAAAGCCATGCTTGATCTTTCTTTTTCCTCTTTTGCATCGGATTTTGAGATACCTGCGTGGAGAAAAGGAAAAAGAAGAGTTACATAAACGCGACACAAGGTATTATTAGATGCAAGTGCAACTATAGTACGTTTGTAAATTAAGATTGTTGTCGAGTACTTACGATATCACGATCATTCGACGAGACTTTCTTTGCTGACTTGACAAGTTTCCGCTTTTTACCGACTTTTTCACTCTTATTACCCACTACTTGCATTTTGTTAAATAATTCGTCATATTCCGCTTCGCTAGCCACATCATCTGAGGATTGTTCGCCAACGCTACCGCCATTGTCACAACTGGATTCCGTTATGACTTTTTGATTATTTTCAGTGTTTGTTTCTATAGAGAAATCCGACCTCATTGCCAGACACGTCAGTCTCGATGTTAGGTAAATCTGCAATATAAAATGCGATAATAATTACAAGTTTCACATATTCTATTAAAACGCACGTTGGAAATTACATTTTTTAGAAGTTCTTTTGTATCGATATGATGTATCCGCAAATATCTATCCAAGCTGACGCTTGCGATATATGGATTACTCATACTACAAGCCACCCCGGTTACTCCACCGACGAATCCTTTGTATGTGTTTAATATTTTGCCTGGTTTTCTGAGATCGACGAGATTCAAATTACCTTTGCCAGAGCCTACTATAATGTGTCTGCAAGATAAGTTCAATTAATTTACATAGACAAGATATTTAATAAAATATATAAATTTCTTGCTCTTACTTTTCTTTTAGAGTAACGCACATACAGGTGAAAGCTTCATCTTGATGCGTTATATTTATTACAGGGCGCCTCTGCGCACGTGGGTCGTACAGGCGTACCTTTGTGGAATTATTAAATATTTTTGTGTAAAAAATATATTTTTACTATTATAAAAAGAGATACCATATGACAGTAGCTTTTGTATAAATCACTCTGATTCTTACATGTCCGTATCTGCCTACTGTGGCAATCTGTTGGGTTTCTGGCAGAAAATTCATATCGGATATCCAAATAGGTACCCTCAGTTCTAACCAATCATGCCGAAGATTTTTTTCATTGAATATCAACGCTTGCTTTTCCAAGTCATACAATTTGAGTATATGTTCCCGTCCTCCAGTGGCTATTACATTTCGTTGCACGCGAGAGTGACACATTCTGTCCAAATTTTCTCCAGCATTTATTAATAATTCCTCTTCTCTGTCTAATCGCCACAGAGTCACTTCACCAGAGTTGACTGCTGTCAGAATTGACCTAAGAGGTAAAATCAGACTGTATTATGAAATAATATCAGTGTACATTGATATATATATATATATATATATATATATATATATATATATATATATACACACATATTTTTGTATAAAATACATTATACTTAGTACATAATACATAGTACTTAAAGTACATTACATTTAGTATAAAGTACAAAATAACTTTACCCATCATATTGTGATATTCCATTAATACTGCCTTTGCCTGTGTTACAAAGAAATGAACATGTAAATCTAGAACTCTCAGAGTCATAGATTTTTACTCTGTAACAAAAAAATTTGATCAAATCAAAATGTTTCAGTTAGGAAATTTTATAATGAATAATTTTGTTAAATAGTTATATTTCCCTGTATATTTTATTTTATAGGGAAATGAAAAAAATTGAACATTCCTTTTACTATAAAAATTCTTGATTTTGTATCACCTTCTGTTTCCCTTTACACCACATGCAATTAAAATATCTTTCTCATCATCATCACCCCAGGAGACAGTAGTCACTTGATCACTCTCCGTGATAGAAACTAAGTCCTGTATATTCTTAATTATATTTGCTTTTTTTTCAATTTTTATTCCTGTAACAGATGTATTATTATTTGACTTTATTTTAGCTTCTATATAACCTATATAACAATGTAACTTACGACAATGATTTCAAAATGAGTATTTGTAATTACCTTTGAAAATACCTGATTTACCACCCACGAAAACGTTAAAATTGTCTTTGTAGCTCATTGTAGATGCAAAACAACATGTATATATATAAAATTCATGTAAGCACACACGTGTGAGGAGCTTTAAAAACTAAAAAATTACGCATGCGCTTGTCATACAAGAAACTGACAAGTGTCGTATAGCTACAATATAATATATATATACATAGCCAAGAATACGATCCATTAAACACTGCAAACGCTTTGAAGCGCTTTGAGGTCGTTCTACATTAGTTGCAAGCAGTCAACTAATGATCGCATGATCGCAAGCAGCACTATTTCCGGTTGTAAGCTAGTCGCAAGCAGTAATCGCAAGGTTTGCAAAAGTCCAAAGTTTGCGCCTCTGCGATGTTGCGACAACCAATCAGTGTCGAGCTCTGCATATATAGGTTTATAGCGTCAACTTTATCTGTCTGTTCTTGGGTGTTTACGATAATTCGAGTTGGAGTTAGTACGAGTTAGTTTCACTAGAGTCGAAAAATATGATAGGCACAAGCATCTAGTATTTTCATGATTCATGACAACTCAATGCTGTCCGATAAATCGAGTAGAGTTAGGATAACATAGTGGATAGTATATGTATAAGAATTAACAATATCAGGTAACATAGTTTCGTAAAATATATAACAATAATATTACGAATCAATGAGTTGTTACATTTTAGAAAAATTAGAAGCACTAAATTAAATTATGAAAAGATATCATGTATTTGTAAAATATTCAATAATAACAGATTAATAATAGGTTAGAATAATTGTTTTCTACTTTTGAATATTTTACAAATACATGATATCTTTTCATAATTTAATTTAGTGCTTCTAATTTTTCTAAAATGTAACAACTCATTGATTCGTAATATTATTGTTATATATTTTACGAAACTATGTTACCTGATACTGTTAATTCATATACTATCCGCTATACTACCCTAACTCTACTCTACTCGATTTATCGGACAGCATTGAGTTGTCATAAATCATGAAAATATTAGATGTTGTATCTATCATATTTCTCGGCTCTGGTGAAACTAACTCGTACTTACTCCAACTCGAATTATCGTAAACAGCCCTTGTTTGTTCGCTTCCATATTTAAATGTAAGTAGCTCTGCTAAATAATAACTTTCTATTAGATAATTTTAATATTGACAATGCATATCAACGGCAACGCATTCAATCAATACAATACGTTTTCTTGATGAGTATTATATATTGATGAGCTTAATATACCATTGTTTATATATATCGTTAATATTAAGATTATCTAATAGAAAGTTACTATTTAATACGCGTATCACGTGCACGATGTAAACCAAGCCAATGTATAGTTCACGTTACGTATACTGGAGATTTTCGCATGCGTATCTCATTCGTCAAGAATCGGGCCTCTGGGCCCCTATTCTTGAAATAGTTGCGTATACGTAAGTTTTACTACGCAGGTTTAATCATACTATAAAATAGCTGCGCAATGAAAATTACGTATACACAAAAATATAAGAGGATCTTCTTATATTTTTCACCTTATTCTTTTCTATGCACTTTATTTTTATTTATTCGTGTTATTTTCATTTATTTACTTATTTTTCAATTTTATGCTGTGTACTTTCGTTCTACACTGTTTATTATTTTATATATATGTACACACGTATATGTCAAAAGACTCCGCGAACTCATTCAAGACTTCAATATGTGGCTGGGAGCACCTAGGCCGTGTTCCGTTTCATGTATATGCGCGCATTTATCTACAATTCACGTCACATATATTATAGGGAATGCGCGCATAATGTGTGAAACGGAACACAACCCTTACTTTAGTGTCCCTACGCCATTTCTTATCCGCGAACTCATAGAGATTTACAATTTCAATAGTGTTGGCAATTTACAGATTTTGATGTTCTGCTACCTAGGGGTTTTCGTTGGTACCAACGTATTCCCCATCTAGTTTTCGGCATAATGTCGCGTAACCAAGTTCAAATATAAATCCTATCGTATTTTATCGTTTTTATCTGGTTATAAACGATTTCGTATTCTATAGGAAACTACCCGGGAAAAAAGTTTATAACTCCTTCTAGCTCTTACGGAAAAACAACATATGGATTGGCTTTCGCGCGGACTTCCACCGCGCGGCAAGCATTACCGCGTCCTGTGTGCAGGAGCTATTAAGCCAGCGACACACGGTGCTTGTTTTCGTGCTGGATTGCTTGCTGGATGGAGATACTCTGTTTTGATTGGTGTATTTCCATCCATCTTCAGAAATGCACCAATCAGCAAGCAATCCAGCATGAACAAGCACGTATGCCGCTGGCTTTACACTGACCCTGTTCTTTTTCGCTGCACTATTGCCTAGTGCAATAAGTTAAAGTGAGAAAACATATATGTGTCTACATATATGTGCAGTTCAGCAGTGCAGCGAAAAAGAACAGTGGTCTGTTTTTTTCAGCTACACTGCTAAACTGGTGCAATAAGTTATGGATCCTGCACACAGGACGCGGTAATGCTTGCCGCGCGGCGGAAGTCCGCGCGACAGCCAGTCAATATGTTGTTTTTCCGTAAGAGCTAGAAGGTTATTACTGAAAGCAGCATATTGATTGGCTGTCGCGCGAATTTCCGCCACGTGGCAAGCATTACCGCATCCTGTGTGGGGTGTATATCAGTTGGACACGGGGCAATTGGACACAGTCCAATCACAAGTCGCTGTTCAAAGGGACCCTACAATTGTCTCTAATCACACGGTGCTGTGATTGGCTGTGTCCAAATACACCGTGTCCAAGTGCACCGCTCCCTCCTGTGTGTAGGAGCCATTAGAATGAGAAAAAATATACTTGTCTCACTTTAACTTATTGCACCAGTTCAGCAGTGCAGCTGAAAAGAACAGACCACAGGTCTACTGTCCAGTTCAAGTGCAATCCCAGTGCAGCTACAACGAACAGACTTTTTGAATAATAAGAATGAGTATATATATATATATATATATATATATATATATATATTATGTGCACACCAACGCAATATCATACACACACACACACACACCCTATGCAACTGACACTCATCAAACTCTATCACTCAATAGTTTGCCGGTAATGGCTGAATCAATTTTTTTTTATTATTGGGTATGACGAGATTAAAGTAATCTTTAAAAATATATATGTAAGTCTCGATTATACGCATAAATTAAATCATACAATGCAATAAATTCAGTGAAACCAGTCGAAAAATTTTAGGCTAGGGACACAACAGTATATTTATAACATATCGTCAATATATCGAGAATAATATTTCTCTTCTCTCTCTGCTACGCATTTTATTATATAAGTGATTATAATCAGTTTCAGAGCTGTTTGCTAGTGAGGAATGCGACCAATAACCGTTGATTATAATTTTACAATAACTCAGCATATTGTGACGATCGTGAAAAATTGTTTTAATGCACCGTGTGTTGCATCTTAAAAGTCTACTGAAAGTGACTAAATTTTTCACCTCTGAACGGTATCTTTCGAAAAAGTCGCAATTTGTTTGCATACATTCAACAGAAAGATACAAGTACTCTGGATTGTGAACAAGTGAATTTTTATTGATGCTACAATGTTATGGATTATCGGCACTAAAAATGGATTCTGAGAAATCGCCGGGACAACACTGTTGAGACACCACTTGATATAATATTGTAAAATGATAAAAAAGTTGTGACGTTCAATTGTAATAAATTTACAACTGGCTTTAATAACTACATGTTAATCTAACATGTAGTTTACCAAGCACATGACAGCTGCTGTTATATGCTGCAGATATTAGTATATTGCAATGCATATGTCTACGAAGAGATGTTTGGTATCGATAGGTTATATATGATGATGCGACTGAATTTCAAGACAATCTTATTTGTATTGATTGTCGCTACGTTGAGCTCTTTACTTACATCATGGAATAATTGTGGAGGCAGTTTATTATTTCATGCCTCAGACTGGAGAACAAAGTATCAACATAAGGTAAGATTAAAGAGATTCATCTTGGTATTTTTTAAGTAACTAATACTACTATAAGAGCCATATATGATCTATATATGATCTATATAACTGTATTAGGTGTTTTGGTTACACATTGTCTAAACATTATCTAATACAATTATATGGGTCATATATAGATTTTCTATTGTTGATTTATTTGTCAAACAAACCAACTAGTTTTGGCTGTCATAGATCTAATATTAGTTACTTTTAGATTTTATTCTTAAAGCCTTACTAAAATATTTCTTATTTTTTGGTATTCTTTATCATTGATATGCGATAACACATTTCTAAAATATCATATATCTTAATACAGGATCGTTTGAGCACGGAATCAGGATATCAAGAGATAGATTGCCACATCAATGGCGATTACTCAATAGGATGTCGCAAGGAGGGTGATGAAGTATATATACCATTTTCATTCATCCACAAATACTTTGAAGTTGGTATCTGATTGAGCTCAGCTTTAAATTATATTATTACTAAATACACGCATTATAACAATTCGATATAATGTTGTAGATTTATGGAAAATTAGCTACTTACGACGGCCTAGAGAGATTCGAATGGTTGCATAGTTATTCGAAAATCGTAAGTCCTAAGGGAAAGTATGATTCCCGAGGTGTATTTATGACTTTCGAGAATTACAATGTCGAAGTCAGGGACAGAGTTAAGTGTATCAGCGGCGCCGACGGCGTTCCGATCTCGACGCAATGGGAGAGCCAAGGATATTATTACCCCACGCAAATTGCTCAATTTGGATTATCGCATTATAGTAAAAACCTAACAGAGCCGGAACCGCATAGAAAGATAATCGAGGATGCCGATAAGATCAAGCAGAACTGGAATGTTTCTCAGGGCTCGCTCTTGGATAGAGTGTACGACTCGCAGGCGAACAGTCACGTCTTGAAATTTGCAACGCCGCAGACCAGCATGTCCGGGATCTCTTTGAGTCTGGATCACGTTCTGGACTTTGTTTTGAAGTGGGATTTCAATGTGAAGAATAATGGCAGTGTCGTGGTTATGCTGCAGTCAAGAGAGAAAAAGGAAATGTATTATCTTTACTACTACGCTACCAGTAATACAGTATTGTATAATCATGATAATCACGTGTATTATGGAATTGGGCAAATTAATCACCAGTGGAGACGCCTCACTAGAGATCTCGTAGTTGATCTACAAAAAGGTCTTTATTTGAACGACAAGAGTAGGAAGAAAATACCCCGCTCCAAACTAAAGGTAATAAAGGTCAAATGGCGCGTGCTATAACAATATCACTTTATTATTGGATGTTTTCCATTTGGTAAAACAAGTCGACACAAATATCATCTTTGTGCGTATTCAGTGAGTAACAAAAATAAGAATGATGTTTATATCGACTTGTGCTACTAAATGGAAAGCACTCACTGATCTCTTCTTTGCCCAAGAAGGAATACTCTTAATAGTTTGGGAATAAATTGTAAATTTTATATGATAGATAGTTCAGATTACTCTGTACGGTTCCGGTATGATCGACAATATGACATTATCAACTAGCGAACACATGGAGCAATTTTACGACGCGGCGAGGTGGTTCGTCGCTAATCAGAATGTCACCTCCGGAGGTTGGCCGAATCCCGTCAGGAGGAAAGTGGCGTCTGGAATGGCTATTCTCGAGCCTGGATGGTATGAATTACTGCAGTATATCTTTATACATATGTATATAGTAATGGTGGAGCTAGTTTTACATGGAACAAATTGTTTGCAGGTACTCCAGCATGGGTCAGGGTCACGCGATATCGGTGTTGGCGCGCGCGTATTACCATTCCGGAGAGGCGAAATACCTGCAGGCTGCCATCAGAGGCTTGCGGCCTTTCAGATTGTCCTCTGCCAAAGGAGGTGTGGCTGCATTATTCTTAGGCAAATACATTTGGTATGAGGAGTATCCCACGACACCCTCCTCTTTCATACTCAACGGTTTTATTTATTCACTCATTGGCCTCTATGATCTAAAGAGTATAGCGATGGGTAAGGACGCGGAGGAAGCGTCCAGACTCTTCAATCAGGGTATGACGTCGTTAAAGAATATGTTAACGTTGTTTGACACTGGCTCTGGTACGACGTACGATTTACGTCATTTTACGCTAAAAACGGCACCAAATTTAGCCAGGTGGGATTACCATTCTACTCACATCAATCAACTACTTCTTCTCCATTCTATCGACAACGATCCTATTTTCATCACGACCGCGGAGAGGTGGATTGGTTACATGAACGGCAAAAGAGCGGCGCATAATTAATCGCGTAGTTAGACAATATTCCATTCCCCATATTTCCTTTCTTTCTTTCTTTCTCTTCCCCCTTTATTTATTTCGATCGTTTCTGTTCGTTCGTGTCTTGTAAATTAATCATTGCCTGCATAGAGGCATAAGTAGCTTAATTGTTCATCCAGCAGACTGAAAAAAATGTTTTCTTTTTATATAATTTTTATTTTGTATCGACGCGAGATTATATAATCTTAGTCACGTGATTGAATGAGAGGAACAATATGCGCAAACAGTATGAAATAAAAAAAAAACTAAGAGACTAATGAAATAATATACTGTGTTAATATATTGTTATAGTTACAGGAAGAACGAAGAGTAACACAATGCCTGTGTCCTTAACGTATTTGTAAGAAAGAAGATTTATAGAAAAAAAAAAAATTCAATTATAGTCGAACATACCGAAGCGGACGATATATGACTATTTCGAAATTAACGAACTTTGCAAATAACGGTGCTGCCAATACTTATAATAACGAGTAATAGCGTAATTATTGGATTCTTAGCGTCGTGTAACGTGTAATATGTAAAAAAAATCGCGATTATTTATTTTTTAATAGTACACTAGTAAGTAATGTTTTCCTAAATTTCTCAACTAGTTTTATAACGACCCGCACTCCATTTACCAAGTGGACATAATGTTGAATTATTCAATAAAAATTATTGTTTAGATGTACAAGGATATCTCTTCTCTCCCTCTCAACAATTAGTGCACTACACGTTATACGCGAATGTCGCATGTGGGACGGACAAGGACAGGCTGGAGAAGTGCGATTGTAGAGCGAGTATAAAATCTCGGCAGTATAAATCTCGTCATCGCGTGTCTATTATTATCATTATCGTGAATATAAACGAGATCCATAAACGGCTGGTTGTAGCCCAAAAACAGAACGTACATGTGAGATCCGTGATGTTTTCAAAACGCGAGGATTAGAAGACTAGTATAGCATTACGAAGGTAAGGTTGCTCTGTTTATTACGATTTCGGCGAGAAGTAGGCGAATCCCAAAGAATCGAGGCTCTTGCTTCCTCGCCTCTAATTTGACTGACTACTTCAGTCGAAGGGGTCAGTAGGGGGAAAATATATTTCCCTTTAAGGGTCAAAGGGAATATATTTCCAACATTTTACAAATTTTTTCTTAATTGACTGCACAAGTATCATTTATCATATCTTTTATTTTGCAAGAATGTTGAGTATATATTTCCTCGCTTCTGACGCGTCAGTAACGAAGAAGGTCGAGGCGAAGTAGCATGAGCCTTAACAAGACTTGACCGAACGACGTGTCCTTCGATAAATCCTCCGTTCTCGATCATCTCCTTCCGCTCTGATTTTCCGCGCGAGCATTGAATGACAATGAATTAAGATGCGCGTACAAGATGCACATTAAATTAGAATAAATTAGACGGTTTTGCAAAGAGCGTTTAAAAGCGCAGTTCGCCTTTTGTGACTAGTAGCGGTAACGGTAGGCACGGCCGTAATTGTACACGGACTTGCTCTCGATGGGGTTGCAGGTGTACAGAGCGTCGCCCCTGGTCCCGTCCGGACACGTGCAGACCGCGATATGACGTCGGGCCGTACACGTGGCGGTCGAGCCGCATTCACGACCAGTGCACGGATTCTTGCACGTGAAGTCGATGCACGCCCGATTGTCGGGACACTCGCTGTCAGTGAAGCACTCCCCGCGCTGGCAGCTTGTCAAAGCGTTACCGATGTAGCCGGTGGGACACGTGCACACCGGCCTCTCCTTGCCGGTGTTGTCGTGACCCGGCGTGCAGATCGCATTCGAGCCGCAGGGATTCGGCTCGCAGAGATCACCTGAAAGTGAGAAACGACGTTTCTGTAGTGCGATCGGAAAACCGAGCATTGGGATGGTAATAATTTCTAAATAGCAAGACTTGCGGAAACAGATCTTACGTTTGCTACAGATTTTTCTGCAGTTTATTAGCAAGAATACATAAAGATCCGCATGGAGAGAATATTATAGCTTTTTTCAATTATCTATTCTAACTTCTTTTATCGGGATGCTATCGGGTTAGCTATTGCTAACATCTGTTTATCGGGATAGCTTCTTCCATTTCCTGCTCAAAAAGAATAATAGGTGATCTGATGCTTACGTGGCTCAAACGGTCTGCAGCTCACAAAAGGATTGCCAGTCATGTGCTTTGGGCAACTGCAAACGGGGGTGATGCTGCGTAGGTGGCAGTCGGCGTTCACTCCACAAACGCCGTCGCATGGATTCACGCACTTCTGATAGAGACAGGCGGGCTTGCCCGTCGGGCACTCGGAGTGGGCGGTGCACTCCGGTCGGCACGAGACGTACGGATTTCCCAGCCACGTCTGAAATAGAAGAACAGGTTTCGTACTCGACTCGGGCTTCTGTCATCGGCCCATTACGTCAGACCTCTATAACTCTATCACTGAAGGATAAGACATCCTCTTTTCCTACGAGGAGGAGGAAGGGAGAACATGATTTTTCGCTCACCTTCGGACAGGTGCACCTGCCTTGGTGATTGATGACTTCGCATTCCGCGTTCTCGCCACACTTGCAGGGGTTTTCGCATCTGAATGACGACGAGCACGAAAGGTGATGAGGGCACTCGCTGTCGCTCTCGCACTCGTGACGACAGCCAGCCAAAGGCGAGCCTCTGTAACCCGGTAGACAAGTGCAGACCGGTACTTCGTTGATCACCTCGCACTGGGTGTTCTGCCCGCATGGGCTCGGCTTGCAGGCAGCTTCTACATCGCGATTGAATATCATCGGTGAGAAGTTGTTTGAATTTTTCTAGTTCAGAATTACGCTGCTCGAGACAAAATTGCATAAGAATAAATTGCAAATTTGCTAAAGCTTAGGATCAGAGATATATTGGAGAAATATTCGACATTGTCTAAAATTCCTGGGGCGAAATCTCACTTAAAATATAGACAAATTTTAGCAAAGATTTTAGCAAAATTTTACGAAATTTGTCATTTCATGTTTTACATACGAGGATCCGCGACGTGGCAGCCCGTGAACGGATCGCCGACGTGTCCTGGTAGGCATACGCAGGTGCCTACATGGTTCCTGGTGTTACAGTTCGCGTTGGCGCCGCACAGACCGATGCAGGGATCGATGCATCTGTTATCCGTGCACACTTTACTATATGGACAATCGTCGTTGACTGAAACAGACACACCGTTCAAATTTGCAAGGAGACGATTACTCTTCGACTACGACTTGCGACTACGTTCAGATCAGTTTGACTTGAATTAAGATGAACTTTCAAGAAACATCTCAAAGATGTCTAAAAGACGTTTAAAAAAACATCCAAAAGACATTTGAAAAAAATATGATATCTTTTCTTCGAGAAGCGTGTATGGGAAATTGCTCACTTAAACATTCGACTCGTATACAGTGCGCAAGTGGGTCTCCCATATGTAGATTCAGGCACGAGCAGACCGGTCGTCCTTCGCTTATGGTGCATCTCGCGTTGGTTCCGCATGTGTAGCTGTCGCAGCTGCCTGCACACGGGGATGCCGATGATTCAACAGTCATGTTCCGAACAACCAACTCGAGCTCAGCTCGCTTATTTTCGCATGATACGAGTACTTACTAGACGTGACTACACGCGATTGGAAGTACTGACTGCCGTTGACCAACACGGCAAACAGAGACAGGAGCAAGACTGCGGCTTGCGTAGGAAAAAACATCTTGTCGTCGTTCCAAACTACCTGCCGACAGTTAACGACGGTAATAATGACAAAAGGATGTTTCGATCAATGAGCGCTCTTTTTCGAATCGTGAACGACAATACGAGCTATCGCGCGAGATTCTTCGAGACTCGAAAGTTTGAAATTTCGCAGAGCATTCGCGCGTGATAGAAGTCGCAATGACTCTTAGGGCTAAGACAGAGAACGAGGCGTAAGCACTTAAATCTGTCGTAGTCGTGGACGTAAAGCAAGACAGAGAAAACCGTAAACGTAACCGCATTCACATTAGCCTTTCACAACTTACGTTTTCGATACTTCAATACGACTACGACAGATTTAAGCGCTTACGTCTCATTCTCCGCCTTAGCCTTTACTCACCTTGTCAGACGCGTGAGAGCTCGTCCCCGGTGCTGATGCGGAAAGGACTAACCGAGTTAGCCGCGGCCGCGGAGATGATGAAGACGAAAGCGAGGATACGAGGCTGGCCCCACCATCCGCGACCTTCGGCCCCACTTCGAATTTCGCCCACGCAGCGCGCGATTCCGATTATTTTTCAAGGTGCTTGATAGAGTACCACGCCCACGTGTATTAGTAAATACACGTTCGGTTCCGCTTAATTCGCAGCCGTTCTCTTGGCCTGACTATCGAACGCAGAATTATTCTGAGAATCTTTCTAACGAACGTCACGTCTAAATGTCACGAGTGAAAGACACCCGCGACTGGATCCTCTGTCGGGATTAGCAGTCATTTCAGGCATTGCAACAACACTTCGGTCACCGCGTGTACGAGACAATGTGAGCCGATCGGTCAAAACAGGTATGACTAACCACATACTGCAGTTTCTCATGCGGAGTCTCACGACGAGCGTATCCTTTCGCGCCAAACATGGTTCTCCAGGGATAATCGCTCTCGATCGGACTGCAACGTCGAAGTAGATCCGGCAGGGATCTTGCCGTTCCGTTATGGGCGCCATATATCTCAAATATAGTGTTTCATTGTCGAATTTCAAGGGAAAATCGCGACGCGTCCAGCGCAAGGTAAGAATGCGGCTCGAGCAAAAAGAAACGCCGCTGACGTTATGCAGACGACGCGTGAGAAGAAAAAAGAGTTCATTATGTAAACGAGCCCATTATTATGTTAAGTATTGCTTAGCGATCGTATGTCTCGTATTTTTTCGCAGTTTTTCGTCTGAAACCATGCGACACGATGTTGCAAACCGCGAGATGGAACTCCAAGTTATTCGCATATTTATGGGATTGTTGTCGAAAATTCGTTCGTCGAAACGCTCGACATTTTCGCTCGAGCAGCGCATTCTTGCGCCGAAGACATGTCCGCGAATTCACGAGCAAAATAGTCGAACGCTTATTTACGACTTGTCAGAATTCGAAACGTTCTGCAGCCGTAATTGAAGAACGGAATGTTATACAGATATACTATTTAATCCAAGCTCGGTCGGATGTATAAAACGACATCATATGCGAATTGTCATATATTTATGAAACTTTGTAAAAATGCGTATACATAATTTTAAATAAACGAAAAATATATTTAAAACTTGAAGCATATATATATACACACACATATATATATGTATATATGTATACGCACGTTTGTATTACTACTACCCACATACACATCAACATATGTTTTCTGTACATATGACGGAACTCGATGAATTGAAAGGAAGATTATATAGTGCAATTTTTTCGTACGAAGCAGAGCGTGATGTGTATTATGGTAGCGATATATCCTTTCTACGTACATATACTTCTTTATGTTCTAAAGAATATCGTGTATATAATTATTTCGCGCGCGTTGCACACAATATGATCTCATATCAGAACTACGATATTCGCGTCAGACCGGCAATTTATGATGACCGTGTGCAAACGCAGAATCTTCAAGCGAATAATTACGTATTTATAGCGAGACTCGAGGTGTTAACATTATCTCGTTTAGACGTGTCTCGCTTTGCTTGCTGGAGGAGCTTTACTTGGATTTGTCTCTCAGGAACTCCTCGTAGGCGGTTGCAATTTCATCGTCGTAATTGTAATCTATATAATCGTCGAGTGCACTGTAACACATTACACAGTAGCATATTAATGTATACTCCTAAACAATTTATTTATAGTAACAATTGTGTCAAATTATTTATCTGAAATATGAATATCTGAAATTTCACGTACTCCTGTTCTATGTGGTCATGAAGAAACTTGCTTTCTTCCTCTGTGAGTATAATCTGCCCATCGGGACCGTATACCAACGCATCGTCCGATTGGGATACTACCGTGCTCGTTTTCGATGAATTAAAAGCAGGTGCGTAATTAGACGCGCTTGGCTCATTCGACACTTGCTGCATTTGATATAGTGTAGAATTGGTTCTGAACGAATCAGAATGAGATGGGTCTCTACCCCAATTTTCATTTCGCGACTCTTGCATCCTGTGTGCCGTGTTTCCTACTGACGTGTTTTGTTGTCCTCTATTTGCAAACTCCGTTAACGTTTGCATCATATTTTTGAGCTCTACGCTCTTGCTCTTATCCTTTTCTAATCGCTGCCCTGCCAACTACGCGATACGCCGAAAGGTCAGAAGTAATAGTAGTAGGAATCAAAGATCGTTTAAATCGTCATTGTTATACTTTAGCTTACTTTGAGCGCTTGGTATATATATTTAGCAATGTTCGACGTGGGTTTTTTTAGTATTTTGGTGATGAACTCTATCAAAAGCCCTCCTAAGGTGAAAGCAAAAGTCTCGTCCATCTGAGCAACCAATTCGGCTAAAAATAATATCAATCCGTGACATTTCTTTTGGTCATAGCTATCGTCGGACACGCGCTGCCACACGAACTCTTGCATACGGGTCTCTAATAGACACCTAATATCCAAAAAATATCGTTGACGCACAAGTTTTATATAGCATGTTTAAGTACATTTTTTGTGTATATTTAGACTCACGAGTAATGTAAGATATCCCTAAATAATAATTGCTCCTCGGACTCTGAAGTGTCATCGAAATACGTGCAAAATCGGGCTCCGTTATACCGAAAATTACTTTCGTCAATGGACTGAAAACACAGAGTAATGAAATAATACGCGATGTATAGAATTTAATGTAAAATAATATACAAAAAGTTCTGTACAAGATGAGTATAGTTGGTTTGTTTGTACTGCTCGCACTTTTCGCATTCGATTTCCTCGCTCTTGCTTTTTTCAGTGTTCAAATATACGTCTGTCTTGTTCTAAGTGCGAAAAGCGTAAGTAACAAGAACAAACCTATCCAGGTGTGTATCTTCATAAAGCTTGTACAACGTGAATAGCTGAGTTTATCTAACTAAAAGTAAACATACCCAATTAATGATGCTCGTCACAAATATTCGCAGATAACATATGTTGCCTTCTCTTCTAATATTGTTTACAAATGATGGAACCAAATTATCGAATTCACCAGGACTCCTAGTTATAGTACATATGATCCTTTCAAGTTCAAATATTGTACGATTAAAATCGCTTACATTCGTGTCTACTTCCCGTTCCTGTTCGGAACATTCTTATATTATAGGAATGCCTTGTATCAACTCCACAAAATTAAGTGAGATTATATATACAATGTTAAGTGAAATTTTATATATATATATATATATATATATATATATATATATATATATACATATATATATATATACATATACATATATATATATATATATACATATATATATATATATATATATATATATATATATATAAATTATATTTACCTTGCCATCAGAATAATTTTGATACTCATAGTTTGTATTAAAATTGTTACAACTGTTTGCTTGTGATTCCTGTATGTCTAAGCATTGTTGTAAAGATATATCAGAAGTGTTATCTTCTATCAGACCAGGTCCAGGGTTTATATTAGGTGGTGCCGCACGAGCTGCATCAATTCTGTCTTGTACTGACTTAGGAAACTATCAGCAGATTAATTACAAGTTAACTAATTACTTATAATAATGATATAAATATAGAGACAGATAGTACTATCTCGTTTACCTTTGGAATAAATACAGCTGCATTTACGGATAATTTAGATTGTTTCCTTCCAGGAGTTTGCTCCGATCCATATTCTGTGCTCCTTGAAGCAACAGAATCTACACACAAGTGAATAATTTTTTATTTTCAAATCAGTCATATTGAAAAAGTTACACAAACATTGTTATATAAACAATGTTAAAGCCAACCTAGAGATTGATTGCTAGATGTAATATGCGGTCTCCTAAGTCCCACGTTATCTGTTTGTACCCAAGTCATATTTCCACGGCCTATACCTGGTAACTTTGAATCTCTATAGATATCTTTCTTATCTCCTTCCAAAGGATCCATCTTCTTTTGAGAATGTTTTATCAAAAATGCTGTAAAAATCAAAAGATTAGAGACCAGATTAGAGATAGATATAGATTGAAAACTGGTTTAACATTTATTTAATAAGAGGATAATAATATCCAGCAATTATAAAGAGATGATATTCAGCTGAACTAATACATTGACTCTTACCATCAAATTAAACTGTTCAAATTTATCAAATCAAAATGTTCAGATTGTTTTAGTTATTATTGTGTGATCTTTAATAACTTTTCTTTCTTCTTCGTCACAAACAAGTTATTGCTTACTGTGAAAATATATCGCGTTTCACGCGAAATATCGACTCGTAACTAAGCTAATGATCATAAGCTAATGGTCGTAATCTCCTTTATTTTTCCACACAGCCCAATTAGTTTTGGCGAAAATCGATTTTGTGAACTTCGACTGAAAACATGTTTGAATAAAAATTCAATTTCAGAGCAAAAAGGATTGCAAAGCAACATCTGTGTTCGGCTCAACTCAAAATTAAACCTAACTTAACCTAACTATCGATAGGACGTCGATATTTGCAACTTCCCATTACATTATTTTCATCAATTATATTCATATGAACTTATCACTCTATAACTATCCTATACGAATGTAGATATGTATTGATATAAATCATTGACATAGTATTAAGATAAGAAATATTTATACAAACGTGTAGTATGATGGTCGTCAGCACAGAACTTACATCAAGTTCTCTCTCTCTCTCTCTTTCTGGTTGCAGCTTAGCTCGGTGGCCCTTTCACCAACGAACTTACATCAATTTATACCGTTAATCGCACAACTATACCGTATTTGCAATCGTAATTTCGTAACAGTGAAGTGCATCATACGCGATACATTTATCGAACGTAGTTCACAATGTGAATCTTGCATAAGGGCCTGAGCACAAACTTTTGCATAACGCAAACGCATAAGGGAATCAACCAATCAGAAATCTTTATTTCCCTCTCCAGGATAGAAATGAATGACTCTGATTGATTGATTTCCTTATGTGTTAAAGGACGTCTACATTGGAAGTAAATAGCAAGAAGTAGGAAGTAAGAGTAAGAAATTGACCAACCACAGTCGAATGTGAGAAGAATAATTAACTATGATTGGTCAATTTCTTATTCTTACTTTCTACTTCTTACTGTTTACTTCCAATGTAGACGTCTCTTTAGAGTCAACTAATCCGAATGTTTTATTCACTGATTGCTTTAAGGGACGTCTACATTGGAAGTAAACAGTAAGAAGTAGGAAGTAAGAATAAGAAATTGACCAATCATAGTTAATTATTCTTCTCACATTCGACTGTGGTTGGTCAATTTCTTACTCTTACTTCCTACTTCTTGCTATTTACTTCCAATGTAGACGTCCCTTTATTCTGATTGGTTGTCGTAATCACTTACATCCACGTTCACGCAATTGTAGAATGGGCTTAAGAGTGAAAATGTAAAAAATTCAATTAATGTAAATAAATTTATTAGCTATTTTCAGATAATTCACACTTTCAAAGGACGTCCTAAGAATATTCTGATGACGTCCCTCCGTCCTGAAAACGTCTTCATGTATTTTGAAAAATTTGTGTTGTTTGGAGTATGCAACGGGCATTATGGCTTCTGCACACAGGACACGGTAAAGCGTCTTCTACAATGGCAGTAGGAGTAGTAGTAAGAAATAAGCAGTAAGCAAATTGACCAATTCCATTCTCACGTTTCAAAAATAATCGATTGTGATTGGTCTATTTACTTACTGCTTATTTCTTACTACTACTCCTACTGCCATTGTAGAAGACGCTTTAAAGCTGGTGGCACGTAGAAAACTTAAGCGGTAAGACGTAAACAGTAAGCGAATCAGCCAATCACAGTCGTTGATTCTTGGACGTAAGAAGAATCAACAACTGTGACTGGTCAATTTGCTTACTGCTTACGTCTTACTGCTTAAGTTTTTCTGTGTGCCACGGTCCTAATGCTTGCCGCGCGGCGGAAGTTTGCGCGACAGCCAATCAATATGTTGCTTTCCGTAATAACCTTCTAGTTCTTACGAAAAACAACATATTGATTGGCTGTCGCGCGGACTTCCGCCGCGCGGCAAGCATTACCGCGTCCTGTGTGCAGGAGCCATAAAAGTGTGAAAAGTACAAGAAACTCGAACGAACCTTTTAACTTATTGCACCAGTTCAGCAGTGCAGTTGAAAAGAACAGACCACTAAGAACAGACCACTTGTATCTGGTTATTCGTAGAGCAATGGCGTTGGGCCACTTAAGTTATAGTGCGCTCAGCCAATAATTGAAGTCTGAAGTCTATCTGGTTATTCGTGTATTGTGGATTATGCGAAATGATCGAAATGTTGTTGACGCGTACAACAATTTTGTTTAGAGCTGCGTGAAAGTGTTAATGTGGATTGTTTACATATTCAATTATTATGGAATCGGTTAATTGCCGTAGGGTTACTAGTAAAAGGTTAGATTTTGATATTTTGATTTTTCTTTTGTCTTGAACATTGTCTAACATAAGTTAAAGCTTATCTTTGATAAACATTCACATTTACTTAATCTATTTTAGTAATTTCGTTGACGAGGATTCTTATGCGATGATAAAGCGCATAAAACTGGAGCCAGACGCAATGTTGACACAGGATGATGACATCATGACACAACTGCAACAAGATAGCTCAGATTTGGAGGTTGAACCCAGTTTCTCATTAGAGGGAACCACAAATGATGACGAGGAATATATAGTGGCAATACTAATGCAGCACATGGAAATAAGAGAACCTTTATCGACATTAAGAAGTTTGTTAGAATCAAAACTTCAAATTGATTTATCAGAATATTCGTTTTGGTTGCAAGATGCACAGATGGTAATAAATAAAATATGTGTATTTATATTTATTTTTATCTCCTTAGCTTCGAATTTATAATATATGTCTATTATAATAGTTGGAGAGTGATAAAACTTTAGCAGCTCAATGCATCGAAGGACAAGGAGTGGTTCAAGTTAGTGTACAAGTAAAGATCACGAGAGATAATGAAAAACGTATCAATATAGTGGATGTTCTTAAGCCAGCAGAAAATTATATTGAACTTGAGGAAACTAATTGTATGTTTGAATTTAGATTATTTTTGCAAATAAAAATATAAGATTTTCTAGACTTAGTAAATAATATGTTTTTGTTTTTTTTATATAAAACAGCACCATTGCCTGCCAAGAAGAAGAAACGGCAAATTATGAGATGGATGGTAGATCCACATTACAAAAAAGAGCAGGTAAAGTATAGTAAAAAAATATATATTATCAAGATGTTTTGTAGAAAATTTTATATTCCATTTTCTGTCCAACAAAACTTTTATATATGTCATTTAAAGATACACGTGTTTTCTTTCTTCATAAGGATCGTTTAAAAATACCAGCTGACCCAAGAGATTGGTCAGAGGCACATGTTAAACATTGGCTGCAATGGGCTGTTAGACAATTCAATTTGGTATCGTTACGATTGGCTGATTGGAACATCACTGGAGAGCAACTATGTAACCTCACACTGAAAGACTTCCAAGCTAAAGTGCCTCTTGACCCAGGAGATGTATTTTGGACGCATTTAGAACTTCTCAAAAAATGCAAGTTTGTCGGTATGTTATTGAAAAGAAATCCTTTATATTACAAATCGATAAACAAATGAGAAACTGTTTTCATTATATCTAAATTTATTCATTCTAGTAATACTGTTGTTTTTTTGCAGCTGTAATGCAAAAAGATGCGCCAGATGACGAGAACGAAATCGAGAAACCCATGAAAGTGCGTAGTCCAAAAGCGGCAAGATCGCGAACGACGGTAGACCAACAACCGCATGTTGGTATACCAGTCGACAACGCCGACTCCACTACGTTCACTTTAGCCACTTCCAATCGATCCGTTAACAATGGCCAAATACAATTGTGGCAGTTTCTATTAGAATTACTAACGGACAAAGAACATAGAGATGCGATTCAGTGGATCGGGACCGAGGGAGAGTTTAAGCTTAGTCAGCCGGAAGCAGTCGCCCAGTTGTGGGGAGCACGCAAAAACAAACCGTCGATGAATTATGAGAAACTGAGTAGGGCGCTTCGATATTATTACGACGGCGACATGATCTCGAAAGTTCATGGTAAACGATTTGTCTATAAATTCGTTTGTGACTTAAAGCAGTTGCTGGGCTACTCGGCCGCGGAGCTTAGTAGACTTGTTGAGGAAGAGAGAAGGTATACTTGATAAAATCGTATTCTTACGTATATTTCTACAGCTGTTACTGATAAAATAGCTCTCTCAACATTTTATTCGACACAGCAACTTCAACAAATAATTAGGTATAACACATTTTCTATTTTAACATTTTATTTAATATATAATAATTTGAGAACACTCTTGAGAGAATAATTGTGCTCGATGGGAAATTGGTATAACTTGAAAGCTTGTATATTAAAGTAGTTATTTCTGACAATTTCTTTTGCCTTTTGAACATTACGTGACGTAACTTTTTTGTTACCTGTGAGTTTGAATGGGCACTTAGGTACGTCACACTTTGAGAATATTTTAAGAATAACATCATATCAACATACATAAGCAACAAGCAGTTAAACGTATGAATTAAATATATAAATAATATTTATGCAACTACGTAGATATATTTTAATATAAATTAGTAGAATTCACTCTTTATTAAGTATTCTAACACTTGCAAGTCTAATCGTATGAAAGTGTTTAAAATGAAAACACATAAGTGACTACTTCATATTTATTTCACACCGGCAATTATATCATCGACATTTAGGTACATGTGTACATATACAGTATAGAGAGACTAACAATTTTTCATGTCTTCTGTTTTTCTAAGACAAACAGATTCACCTTCTTTATTGCATATATACGATATTGTGTACATATAAGTACTCACGTATGTACATATATAAATGTTTTAGAGTAGGTGTCTCTGATTACAGTCTTTTGGACAACGACGAATGCTGATCCATTGTTATACTATTTCTTGAATTCACCGTTATGTGAGATCGATTTAAAGATGTTGCATTATATAATGATATAGAAACATAGTTAAGAAAAGACCGTTAAATCTGTAAGGGAACATTTAGTCACAACAATCATATATTTTTATAGGAAAAATATGTTAAAACAGAATTTGAAGTATGTATCGAAAATCTATAAATATTTTATAAAATACGCTTTGATATGATAATATTGTAATATGAAGCATTTGAATAAATGACACATATCGTGTAGTGTTGCAAAATATTAGTTCGTACCATTGTCGATAAAATTACGATTTAAAATGTTATTTTAAATGATGGTACGGCAATTGATATTACACTACAGATATGTGTAGCATGTAAAAAGGAAATGATCAACACTATCTTTTTATATGTAGGTGCGTTTATTTGTACTAAAGAAATCTTATTTAAAGAATCTTATTCTGTATTGTATTTTCTAAGCAATGGATTTTTGAGTAATTTTTATTACATACACTGACATCAACAGAACTGGGTATAGATTTACAACTGGGGTAAGGTTTACAAATTTTCTGCGTACTTGTAATTTTATTTACACGTCAATTGTGAATAGTCATATATTATTTATATAAAAATTAAGATTGGACAACAATAACACAGTCAGGAAAAAAGCTTGCAATCCTCTCGATAAATTTCAAAATGCATCCAAGAAAACTTGTCTTTTGAGAATTACTAAAAAAGAAAAAAGATCTTATTGGATACGAGTATGTGACGAAACCTATTGAAAAAAAAAAAAAAGAATTGCATTCTTTTTTCCAATGAATATACGATACAAGGCGCTTCAGCTTGACCTGAGATGAAATTATATGACGTAAATATATGAGCATCTTGCGAACAATGATTTTGACAGTACTGTCACTTCATCACACAGACAGACGCAACCTCACGCCTCTCTCATTCGATTCTTAGAGTTACACACACACAGGTTAAATGTGAAGCGTAGCTCGCCAATGAGTGCAGTGTAACGCAAGCCACTCGTTCTTCAATCGTATGACATATTGCACAACGAAAATAGACGCGGAATACGCGAATGCGCCGCGGTAAAAGTTGTCGTAGCCGTTTGTATCTCTGTTGTTAGGACTGACTTTTGATCGGCAAAAGGCAGCACTCATCGCCAATACCAGAGAATCTAGCCTGTGAGATATCGGTCGCGACGTCACAAGTTAGGGTCTCAGGGAACCGGCGACGCGGCAGGCTTTACAATCAGCCCGCCCGCCATTGCCCTTTTTTCTTTCATTTTTTTTTACCACGCTTACCGCTTTCATTCTCTCTCCATCTCGTCCTTTCTCTTCATTCTGCCTTTCTTTCTCTTTTACAAGAGAATTTCGTGTAAATTTGATTTTTTTCTGTCTACGCAATCTTACGTCGCTCCTCTGATTAATTTCTTGCAAGTTACTGTTCCAAAATTGAGCAGATTTGAGCAATGAGGTGGAGAGACAGTGAAAGTACCAACAAATTGTAAAATACAAACTATTAGGTTGGTGCAAGAGATTTATTTTCCTGTTAAAAACTATTCTCGTAGGAAGTTTGGATATTAGAGGGAAAACAGGAAGTCCTCATTAGAAGTCTGAAATAATAGTGAGTCGATCAAAGTCAATTTTATTCGCAACAATCCCTTGAAGTTGCATAATCTCGTTTGCTGTTTTATTTGCCAAACACGACAAACCTTTTGCATCAACCTAATATAAATCTTGCCATCTCGACGAGTTACGTTTTTACTGTATTTATCATATCACAAGATCATTACTCAAGATCTCTAATTCGAACGAGACTCAACGGGCCAACAAGATCACGCGCTTGGAGAACGAGAAACGAAAGAGCCAATGAAATTCAATGAAAAAATAAAAATACTTGTCCTCACTATACATATACATGCAATCGCAAGAGCGAATACTCTAAAGAGGGAAGCACGCGAGTGTTCCCGCACAAAGTGCTCTCTGCACAAATTACAATCGAGAGATGAACGATCAACTCGAGTCTTCCTACTCGCAGGAGACCGACAGGGGGATCGTCTCTCGATGTTTCATTTCGCGGACACATTGGCACCTAGAAAAGACGCGTCGTATTATCATACATATTCGCATTTCGAGAAGACCACGCATACGACACTCGCACTAAGATCGACGTATATTCAAACACAGATTCTCGACGGCTCTCGGAGATTCTTTTCCTCCACGGCTACAAATCCCGATCCCATGCCAGTAGCGTCGCAAGACGTCGCGGCGCCGACGACCGGGAAAGTTAGCAAGTTGTACAGTGGACTTCGTATCTCGCGAATTTCCATTCCCTACTATACAACCTACTACCTCACCCAGGCGTCGTCGCGAACCTCTTCCCTTCATCGCTGTTCTCCATCGGCGATTCTTCTTCCCTTTAATTCTTTCTCTTTTTCTCTCTCTCTCTCTCTCACTCTCTTTTTCTCTCGCCCTCGACATTTTTCTAATCAGACTGCCTCACAATTTTCTCCCGCGTCAATTGAATTTAATTATTCGAATTTCTACAGGCACCTCCGATCTAAGTTACGATATTCGCTTGACAATTAATTCGCGCCTTTTGACACAATCCGCACGCGAATTCGCGTTTTTCTGATACGGTACAAACGAGGATCGCGGCGACATTGGTTCACGCTACGTACAAAAATATACCCCGCTGTATTACATATATTAATTATAACTACGGAGTACAGTTAGTTCTAACGGTATCTTTAGCGGTATGCTCCTTGTCACACGACAAAGTATCTACGTGATCGTTCTTCATAATCGTGTACACGGAGGTCTAAGCCCGAACATCGTAGAGTGGCTCTACGTTCGCGGTTTCCTCAAGTGATACATTCTTAACCTTAACAACGCACGTGTTCCGCGATCGGGCCTTAACGGTCGACAAATTCAAAATGCTGCCCTTGTCACGCGAGAAAATTAGTCGGCAAGAAGTCTGTCGCTGATAACCGGAAGTGCCACGAGCAGTCGGGAGAACAGAGGGGTGGTGGTGATGATGATGGTAGTAATGGTGGTAACGGTGATAGTGGTGGTGGTCGTGGTGGTGGTGGTGGTGGTGGTGGTGGTGGTGGTGGTGGTGGTGGTGGTGGTGGTGGTGGTGGTGGTGGTGGTGGTGGTGGTGGTGGTGGTGGTGGTGGTGGTGGTGGTGGTGGTGGTGGTGGTGGTGGTGGTGGTGGTGGTGGTGGTGGTGGTGGTGGTGGTGGTGGTGGTGGTGGTGGTGGTGGTGGTGGTGGTGGTGGTGGTGGTGGTGGTGGTGGTGGTGGTGGTGGTGGTGGTGGTGGTGGTGGTGGTGGTGGTGGTGGTGGTGGTGGTGGTGGTGGTGGTGGTGGTGGTGGTGGTGGTGGTGGTGGTGGTGGTGGTGGTGGTGGTGGTGGTGGTGGTGGTGGTGGTGGTGGTGGTGGTGGTGGTGGTGGTGGTGGTGGTGGTGGTGGTGGTGGTGGTGGTGGTGGTGGTGGTGGTGGTGGTGGTGGTGGTGGTGGTGGTGGTGGTGGTGGTGGTGGTGGTGGTGGTGGTGGTGGTGGTGGTGGTGGTGGTGGTGGTGGTGGTGGTGGTGGTGGTGGTGGTGGTGGTGGTGGTGGTGGTGGTGGTGGTGGTGGTGGTGGTGGTGGTGGTGGTGGTGGTGGTGGTGGTGGTGGTGGTGGTGGTGGTGG
>NW_022639501.1:2004162-2009208 GCF_010583005.1 Odontomachus brunneus | reverse complement strand
GATGGTGGTGGTGGTAGTGGTGGTGGTGGTGGTGGTGATTATGGTGGTGGTGGTGAAGAAGAAGGTAGTGGTAGTAGTAGTGGTGGTGGTGCTGGTGGTGGCGGTGTTAGTAGTGGAGGGGTAGGGGGAGGATCCGTCGAAAAGTTTTAACGCCGGCCTGACTACATGTACCGGTAGATAGGAGCTTGCGGTATGCATATAAAAAAGCCCACAAGTTCGGATCTACGGGTTAGTGTCATCAAGTATAGCCGATAACTATCCCCCGGATCTATTCCACGTAGACGATGCAAGAATCCTCGCCTGCTTGGCCCGACGAGTAGTCGAGAGGTCCGCAGCCAGCGCCGAGTCGCCAACACCTGCGAAATCGAAGAGAAATTTTGTAACGTCAATTTGTAGAAATTAATTTAATGTCGTTTCGAAGCGTCGTGGCTTCTTCCTAACTATTAAGGATCGCCTGATTCATCGTCGCATTCGTCGACGCTTTTATCACTATTATTGATACTATGTCGAGGCGCTACTTCCTGATGATTATCAGAGTATCCTCTTCGTTAGCAAGTCTAATGATAATAATTTCTCATGTAATGAGGACTTGAACAAAACGCTTTCTCTCTCGATCCACAAGTTCTCGCCCACTTGTACACATGACGTAGAGTCGTTGTTCCGCGACAGACAATCGATAAAGAGTACAGTCTACAACCGCGTAACTGAAGGAATGCTCGAGGAGAGATCGCGGCAGAGAAGTTCTTTCTTTACGGCAACGCAGTCCCGGTCCGGCGACGCCGTTGCTGGGCCGTTGCTGGGCCGTTGCGGAGATCAGAAGGGCGTAGAAGAAAAAGTCGTGGGTCCTACGAGAAACAAGAAGCAGCGGAAGGAGAAAGAGAGAGAGGGAGAAAGAGATAGTAAGAGAAGCGGGGAGAAGAGAAGAAGTAAGAAGAATATAAGAGCGCGCGCGGAGAGAGTAGGTAGGCTCGGACGTTGTAAAAATCCCCTGCATCCTCGTTCGTAGACAGTTTAATGGCCTCTGCTGTTCTCCGCTCCGGGCTTAGGGGATGTAAGGCGTCGTTTCCAAGAGACCGATTATGCGAGCATCGTGAGTCCAATTCTGACGCGGATTTCTATCGAATCGCCCTGCACCCTCGCTGTTACATTACTCCGGCGTAACGCAGGCGCGAGACAGAGATTTTCCATCTTTTCATTCAACGATCATCGACCGAGTCATTTTCTCCATACACTAAGAGAAAAAGTAGTTAAGAAAAACAAAAAATATTTATACTAATAACGTATTTGCTTATATTAATACACACATATGTAGTTTTTACACCGAGAAGATACTTTTTCGGATAAGAAAGTGTAGATTTTCTTAAAACCTTAGCTTTCTATGAAAGCAATTGTTTATTTAAACAGAAGAATTTAGATTAAATAAATATGTTTTAGTGCCTATTGAATACTTTTTATTTCTTGCATGTTTTTTTCTGTAAGTATTACTCGCCCAACAGAGTAAATCTTTCGAGGCAAATTAAGCATGGCTACTCTAAAGGTCATGTCTGATTCGCGACAGAATTCTTCTCGTACCTTTATTAAAATGTTACACTAAATAGTAGTGGAAAATATTTGGAGATTTTTAAATAACATTTTACACGTAAGTGTATATGTAAGTGTAAATCTATAGGTGTAATTCAGATTCTT
The DNA here is from genome assembly GCF_010583005.1 of Odontomachus brunneus. Taxonomy (NCBI): domain Eukaryota; kingdom Metazoa; phylum Arthropoda; class Insecta; order Hymenoptera; family Formicidae; genus Odontomachus; species Odontomachus brunneus. The sequence goes on along the minus strand of NW_022639501.1, from coordinate 2,007,522 downwards.
GAAATGTGTTCTGCGTCGTAAATATAATTCTACCTGGAGAACTCTTCTGCATGAATTATAGATACGTAAGTGTGAATACATTTCCCGTGTGCATGTGTGTGAAATAATTTCGAAGATCTAGGCCAGTATTCATAGTCAGGTCTTATATTTAAGGCCGTTTATCTTCATATGATGTACAGATCATTTCATCAGCTACGGAGTATCTGAAGATGAACTTAGGACAGTCTTAAATATAAGACCCGACTATGAATACTGGCCCTAGTCAGAGGCATTCGTGCGTTGTGGACGAGGCTTAAAACGCTCGAAGTCCCACGACGCAGGCCCCGACGTAAAACTAGTCGCGCGAGCAAGAGAATATGAAAAATAAATTATTATCTCGCAGGCCGCGTTCCGAATACGCAGAAAGTGAAGTTCCGCGAGGTTCGAGAGCTGCAGAGAGGTGTCGAAACACCGCGCTCACAATTTAGTCATCACTTCGCGCATTTTTGTTTCAATAACGACGATCAGCATGCACATTTTAATAACGTCTGCTGCAAAAGCGCGCGCGCGCACGTGTTCGTTACGCCTCGCAAATGAAAAATATAGAAAAAAAGAAGCGAGAATCGGGCCAAGTTCAACTTCGATGAATTCACAATCGAATCGCGCGCAGGGTAATAACTTCACGGCGCAACCGACAACTTCCACTTCGTTTCCCTCGAAATTCGCAACTCGGCTCACTCGTACTTTCATCGCTTCGAATCATAACAAACAAGGACGTCGCGCAGATCTTGCGAGAGCGCGCGAAGAAGTTGAGAAGAAATCCTTGGTGCGTCTTTTGAGAGGCGATTTAAAACACCCGGCGAGTCTCGTTGATGAATATCCATTGCACGATGTGCAACGAACACGCGCGCGCACACACACATACACACATACATGTGCACGTGCACGCTCACTGGGGCGCAGCCACCGTATGGTCGGAGCAGTTGATAAGAAAAGAGAGGAAAAAGAAGCGAGATCAACGTAGACGCATCTCGACGTGCGCGCAGGGCACGGCTCCTTCGAAGGGCGGCAGGGCAGTACTACACACACACATACACACACAAACACAGAGCCGAAGGGAAAACGGAGAAAGAGAAAGAAGGGGAGAAAGAGGGAGAGAAAGAGAAAGAGGACGGTGGCGGGGGCGCGAAAGACCAACGCGTAATCACAGGGGCGTTGTGGATCCAGGGGGTATCCGAAAGGGAGTGGGGAAATCGGGAAGGGCGAGGGGATCGACAACAGGGAACCGGGGTCACCGCCATATTATATTTAGCGAGACCACGACCGTGTGAATGAACTGCGTCTCAGGGGCGGGCCCAGCGGCGGAATACTCTCTCTTTCTCCGTTCCTTCTCTCTCCCCCGGCCTCCTTTTCCGCGCGCGACTTGCAACAATGTAGTCCGGGCGGAGGCCGCCGCCGCCGCCGCGCAATTTACAAAACTATCGCGACGTCACGGTTACCGTGACGCTCGCGCGAGCCTCGCTTTGCGAACGTTGGCGTTCATGCACGGCGGATCAGCGAGCGAGACTCGTCGCTGGGAACGTTCGCCGATATCGACTAATAGTAGCTGCGTTCGACAGGTACGCGGCGACGCGGATGAACTGGTCCCGTGGAGCCTCACCGACCGGTCTGTTGCGATCTAGGCTAATATCACGTTTTTCGTGCAACGTGTGCTCGTACGTCGAATGCACGCCCCGCTCGCTTATTGAGCGACGAACCTCGGGGCTCAAAATCTCCCAGGACTCGCCGGGAATTCTCTCTGTCTGACAGGGCTAAAATACTAGCTTCCGAATGTAATATCCTCTTGCGATTGCACACGGAGAGAGAAGTGCCAGGTATCTGTATTGGGTTGCTGCGAAAGATTCGCCATGTTTGCGCGTTCAGATAAAATAGAAGGCGGAATTCTTCAATCTCGAAATATTAATAATACTCACGAATGAAATGAACGAATCGTCGACTCGATATTTTTTTTAAACATCTAACGAACACGAAAAAAATACGTTTGTGTGGTCGAATTAACCAGCTTTTTGGCTGAAGAAAAGAGGATTTCTGATTAAGATCTAATGTTAATTTAATAAAAAAAAAAAAAAAAATGCACTGAAAAGAAATACTGAAAAAATTTATTTGTGGGGTACAAAGTTTACTTCTGTGAAAGAGAAATAAAATTTTCTGCTTCAATAAACTTTATATTCCACACAAATATAAGTTCTCAAACATATTTTTTTCTCAGTATGACAAATCTTTCGCACCAATCCAATAATTGCAATCGCATGATGAAAGAATTGTAGTCAGAAAATTTTTCTATAAATGTTACTACAGTGTTGATGATAATAATATGCACATCGCTACTATTTTTTCGTCAGAGCAACAAACAGATATCGTCGCTGCCGCAAATGAGCGTACACTCAGAAGAAAATACCCGAAAATTCTTGTGCGGGATAAAAGTTTACACACGGAAATCAATTTTACTTCACGAAAATAAGCTTTACACCGCGCAAATAAATGTTCGAGTAGTTTCTCCCGGTTTAATCTCAGCGAGATTTTTTTTTTTTTTTGGCATTTCACTGCCAAGAGAGAATTCGGTACGTTAGTGTGGAAATGTGTTTTCTGCGCTCGACAACAACGCGGGGCGCAATAACGGAGAAACACGCCGACTAAGGGAAATCACGTCGCTAAGTGTAACAAGGTGGCCGTACGTCGAAACGAAACGTGACGACATCGGGGCGATGCAGACCGCCGCGTGTCGCGATGCACTTCGCCGACCGGACGAAGAAAGAACCGCCGAGTTTCCCGGAAAGTTTGCCGGCGCTTGATTTATGCAAAAGCTGCCGTTAGTTCCAGGAAAGTGTTGCGCAACAGTCGTCGAAGCTTTCATTAGTGCGAGGCGGTTCATTGAACCCCGGTGGTCCCCCGACGGTGATATGGCGGCGGGAGGAGAGGGGGAGGGAAAGAGCCGAAAGTCGGCAGTATATCGCGCAAACACGGCGGGATTGAAGGTTATTTCTCGGCGAAATTGCCAATTTATTACTCGCCGCGGTGCGTCGCGTCGCGCTGCGCGCACACGCCGTCCCGTGCGCGCCTGCGAATCGATCGCCTCGACCGTGCATCGCGAAATATTCGGCGCGCGCGATCCCCGCGTTATGCCCGCGAACGATAACGCGCGCGCGAGACGTCGTCGGCGCGCCGTCGACACTCGGGCGGCGATCATGACGAGGACGAGAGACGAGCGTTTGCGCCACACTTGTCACGCCCGTAGAGATCCGTTACGAAACATCGATTGCGCAATCGATTTTGCAAATTTGCGTGTAGCTTCTCCCCCCCCCCCCCCCCCCCCCCGCGCGC
>NW_022639501.1:1987112-2004147 GCF_010583005.1 Odontomachus brunneus | reverse complement strand
CCCCCCCCCCCTCCATCCCCCCGCGCGCCACCTAAAACGCGCATTTTCGCGCGCAAACTGGCAAACAGCCATCCTCGTCGTCGAGCTTCTATCTTATCGTACGTCTTGCTACCGCGAGAGGTAAGTAAACTTCGACCGCTACATCGTGCCGACGATGATAATTTAACGAGAGCGACGAATAATAAATGTCCCCGCTACGGATGAACGTGACGAGAATACGTAACACGTTTCTCTCTTCTTCGTACGACGACGACGAGACACTTGACAACGTTATAAGTCGCGATTGACAAGAGCGTCGACAGGAGCGCGTGTCGAGGTTTTCAGTGAGATTTCGCAGATTCGCCGGAGCGGGAGGAGAAAAGGACGAGACTCACCTCGCCATTCTGAAGAATCCGATAACGCGGTGCGTTTCCTTATCGCGCGCACTCTCGACCTGCCGGCACTCGCGCTGAAAGCGCGTTATTCGTGACGTTTTCGCCATAGCGCGGCGATGTCCCTCTCTCCTCCGGACTCTCTCCCTGGATCATTAAAGCCGTGCAAAGCTGGAGCGAACGTCGACGCGAAGACAGGAACGCCGGCCACGAAGATGCATTTTTCCGGCAAGCCGCAAGAAACCGCGGGAGAGACGAAGAAAAAGAAGCCGAGTGAGAGAGAGAGAGAGAGAGAGAGAGAGAGAGAGAGAGGGGGGAGGAGGTATGGGAGGAAGAGATATACATCGGATGATGAACAGAAGTAAAGAGCGTAAGGAAGGAAGGAAGAGGAGAAAGAGAATGAGAGAGGGAGGAGCGGAGGGGGGAAAGAGAGAAAGACAGAAACGAGTAGACAGAAGAAGCGTCCCCATAGCAACACGACGCTCTCGCCATTGCGCTTCTGCAGACTCGCGCGCGCTTTTCTGCACACGCATTGTACACTGCGCGAAATGGCACTCAGTTTTGGACCCGGTTTCTGGCATCGGTACAAGTAATCGTTACGTCGGGGTAATCGATTTCGAAATCGATGCGTGGGAACTGGTCGAGGTAACTGTTTGGGTCGCGGTACTCCGATTATTTGTTACGGTTATACGTCACTTCATACACGTATAACTGTAACACACAAATGAACGGAGCATTATTTCGCGCGACTCAAACAGTTACTCGAACCGATTTCTGAGAAACAGTGTTCTGGGATGCTGTTATGGATTGTTCGGTTTCCCTAGAAAACACAATGGGGAAATCTGGGGAACACCTGAATTATTCCGAGCGAAATCCATTTCGAACAAGTCCAGAATAACAACCCAGAACTCATTTCTCTCGCACAGTCCTATTGTGCACATTTGCATACAGCCGGCTGATTAAGTGTAGCAACACTTTTCCCCGATGAATTTTGCAACGCATACCAATAGGAAACCATATCTCTCCTGAGAATTATAAAAAAATTAATTCTCCAATTTGTGTGTGATGAGTAATTATATCAACGCAATTAATTTTTCCAAAATGGTAAAAAACAAATTGGATATAGTATGTGTTACGTAACTTATTGAGATAAAGTATTGCTACATTTAATCAGCTGACTGTACGTATTCGTTTCTAATGAAACGATTTCAACACATTTTTTTATATATTTCAAAACATATCCGGTATCCTAAATAAAGGACTTATAATTCTCTATAAGAGAATTGTTCAAAGATAAATTCCCCCATTGGTGTATTCGGAAATATGTCAAAGAAAATAAGTATTCTTTTTTGCTAAACTAGTGTAAAGTTATGGAGCTTCCAAAGGAGTCAGATGTATAAGACTTAGTGGAAAAAGAGAAAAAAATTAACGAAAACTGGTGCAGATAGCGTGTCGTAAAGAAGAATAGACTAAAGCCGGTATTCATAGTCGGATCTTATATTTAAGACCGTCTTTAGTTCATCTTTAGATGCTGTACAGATTATTTCATTGGCTACGGATTTAATGAACTTGAGACGGTCTTAAATATGAGACTATGAATACCATCCTAAATGTGTTTAAATCGTCTCGCAAACGAGTGTGCACTCATAGACAGAAAGATTGTCCCTTATTTTCGTGGTGTGTTTGCGAGCTCATTCGTCTTGTCTAATGAGAGAATTCCATTAGAAAACGAATTCTGCCACTGATGAAGACTCACAAAAATGAACTTGTTGTATGAACATTATATACACTATATACATATAAAAAAAAGTAGTGGATCGACAAGTCCATTGAACACACAAATTAGGCGTTCGCGTAACTATAAGTTGTATTAATATAGTTGTATAAATATAGTTACAAATATTGCAATGATTGAATCAATTGATAGCTCTCATCGCAACAACTGTACAATTCGTTCAGTCGACTGAACGTTTGCTTGAAACAACTTTGTTCACTCGAGCAAAGTTTCATTAACTCGACCACTTTTGTTTCTCAGCGGAGCTACGTGTGAGAACTCCTCTTCCAATGGGAGAATTCACTCACTGGACAAAAGACTGAGAGTCAAAACTCACTCCGTCAAATTGAGGGACAAGCTTTCTGTCCACGAGTGTACATGGCCGTATAACGTTCATACGGCACAAGTTCATTTCCTCCATGAGCACCGTTTTCACGCGGCATTTGGTCTCCCTCGCGACGCGAACGTGGAGCGGCGTGGCGGCGAGCCTGCTGGAGAATAAGGTCGCCAACTGCGAAGCGATAATCGATTTAACCCCTTGAAAACGATTTGACCTCTCGCCTCCACCCGCTCGCCCTCCCTCCCGCCCTCCTTCCCGTCCTCGTCCGGCCGTCTTTCCCTTTTAGATGGAACAGGTGGAACTTCCGCGCGTTTTACATCGTTGAGATCCATATGGCGTAACGACCGGGAACATCGATAGACCTTCCGTCGTGAGGAATTTCAATGTTAACGCCTCGTTGGAATAAAGGAGGGACCTCGACGGTGGCTAATACAAGCGCGTGGTGCACGTACGTCGAGCTCCGGGGTCGATTTCGAGGCGAGATTCTGAGCGATCGATCAGTCGGTCTGCGAAATGAAGAGACGACACTTGGCACGTGCCGAGAGTCCTGTCGCGTTAACATTAATTCTCCCTTCGTACGTCTGCACGGGGATCGGTTGTTCCTCCGGTCGTAAATCGGAGGACCAGCTCGCTGACGATAGTAGAGGACTGCTTTATGACCTCGCGTGCTTTAAATCAGGTTCCTTTGTGACTTCGTCGAGCGCGTTCACGAGCTAAAACTTGTACCGAGGTAATTCGGGACGATCAGTCCGAGGGAAAGGTCGAAACTGAAGCTATCTGCTAACTGCAGCAACGATTGCGGCGCGCTCGTGGACAGAAAGCTTGTAATTTCTGGGGTGACTTCGCGAACTTTCCATCTGGTCAATTGGAAGAATTCGTTTTTCAATTGAAGAAAATCTTTCAATTCATGAAAATTGAACTGCGGGAGAAATTAACTCCGTGAAAATTCATTTCAGACAAGAATTACGGACGATCTTTCTACTCGTCTTTTGTGCGTTATGGGTAATTTCGAGACGTTTCGCCGAGGCAACCCGAACGATGATCTGGCAGAATGGACATCTTTCCGAAGACGAGGAGATTTACGTGAACGACGAATCGGCACGTGAAACGACAGAACAAAACTCATCGAACGTTAACGCGCATCCCGCGTTAACGTGGAGGATGGAATCCGAAAGCAGGAACGCACGAACGGCACGAATTCGCTCGCCGGCCGACGAAGTAACATATATCTGAATATTCCACCAGCATGTGTCCGGACAAACGGAACTGGTCAATCCTGTCGCACGGGTAGGTATACGGGAGGTATACGCGAGGAGGAAGGACCAAGGACCTTTCCTTCGAGGAGGAGAGTATCGAACGCACCGATACACGAGAGAACCGTGCGCACGGTTGCGATGCAGTTGCGTCCGCTCGTTGCAGTTGCACCTCGTAGCCAGCGCAACGCAACGCAACACAACGCTACGCAATGTAAGGGAGGGGGGAGGAGGAGCAGGAAGGGCAGGCAATAGTGGTTGTAACCGACGTACAAGTAGGAGAGAAAGAGACGCAGAGAGAGAGAGGGAGAGAGAGAGGGGAAGATAAATAGATAAAGAGAAAAAGAGGGAAAGAATGACGGAAAGATAGATAACACAGATAGAGAGAATGATACAGAGATAGATATACAGATAGAGAGAGAAAGAAAAAAAAAGAAGGGACACCATAGCTCGATTCACTACACCCATAAGGCCTATCCCCGCCCACTGCCTAGACCATACCGGCCAATGACTGGCATGCGCTGCTTCTATTAGAGAGGTCGTAGGCACGGCCTAGGCCGCGAACACGCATCTCGCGTTCTTCTTCCCCCCCGGTTACGCGACTCACGATTTAAGAATTGTGATCAGCCGAAGGCTGCTGATGCGCGATGCTTCTTCTTTAACTCTTTAAGGTGCATTAATTCTAGTAACTATTTTTTAATGAAATATTGTCAAAAACACTCTAATGCCCAATTTCTTCACCTCTGGTTAACTTTATAGTTATTCTATTGGAATTGACCAATCATATTTATGGTGGCAAGAATTAACCAATCACGGTTGACATTTAACCGACAGATAAAGTTAACCGGAGGTGAAAAAATAGGACATAAATAGCACATTTATAAGGTTTCAACTGCCCAATCCTAAGTGGTACCAGTGATACTTAAAGGGTTAAGGTAAGTAGAGAAAGAGAAATAGAGATATAGATAGACAGATATATTGATCATGCGTTCTGAAAAAAATTCCATCAAACACAGAGAAAAGAGAACATAATAATATATGAAATATAAAAAGTAAAAGGAAACTCAAGACAGTGAAGTACAAGTGTTAAATGTATGTAGATAGCGGCTAAAATATCTTTCGGCTATAATAATGTCAAATAATCTCGTTTTAAAGCCTTTGGCTCATATCGCGCAATGTATGTAACAAGTAAATTATTCCATAATGAAGCTAGCATTACTTTAAAAGAACGCTTGAAAATCTCCGTATGGCATGCGAGAACGACAAGCAATTTTTCAGCGCAGCCCAATATCACACTTTTGAATAAGCGTTTAATAGTAATGTCAACGATCTCTATTCTTAAGAGAATGCCAAATATTAAACATATTACACGATATTTCCTACGTCGCTGAATCTTAAGCCAGTGTCAAAGTAAGGAGTGATATGTACATCCAATGATAATTCAAATATAAATCCAATTATTAAGTGAGCGTTGCAACAGAGAGGTAAGCTGTCCAGTAATATCCGTCAGTGCTGCGCATCAATAGTCTTAGTGAGGAAACATTAAGAAGATGAGACGAGCATTTTCCTCAGTGGTGTATGCAAGAGATATTTGCAAAATAATACGGTATACTGTTGATTCTCTTTGTTATTTTGCCCACTTAACAAAGTGCTGATTAAAATAATTTCTAGATATGTTTCTTTACTCGAGATTTCAATCTTTTCGTCTCCTGCAATAAACTGGCAAGTTTTTTAAAGATAATTTATTAGCATATCTTGTTGATCCAAAAATAATGGCCTGCGTCTTCACAGAGTTCAGCAATAATCCGTTTTCATTGACCCAATTTTCAACGAATTTCAACTTTGTTACATTCGTTGTAGGCTCAGTTTTCGTTGCTCACAATGCATGAATATAATAATAATATAATAATAATGAATATAATTAAATTGTCGACATAAGAACTATAATGAATAAGCAACTATAAAAAATCGGAAAAAAAAACTGTATCAACAGTATTGGTCCCGGAATAGACCTCTTGAACAACACTCATGTTAAGTAAGAGCCATCCGTTACCTAATCGATCAAATAAGAGTAGAACCATGCAAGAACGAAAGTGGAAAAGTTTAGAGTTTGCAAGTTTATACGTAACATTGGTGATACACTTTGTCAAACACTCCCGAAAAATCGAAAAGAATAGATATGGTGACCAATCTTTTGTCAATTGTACGTCAATTTTATATCTTCATCCAGTATTCTAACTAGCCCCGACTGAGTGGAATATCCTTCCCGGTACACGCATCGTCCGGTGTCCAAGATGCAGTTCACTTCGGCAAATGCTATTATTTGTCTCGCCACGATCCTTTCCACTGCAGAGGAAAGGAGGGGAGAGAGAGAGAGAGACCCTTTCCAACACCTCCGCCAACCGGTCTCGGTTCTTCCACGTCGCTTGGCCTTCTCCTTGCCCCGTATTCTCGCCACGCATTTATCGTTAATTATTCAGTGACTCACGCATATTCGGTGCCGATATCAAAGACAGACCTTCATATCGGAACTGCGCAATTCGCGCGATTGAGTGCAGGAGAGTGTTCGCGAATCCAAGTCGACGCAATTTCTAACTTCGGCGATTTCGGTTCCTGGTACGGTCTTGAGAACGCAACTGTCTTATAATAGCAATGATAATTATCTTTGACTAATGACTAATGTTCCGGAAATATCGTGTTTCATCGATTCGCGGGTAAACACTCGTTAATCACACTGAAATCTGAACACAGCGAAATTCTACGCATTAATATTTCCAGCTCCGGCGAATTAACAGTTAAGCGTATTACCGTAAATGTTCTATATGTCAGCGGGGCATGGATCGGTGTACACGTGGAAGCCCGTGATATTCCGAATGCGCGTTTTTCCGACACGTTTTACCTATAACGCATGCACATGCGCAGCCATGTCGCGATGTCGTGGCTACGTATCGCTTCCGATTACCGTATAATCAAGCGTCTCCGCTCACGTGGCGAAAAAGTGACCTTAATCACGCGTTTCATCCCCGCTCGTTACAAATCGCGAAACAGCGGCCGGTCTCTTCCACGTTGGACTCACGTTAGCGCACATCGTTCGCCGTTGTGGATATTTGTAAATTCGTACGATAACTCCGAATATAATACGTTCCTCTTCTCGGGCACCATTATCGCGCCCGTCCGGATATTATTATCCGCGGGCTCTTTATCGGGCCGCGACACTTCCCGTAACGATATCCTCGAATATTTAAGGGAGAATTCATACACCTTGGCAAAAAAAAAACAGAAAACAAAAAGACAGAAAGCAATCAAAATTCGTACTGATGATCAGATACTAGTAGATAGTTTCTGTTTTTCTACCAGCGTGAGTTTTGATTGGCTTTTACCTTTTTGTTTCCGGCTTTTTTCCCAAGATATGAATTCGTTCTCAGAATTCATATACTTTGACAGAAAACCAGAACATAGAAAGGCAGAAACTAATCAGAAATCGTGCTGGTAAAAAAGCAGAATGTTGACTATCACATCTAATCACCAGCGCGAGTTATGAATGGGTGGTCTTTCTATTTTCTGCTTCTTTGCCAAGATGAATTCGTCCTCAGAGAGAATTCATATACTTTGGCAGAAAAGCAGAACATAAAAAGGCAGAAACTAATTAGAACTCGCGCTGGTAAAAAAGCAGAATATTAACTACCACATCTGATCACCAGCACAAGTTCTGAATGGCTGTCTTTTTATTTTCTGCTTCTTTGCCAAGATGTGAATTCGTTCTCAAAGAGAATTCATATACTTTGACAGAAAACCAGAACATAGAAAGGCAGAAACTAATCAGAAATCGTGCTGGTAAAAAATCAGAATGTTGACTACTACATCTGATCACCAGCGCGAGTTCTGAATGGCTGGTCTTTCTATTTTGTGTTTCTTTGCCAAGATGTGAATTCGTTCTCAAAGAAAATTCATATACTTTGGCAGAAAAGCAGAACATAGAAAGGCAGAAACTAATTAGAACTCGTGCTGGTAAAAAAGCAGAATATTAACTACCACATCTGATCACCAGCACAAGTTCTGAATGACTGTCTTTTTATTTTCTGCTTCTTTGCCAAGATGTGAATTCGTTCTCAAAGAGAATTCATATACTTTGGCAGAAAAGCAGAACATAGAAAGGCAGAAACTAATTAGAACTCGCGCTGGTAAAAAAGCAGAATATTAACTACCACATCTGATCACCAGCGCGAGTTCTGAATGGCTGGTCTTTCTATTTTCTGCTTCTTTGCCAAGATGTGAATTCGTTCTCAAAAAGAATTCATATATTATATTCATATATTCTTTGGCAGAAAACCAGAACATAGAAAGGCAGAAACTAATCAGAACTCGTGCTGGTAGAAAAGCAGAAACTGTCAACTATCACACCTGATCATCAGCGTGAGTTCTGAATGGCTGTTGTCTTTTTATTTTTTGCTTCTTTGCCAAGATGTGAATTCTCCTTTACCCACGCTGGTCGGCCAGTCGCTCAGAGAACACTTTGTATACACAGGGTGTCTGACACCCGCTCATCTTCAAGTATAATTCATCTGAACTGAACGAAAAAGATTTGTAAACCACTTTTCGAACAATCAAGATAATTGCTGAGATATTAATTAAGGGAAATTTACGAACAAGTGCGTGTGATGTGGTGGGACAAGTTCTTCAAGAGAAATCTCACCCAAAATGTATGAATAATATTTTAAACTTCCACGGTGTGGTGAAATGTTTGATCTGGCTTCAGGGTTGCTGCCGTGTTCTTCGTGAATTTGTTTTCGACGTTTCATGAACATTTCACTTCTTCAGGAAACTTCTTCTTCGGTGAAGGAACGATTTGAGTCTCAAGTCAAGCAAAATATGGTAATCTTTCATGCGGATATCTTGGGAACGGCAGGCGGTGCATAATGCTGGATACTAATGTAACTAATATATATCTAAGTTATTAAAATAATGTATGATGTATTAGCTTCAATAATATCACTATTTAATCAGGAAGATTTAAGGTAAAAGTGTCAATGCCTGGAAACGTACCTAACCCTAAACATTTTTAATATTTTGAGGTTTTTCAATACCAATATATAAGATTTTAACATAAAAAATAGACATATATGTTTAATATATATACATATTTTATGTTGAAAGTTTAAGTATTCATATTTAAAGACGAAACCAATGAGAAAGTACAGGATAATTGAAGACAAAAGTCCCTGTCCGGGACTTTTGTTTTCAATTACAGCGTTGTTGATCAATTCTATTTGTACAACAGGACTTTTTTCATGTGAAGGCGTTCAATCCAGCATTAAATATTACCCGTCATTGCCAAAAAACTGCCAAAAGATTCAGACACTTTGGGTGAGATTTCTCCTAAAGAGTCGAAATCACCACGTCACGCGCACTTGTTGGCAAATTTCCTTCAATTAGTATTCTCAATAATTATCATGATTATCCGTAAAATAGTACAGAACTTTCCTATCGCCAGTTTGACGAATTCTACCTGCACACGAGCGTACGTATATATAGTATCGGGCGTTCTGTATGCACCAGCATGGAAACTGGCGAGATCCGCGACAATATTCACGATCAACGACGACAATCGCTCGCCCCGGGTATCGGCATGCGCGCGCGCGCGCGCGATTACACCCGACAACGGATGTCGCGTCGTCGACTTTTGCGTAACGTCGACGAGCTAAAGGCGTGCCGAAGCGAGCAAGTCGAAGTTGTTATGCATGCGACGATAACGGACGGCTGCGAGACTGATATCCCGAGTAGATACTACCGCACGAAGACGTCGATCTTGCACTGACCTAGCCAATGATCAGCCCGTATTGCACGGCAACGACCACACAGCGACGAACAGGAGGACAACGTCGGCTGTGCGTGTGCCCATGACACCGCGATATCGTGGCATTGCACGTTGCACCCGTGGTCGTCGTCGTCGTCGTCGTCGTCGTTGTTGCCGCCGCTGCGTCGAGTCGTTGCACGCCGCTGCGTACGGGAGAGCCGCACACACGCGAGGCCAGACTCGCGCCAGGCAGTCCGTTGCACAACTTAGGTATTGATCTTAGTCGGAACTAGTTTCCGTTTCCGTCATTCCATCTTCTCTCTCTCTCTCTACTTCCCTCCTCCGCCTCTCTCTCTCTCTCTCTCTTTCTCTTTCTCTCATACACACACACACACATCCTCTCTTTATCTCTTTCTTTCTCTCTTTTTTTGCCACCTCTCCCAGTTTTTTGTTTACCAGATCGAATTTTGTAAACAACGTAAAACGTGACGTTCAACTTTTCGCGTTTTGGCCAGGCCAACGTCATCGAGTGCTGGAATATAAGTGGTGTGGAGTTGAGGAGGAAGCAATTACGCAAAAAGATACTAAAGGAATGATTTTACGTTTGACATCCAGTACTTTGTTCTAACTTTCTCTCTTTTCTCTCTGGTGCACGAATCACCCGCGGTTTTGTTTATTTATTTGCGCAACTGGTTGGCACGATCTTCGCGAGTGCAGATTCGCGTGCGATAAAAGAGCGAAAAAGGCGAGGCTGTTTATATTTAGCTTGCAGTTTATTGCTCGCTTTGCTTGTCCCTTTCGCTCAGAGCAATCGCCACCGATAACTTATCGACATGTGTACGTACGTAAGCGACAATGTATCTCAGTTCCAAGAGGGCTCGCGATAAATTCCAAATTCTCGAGCGTTTATTGCGTTCCTCCTCGGTCATGCGAGATACGCGCGAGAACTGCGTTTCGAATCGATTAATCAACATCAATCCAACGTTTGCGCTTTTTTTCTTTCTCCCTCTCTTTCCCTCTTTCGTGCTCTCTGCTTATTTCCGATAAAATCCCGTCGCGCTTCGTGCAATTATTTTCTCCCGGTTCGCGACTGATAAGCAACGAATTACTTTCTCTCCTTGACAACGCGCCGGCAACGCTACTTACGACGCGATACATCGCTCGTTATCTCGTCTGCCTTTCCCTTTCCCTCTCTCGCTTCCCCTCCTTCTATGTCTTACTTCGCGATTGGCGACACATAACCGAGAGTGCCTTGCGATTTTATTAGGCAAAACGACAGGCCAAGGCAGTGCCGAGGCCCCTCGACAGGGAAACGAACGCGACGCGTTCCAAGCTCGCCAAGTTCAACGACTATTTATACGCGCGTTATCGAGCGAGTTCGATATGATATTTAACGGCGATTCGCGATACTTCGGCTAATCTTCCAAGATGCGCGCCGGTCGGAGGCAACGTGTCGCGAATGGAGGTAAAAAACAAAAGAGAGAAAGAAAAAGAGAGAGAGAGAGAGAGAGAAGGTTTCGCGTTGCAGGCATTTAACGATTTTGTTCGCGCGCTATGTACGTTTCAAGGCCGCCTCGTCGATACCCCGACAAAAGAGCGTTCGGTTCAATAACTTCGGTTCATCACGCGGACGAGGAGCGAATCGTTTTAAAGTATCTCGGGCTGTTCGTCTCGATGGCGGCCACCAAGTCGCTCCAACTTTGTGCTATTATCCGGCTCAACTAATTTCCTAATTCCGACCACTCCTTCCACACCCCGCTGTCACTTCGTTTTCAACTTCCACCTTCATCTCGTCGACCTCTTTCTCACGCGACGCATCTCTCCATCTCTCTTCTCTGCCTATGTTCCGCCTAATCGTACCTTGTGCAGGATCACCTGCGACAACGGCGAGCGCAGGAATGCCTCCTGACCCGGCGTCAACGCGTTCTCCGTGTTCCCCTGCTCTTTCGTAATCGGTTAAGAATGTCGCACTGGCGGGATTGCACTTTTTCCTGAGGTTCGACGACCGGAAGCGGTCATTGTCGCGTATTAACCGGCGAAAAAGCATCGTCGCGTCGGCGAACGTATCCTATTATGCTCCTAGATTCCTCCTTGCTCCGCGAAACTGTCAAAATGTACGCATGCGCGAGAGGGGAAACGAGACAACAGAGTGTCGTTGACCCCGGTATACGTGTGCATGTATATATCCACCGAGGTTAAGGGTAATTTTATCGTCCCGCACAGCGAAAAATACTTCCTTCCTTTCTTCCGTGCACTTAGACAAAGGCCGATTAAAGAAGAGGAATAAGGAGGGACGGCGGGAGGAGGAAAATGGACGACGACGAAAACGTGGAAGAGGGAAAAGAAGCCGAGATACCGACTCGGACGACTCCCATCGCCTCGCGCGCGACGAGCCCGCTTCCATATCGCCTGGGCTCGTTGACATTTACGCGGCAACGTTCCCGAAATTCCCCGAAGAAGATCCACGTTGCGCCGGGACGAGCCGGCCGCGCACGTCTGATTGCGCGTGAAGCGCAACGGTCACCGAACCGTGGATGCGCTCGGACACGCCGAAATCGACGGGAGAATGACGCGAGACGCGAGGTTGGAAGCAGACACACGTATATGTTGCGCCTGTTTCGAGCAGAATCGACGTCGATGCAAGAATAAGCGCGCATCGAGCGGCCAGCGAACGTAAGCGTGTGCTGCGCGGCGTGAAAAAAAAAAAAAAAAGAAGAAAAGCAGAAGGAAACGACTCTTGTCGGTGCTGCAATTGCGTTTAGCTCGTGAACAGGTAACACAGAGCTCGCGGCGGCTTTAAATCAAAGCCGACGTTTGATAACCGCGGAGTCTCTCATCTCGGAGCACGTAACTCGTCCTCGAAGCGATTTTTCGTCGGGCACGAGCTTCCGAATAAAAGCGAGCGCGCGAATTCCTCGTGCTCTGGACGGTAATAATTCTAGATAATAATAGTAACGATAAGATAAAGAGCTACCGGTTATCTCGTCGTAAATTGTACATCTGATGTCTTTGACAATCCTCGCGAAACGTATATAATCATGCATTTGCGTTCTCTCTCTTTCTTTCTCTATCTCTCTCGCGCGCGCACGTGTGTGTGTGTGTGCACGCTGTGTAATTTGTTTTATATTTGCTGTGTAATATCGATGTCCCACCGCACCGAGGATTCGCGAGATTTTCGGCCGACGAAGCAACGCTTGTCGCGCACCGAAGTCTCCTGAACGGAACGCGAACGATTGCGCGGAGCAATTTGATACGTCCAGGGCGTTTACGGGAACGTTTCGTGCGTTCGCGAGAACGAAGTGGACGTGAGTCTTCCTCGGATCTGCTCGGGCTGCTCACAGTTTCGCGAACCACTCGGTCCTTCTCGAAAAGCCGCCCACGCGCGTCATTCGCCACCACGTGCGTCGTGCTCTGAGAATAGAAACGTAGCGCTAATCTAATTTTCGCCAGTCGCCTATTAGATCGAAGTCGTTGATCAGTCAGCGAGGTAGGGAGGAAAGCGAGAGAGAGAGAGAGAGAGAGAGAGAGAGAGAGAGAGAGAGAGAGCCAGAACGGGGATCAGAACGGAGGAAAGAACCAAATGCAACGGTAATCGCCGGAATATGAGGAACAATTTTCGTAAAATATTGCAGCGCGGCCGAACGCGGAAGGTAAGTTCGATCGCGACGGAGACGTATCTAGCCAACCAGCAGCTACCTAGCCAGGTAGTCAGCCAGACAGGCAGGCAGGCAGACGGAAAGAGAGGAGAACGCGATCATCGATAATGCAGCAGCGGTCACCGAGACTCTCTTCTTGGCTGCTCGTTCTTTCTCGTTTCTCTCGCCGGCAGGAGTCTCCTCAATTTCGTCTCGTATTAGTGTGCTCTCGTCGTATCGACGTACTCCCAATTGCGCGTGCACATATACACATACACACATACGCCCGCACGCGTATACACGTACACGCACTGACACGCACTCGCGGATTATCAAATCGCGTGAAAAAAAACGCAGGAGTTCATTGTCGACGATGCTCACTCGCGCGCCGAGAAATAATCGAGCTGAATTAGAATAAGAGAGAGGAAGAGAAAAAAAAGTGAGAGACACAGAGAGGGAGAGAGAGAACGAGGAAAGACGTAGAAACCACCGTCGCAAACTATTCACCGCCGTCGACGTTGGCACTCACTGTGCAAAACTCACACGCGCGTTGAAACGCACAGGTACGCACAGGTACGCACAGGTACGTATAGGTCGATCATAGCCTCTCTTTCTCTCACGATGCACACACCGGGATCGCGCCTCACGTTAGAGCATCGATTGGACGACGACGACGACGACGACGACGACGACGACGACGACGACGACGACGGCAGCAGCAGCAGCGACGGCGGCGGCGGCAGCAACGACGACGACGACGACGATGACGACGACGACGACGACGACGACGGTGGGCAGCAACGCCGTCACACTTCGCGACGAATCTCCGCATCAGAAACTCTCTCTTTCTCTCTGTTTTATTATTCTCTTTCTCTCTCCCTCTCTCTGCTTGTCTCGTACGACTGGCGTTGCAGCTTCTCGGACCACGCACGTCCGCGCGTGTCGGCTGATGAAAGGTACATCGGCTGACGCGCATTGAGAGGAAGGACTAACCTTTGGCGATGACAAACGGTGACAGACTGCGTGCCGCTGTCCGCCTCCCGGGCACACCGTACGCGGATGGATGGATGGACGGACGAACGAATGAACGGACGGACGCTGCGCCGCGCTGCACTGCGCTGCGCTGCGATGCAATGGACGGGAGGAACGAAACGACGACGACGACGACGACAACGACTATGACTACGAGCGAGGGGAACGGAGGAACTGGCTGGCGAAACTGTCGCGGCGCGTTGCGCGCCGGGCCGAGCGGAGCCGAGCCGAGCCGGAGTCAAGCGGCAGAACGCACTGCTCTGCTCCGCTCCGCGCGGAGCGGCCACCTTGACGCACACGCGGCTCGCTCTCGCGGCGCATTCGTGTTCTGGACGTGTCAAGGGTTCGGTCGCATCACATCGAGCTTCGGGCTTTTCCTGGTGGCTAGAGAGAAAAGAAAGAGAGAGAGAGTGAGAGAGACAGAAACAGGGAGAAAGAGAGAGGGGGAGGAAGGTGTGCGAAGGAGGGGGCAAGCGAAAGCAGAAAGAGCGGGAGAGTGTCGCTTACCCGATACCAAGAGGGATTTTATTGGCTCCTGCCGAGGCCAATGTCCCGCGAGAGGCCTTCCTCGCGGTCGCGCGCGCGACGAGAGAGACTCGCGATGATCTCGAATGGTCGACGGACAACCGGACGGACGGCTGGCCTCGACGGTCGCTCTCCCACCGGCCTCGGCCACGGGGGTGGCCTTTGGAGGACGATGCCTTTTTTTCGCTCGAGAAAATCCGCCGGCCGAGCGTCGATACGAACAACGATTGTTCAATGGGCTGGTTAATACGCGCGTTAAGCAGCGCGCCGTCGATCAGCCGGCTCGGGAGAAGCCGAGAGAACCTTCGCCTGGAAGGTGAGCTCCTGCACGCTCACCGCCCGGGGATCAAATTCACGTGGCAGTGTATAACGCGTTACGTTAATCAGCGTGTCCGGTTCGATCGGTGGGATCGGGAATTAATCCACGATCCGCGAAGAAGGGAGGAGTAGCGGACACGTGTGTGCGTGCATGCGTGCACACGCGAAGGGGTCTTATGAGCACACTCGAAATGATCCTTGCTCAGTGGCACGTAAATACCTGCTTGAGGAACAAGCAAGAAGCCCGATATCGAAGTGGACTGAATGAAAGCAGCGACCTCCTCGTCCTCTTTCTCCTTGGAACACAATTTTCCTCGCGCTGGCGATTAACAGGTTTCGCGGAGGTCGCGTCGCGTCGTCTTCGTTGTCGTCGTCTCGTCGCGTCACGAGGACGATTCAATTCGACGCAACACGAGGTACGTGGCACGGGATCGAGAGAGGGGGAGTAGCAATCGCTCATTCCACATCCGGACGAGGGACGAGGTCGAGGCACCTCGTCGTGCGGAAAAACCGAACGACGACGACGGGGTCAGACGGCCGCGCCGGCGGGTTCAGTGACACGGAAGAGAATTTGCTTTTCCGCGGGGAGAGACAGAAAGAGAGACAGAGAGTGAGCGAGGGCGAAGTAGAGAGACAGAGCAAGTGGAGGAGATAGCTGGAGAGGACGAGAGAAAGAGGAGGGCAATTGTACTCGCGCAGCAACGAAATTCGGACGCGAAGGAGAACCGAAGGCGAAGCCGAAGAACGCGTTCGAAGTCTCTCGCCTCTGAACGCGCACATGGCCCGTCTTGCCTTTCCTTGCCTTCCTTGTCTCTTTCGCCTTTTTTTTTCTCTCTCTCTTTCTCTCTCTCCTTCTCCCTTTCTCTTTTTCTCCTTCTCTCTCCTCCTCCCTCTTTTTCTCTTTCTCCCTGTCTCTCCTCCCTCCTTTCCTCCCGGCCCCTCGCGTCGCTTCCTTCGACCCTTCCTCTCCTCGTAGCCCTTTTTCGACGGTGCGAAATTCAGTGCCAACGGCGTAGGGAGCGAGGGACAACAGTCGAAATGCACACCGGGGGCCCCACTTCGCTGCGCGCCGCTCGTCCTGCCGTTCCATCCCCCGTTTACCCCTCCTACGATCGAACGAACGGCCAGCGTTGCCGTTTGCCAATGGCGTTGCCAGCTCGTTGCAACGAGTGGGAGAGGAGAGCCCGTTATCCCGCCTAAGGTCGCCTTCGAAAATCAGCCGGCGTGCTCGCTGATCGAAAATCCCGTCCCGTTTCGTCGTTATGACAGAGCCGACCAGCTTCTTCGCGAGACAGTGACTTCTTTTCCGAAGACGCGACCGCGCCGATGCGACTCGCCGATGCCGCAACCGCGAGAAGCACGAGTTCCTCCACCGCTGTCTAATCATCGCTATTAGTTTGCTCCAGCGCTCGCTTTTTTCGAAGCGAAGGGAGAAATCCGGCGGACAATCTCCAGCTAGACGATCGCTACCTACGATTTCTAGCTCTTGTTAGGCGTAACGACAAAGTCGACGACTCGGCGCTCCTGCGACACCGTCGTCGCATCGACGGGCAGCAGTCACGGGGGGCCCCCGCGCGTCACTGTCTCGTCCTCCACGAGGCACCGTCTGCGCTCCTCGAGTCCTTCCCTCCCGTGGACGTGTACCGTCGCGGCTCAACAGTGAATTCGTTATTCCCGCTCGCTCGCTCGTACACACGTACTTACGTACGACCACTCGCGCTGCCGATGCACGGCGATGCACGTAACCGCGCCACGGCAATAAAAGTCAATTCGCAAACGAGCGATAATGTCTCGCGCAGTAACCCGAAACGGCAGGAGCGAGGGCTCGAACGCTCTCTCGCTTGGTTGCTCCTCGTGAGCCCTCATTCGCAACATTACAGAACGGCCGCTTAACGATTTTATTTTTCCCTCGTGTAGGACGAGCGGACCACAAGTGCATCCTTCTCTCTCATTCTCTCTCTCTCTCTCTCTCTCTCTCTCTCTCTCTCTCTCT
>NW_022639501.1:1968835-1986814 GCF_010583005.1 Odontomachus brunneus | reverse complement strand
CTCTCTCTCTCTCTCTCTCTCTCTCTCTCTCTCTCTCTCTCTCTCTCTCTCTCTCTCTCTCTCTCTCTCTCGTTGGGCTTCTCTCCGATTCCGTCTTCCCTCTTCTCTTTCTCGTTCACCTTCTGCGTGTTCGCGCTCTCACACGCGAGCTTGAAAAGTGCAACGGACGATATCTCGCGGCTCTGGTGCATAGAGGCGGCGGTGGCGTTCTTCGGGGGTGGGAGAGACAGAGGCTGACATGGCGGCCAGTTTTCTGGAACGTGCATCGCGGCCTCTTTCCTGCCCCACACCGATTTTCTCTTCCCCCTACGCGCGTCTTCTCTCCCTCTCTTTCTCCTTCTCCCTCCCTCTCTCTATTCTCTCATTCTATCTCACTCCCCTCCTCTCCTCCACCGACCCTCGTTCGTTCGGTCTTGAAAAAGAAGAAAACTGTGCTCGAGGTCGCGCGTAAGAATCCAGCGAATTATTCGTCCCCGAGATTACATAATTCAACAATAGCTCTCTTATCACCGTTTGATCACAACCACGTCGCCACACACAACGGCGGTCAAGTCGCAATAATCATATATTCCGCTCTTCCCCCTTCGATATCACTTCCGTGTAATATCGCCTCACGAAAATGTCGCTTTCACGTTTCGTGAAAAGAAAACAAAAGAAGAAAAAAACGGATGTGTCGTATCGCATCGCGTTATCATGAGTCGTCTGTTCGACCTTGGAATATTTCGAAGTTGTGCACGACGGCGATAAAAGACGTGAATTTTTGCGTTTCCGCTGGGGGGCGGGGTGACACGAGATGGGGAAAAACGAACAGGACGCTCGCATCCTGTTTTACTCTTAATCGCATTCCGCGCGTATTCCGATATCGAGTTAATCGGAGCGGGCGCGTTCTGGCAGAAATAACCGGACTGTAAATATTTGACGCAGCGTCGCTCTGCCTCTCCCGCGTGCTCTCGGTACGCGAGAGGGGAGACGGGAGAGAGCGCGTGTCGGAGCGGATGACTTCTTTGGCAAAAGTTCCGAGTAAATAATCCTCCTGCGCGCCTGTTGAAGCATCGCGCGTAATCCCGCGCGGCATAAACAAAACGCCTGACCCTTCTGCGCGCGCGTCTCGCCCCACGTCCGCGGAGAAATTGCAGTCGGCTCTTCGTCTTGCCGTTTGATCGCTCGTTCGTGTTAATTCATGTGAACGACAAGCGAGACCGATCGGCCGCATCTCCCCCGAGGTACACCCGCCGGCGAAACACGAGGAGGTGCATTGTCGCGACAACGTGCGCGAAATTTGACACGCAAGAAACGTCGCGTCCGTTTCGTCCGTCCGTCGACGTAAAATGTCAACGTTCTCGCATAACGGTGCCTCGGGGGCGACGGCGACGAGGCCGTCGAGAGCATACCCGGATCGGCCGATTGCACCCGGACCCGAGCGCGAGCCAGTCTCGTCGAACGAAGCACAGAGAGATCGTTACGTCCACTGCTGCATCGATCGGCCGGATCGAACAAAAGCATCGCTAGTAGCCTTAATACCGGAGTTTAGATGATTCTCAACAGATTATACATTCATTCTTCCAGCTCCCTTCTTCGTCTAGTCAACGGCATTCTTCCCCTTCTGCCTCCATTGTCACGGATAATCGCGAGAGAGAGGGAGAGAAAGAAGAGGAGGGGGGAGAGAAAAAGAGAAGAGAGGGAGCGAGAGAGAAAGAGAGACCCGATGCAGTTCTCGCGATCCGCCGTGCGTTGCACTCCGCGCGAAAAAACACAGGGTGGAGAGAGGAGAGCAGGCGGCTCTGAGGAAAGAGGAGGAGGATTGAAGAGTAGGAGGATGATGGAGGAGGAGGAGGAGGAGGAAGAGGAGGGGAGGTGGAGGTGCAGGAGGAAGAGGAGGAGGAGGAGGAGGAGGAGGTGGTGGGTCTTCGTGCATCTCCGGCTCGCGTCGGGGCTTATATCGATCACGAGAGAGTGCACGATATTCGAGAATACATTATACGCGGACTCTAGCCTCTAGCCGGACCGCCTATAGTCACGCGGAATATAGACGGCCAGGCCGCTGCACTCGCTTCCTCCCCCTTCCTCCCTCGCCTCCCTTTCCCGTCGTCAGTCTCTTTTTCCCTCCCTCCCTCTGTCTGCTCGCATTCTGTTTCCCTCTCGCTCTCTCATTTTCCTCCCTCTCTCGCCCCTCTCTCGCTGGCGACTGCTTCCTCCAACCGGTGCCACCCCCGCCGCTGTGCGCCTCGTGCACGTCGCCGAGCCGTTGCTGTCGACGTCGTGGTAGCCACGGGAGGCTGCGGCTGCATCTACAGTACTGGCTACTCTCCTTCTCCTCCTGCTCCTCCACCTCCTTCGCCTTTTTCTTCTTGAAAATTCATCGCCGTGCAAGCTATCGGTAACTTACCGCGATATCCTCTCGCGAGTCGCCACATATTCGATTTGCCGGAAGAACGCGTCTTTTTTGCGCGAATATCGCTTTCTCTGTGATCTATCGGCTATTCAAATGTGTCTCTGACTCCTCATCGATATTTAATCGAAATTTCCTCCTCGGATTCGCACACGTGTGTCTTCGGTTCGGTAGCGGCAATAGAAAAACCTACGAGAATGATAACCCTCGTGCATGAATACGGAACGGTCGCGTCGTTCCCGAAGGATCTTCCGGGCGGCGCGAGTGACGAGTGACTCGGTAATCGAGATCTTGAGTCACAGCGTCTCTTATAAGAAGGTCGTTCGTCTCCGGTTCGCCGCCAGGAGTAAATCTGCGACGTGATAAATGGCAGCGACGGAACAGCGTTAGAGAGAGAGAGGGGCGCAGGGGAGAGATAAAGAGAGGGAGAGAGAGAGAGAGAGAGAGCTGCACGGTCTTGCTGTTCGTCACGCGATATTCCCCGAGGCCCGCGAAATCTTCCGTCTGATCGGACTACACTCTCTCGAGGCAACGGAACATTAATCCAGAAGCTTCTTCGTAACATCCCTCGGGAATATTCCCACTCGTGAAGTCGTCGTCCTCGTCCTCATCGTTGTCGTCATCCTCGTCGTCGTCGGGGCGCCGCAAACGAGACGGCCGAAGGGGACCCGTTGGTGCGGCGGGAGGCTGGTGGCTGGGAAGCTGCGAGACTGAGGAGGCTGGGAACAGGCAGGGAGGGCCCAGGGAGAGTACGCACGGTAGGGGCAAGAGAGGACCTTGGCCTTTTCGCGGGGCAAAAATAAAACCTGTTGACACCGAAGCCCCGCGGACGCAAGGGACTCTGGTTCCTTCCTTCTCGGTCTATCCCGTCGTCCACTCCCTCTCTCGTTTTCGCTCCCGCGACGAACGTATATTCGCGAAGGTGCGCGCGTATGTATATGTGTGTGTGTGTGTGTGTGTGTATGCGCGCGCGCACGCAAGTTGACGATTGGGGGGAGAGGGTGGGGAGGGGGAGAGCGCACGCGGAGAATTATCAGGACAATCTTTCGATTCTGGCATCTCTTATCAGAAGCCGACGAGGATCTGTTGGTGAAACAGCGAGCTATCGAACAGTTTGATCGGCTCGATGAAACAATATGCGACCACGTTCGACCACGATCACCTTGTGATTACGATACACGAGACGTATGATCGGTGTGCTGCACGGAGCCGGAGCGTGCACGTACGAAGTGCGGGGTACACGTTGCTGCCTAGACAGGGCGCAGACAATAAGAAGTAGCCTCCGGTGATCTTACCCCTGATCACGTGTGTGCGCGCGCATCACGCACAAATACACACATGTTACATATATTCTCGTATCCACACACACACACACACACATACATCACACGCACGCTTCCTTTCTGCTGCGATCGAAGCTTGCGTGCACGCATACACAGCCACACACGCCCATACGTATATTTCCATCGCACGATACCTCTTCTCGCAGTTTGTTAAAACCGACTGTAGTTATGCAAGAATGATCAAACTCACGTAGAGTACGTTTCGAAAAAAATGAAGGTGAAAATTTGATGTGTAACTAAAAAAAGTATAGATAGCACTGAGATTCTTCGCAATTGTTCAAGAAATCAAGCATAATCAATTTTCTGCTCTTTAAGGATATTCATTAACAAGCTTAACTCTTTAAAAATTGGTAAAAAAGTAACCAGTAAAAAATGGTGCCATAGAAAACTGTTTTTAATTAATTTTAGACACCCATAAAGCTTGGATCCTTTTTATTTTATGTAGAAGGATATCTATCCATTGGTAACAAAAACTCAAAAATTATAATTTTGTGACTTGGATTATTTTTGCCCAACAATTCTTCTCTTGTGGTAAGCGAATTTAAGAGAATTATTTTTCCAATTATATCAGTCGCACGACATATCCTTGATGCATATCATAATTAATGAGCAGTGCGTAGGTGTACAGTATTGAATATCGTAGCGCCGCGATGCACAGCGATCCAAACTCTGAGAATGCTGACCAAAAATACTTCATTATGAAATATTAAAACTACATACTAGTACATATATATTTTTAAAATTTTTGAGATTCTTCAGAGAGTGATAAGAAATTGTTTATTTTATTAAAACTGACTCACGAGTTAACATTATATGAATGGATGGATAACGGCATATATAACAGGGGTAAAAATAAACACATAGTTTAGTATGCATGAAATGTGACAGAATGAAATGTGTCTCGTAAGCACTAGATGATGCTTTCAAGTGTTTGTAAACTGTGCTTATCGCACGAAGTCTAAACACACTGCAGAAACTGACATCCGGCGGGGAGCGCACCTGATTCTTTTCTTATCATATTTCATGCACTATAAACTATAATACAAGACAAAACAGAATGTGGTACACCGCGTCACACTTTTGTCCGGCGAATTGTACTCTCTAAATTTCTCGGAGTGGAATCTCACTCGAAACGAGCGAAAAGTGGCAGTATTTTCACTTGGAGCGATAGTGAAAACACCGTCACTGAATGTGTTCTCCTGCGACGGTGGGATACATCAGATTCAGTTTTCGGTCTTGAGTGAATGTATTCATTCGATGATTCAGAGTGAAGAGAATTCACACTCACTATGAGCGAGTGCTTTTTCTTGAGTGAAATCTCACTCCAAGAGATGCAGAGATCGCAACGTCCGAATATTGAAAGCGAAATTAGAAAACTTGATCTCTGGCCAGCTTTTTCGGATTATGGAGCACCTTGCGACGTGCTTGCCAAGAAAGCAGTCTTGTCATAAAGATGTCTCGGTTTAAACTCAGGAAGGAGAAATAGGGAGAGAAATAATGCGTTACATGCATTACGAATATTACGAATATATCGCAGCGAAAGCGAAGCTTTCAGGATAACGCAACGGATAGCTTCAAAACAACAAAAAGCGCTTGACAAGTAAGATTCATTCGATCTACCGTAACATCGTAGAAGTGAGTCGCGGTGATGTTAACCGGCTGTTGAACGAAATTATCGCGGAGTCTCCGAGGTGGAAGGAAAAATATGCGAAGGTGTCGGAGGTAACCGCATGTCGTCGCGGCTGTTCGTTACGCGGAGACGCACTTTAAATGGAAATACGCGATTCTTTCGCGGACTCGGACGATTCGTACGCACGGTATGCATAGGGAGAAAAGAATCGCGCGCACACCTGCGCGATCCAGCATCACACACATTTACACACACGCGCGCAGGTGTGCACGCGTGTGTGCTCTCTCTCTCTCTCTCTCTCTCTCTCTCTCTCTCTCTCTCTCTCTCTCTCTCTCTCTTTCTCTCGTATTCTCTCTCTTTCTGTCTCTCTCCTGCTCTTTCTCTCGGGCTCTCTCTTTCTCTCTCTTCCTCGCCACATTATTCGCGCACGCATATGCGCGTACTGTCTCGTGGAGAGTCTCCTCCACAGGAGTAGAGTACCCACACGTCTACCTGTGTTCGTCCGTCCGCTCGTCTGTCTATTTCGTCTCGGCCAGACAGACTATAGACGGAGAATGGCTTTCCAACGAAACTCAAGTTCCGTGCGCGTCGATGAAAGAGCATTTCGAACGAGAGCAATCATTTCTGTGAGCGACATAAGAAGCCGTAATCGATCAGGTTTGTGTGTAAGAGCGCGCACGTCCGTGTACGTCACGGAACACGGCTGGTGTACCTCTGGGAACGTTCGCGGTTCTATATTATCGCTTCGCGAAACGCGCAGAAAGTCGAGTGCTAATTGGAAAGCGATGAATTGCGAGGTGCTGTAACATTTTTGATAGCTCGAGAAATTATTATTGTAAAACGCACAACGTGTTTTAGTGCATCGCGGATGACGACTTACCAACGGAAGAATAACAGGGAAATAAAAATAATGTTGAAATTTCGCGGCAATGCAAAACTGTGTTGCTGAGGTTAATCACTTATCAAGATTGCGTGTCCAAAACATCCTTTTTGAGAGAAATTTTACTGAAAATGTATAGCTGACGTTACATATACTATAAATCTTCAGTAAAATTTTCATTTAAAGAGAATGTTTTAAAACCAAATGTTTTGCAGTCAAAAATATTTATTTGTGAGATATATTTCTGTAAAATTTGTTTTTGTGTGAATAAGCTTTATATTTCACAAATAAAAATTTTCAAATATTTTTTTTCTCAGTGTAATGGACTTTCTACAATAAGCCGTTAATCGTAACACATAACGCACAACACATAAGCCATAAGAAAATCCACCAATCAGAATTCTTCATTTCTATTCTGAAAGACTGCAATTGGTGAATTTTCTTATGCCTTATGTGTTATGCGTTATGTGTTACGACTAACGGCTTATTGTAGAAAGCCCATTAAATTGATTTCCAGCTCAGTTGATTCTGTTGGCGAATTGTTGCTTAAACGAGTCCAAAGTGCACGACGTTTGTGCTCTTCGAGCTATCAGAGATCTCACGCACGGCAACACTTGGCGAGTCCGGTCCTAATTGGCTAACCGTTATCCTCTGATCAATGGAAAAGCCCGTCGAGCTCGCGTTGCATTGCGAATGTCGCTCGCGGTGCATCGTGCCGCCATCGTGCTCTGGAAAGGAAACGCTCGGTGAAGGGGGCAGGGCGAATGGAAGCGCGTCGGAAAAATTCTCCTTTGGGTCCCGACCAATGGAGGCCCGGCACGGCGAACCTCGATGAAAAACTCTCGAAGGGAAAGGGTCGCGGGTCCGTTCGACTGGTTCCGGGTACGTTTCGGCGGTGCAACGCAATGGCAGAGGCTCCCGGCTGCATCCGCGCCGGGATAACTCGGACAATGGACGAGAGTGCGAGATCGACAAAGGATCCGGCAGAAGCTCAACCGACATGGGAAACTACGCGAGCGCGAGACGAGAGAACGCGGTCGCGGCTCGAGAAAGAGCGTCTCGCTTTCGTGCAAGACGGCCCATTCAGCGCTGGAAAAGTTTCTCGGCGGTTGCGGTCAAAGGCTCCGCCCAGACGAAAAGCTTAAAGAACGCGACAAAATGGTGGCGTCACGATGACTTAATGCATTTCCTCTCCCTCTCTCCCTCTCTCTTGAGAGGGACGTGAGAACGGACCTCGCGTTTCGCCGGTGCGTAACGCAGCGACGGTGTGCAAAGGACAATCGAATTAAATATTCCCCTGGCCGGTCGAATACGAGCACTGATGGTAACGGTCCGTTACGCAAATCAGCGAGAACAGACTTTGCGGACAATGCACCCACAGAAAAATTTCACAGACCTCAATAGAATGTCGATGCAACGTCGAGCAAAATATCCACAAAGTCATGAAATCGAATTAATGTCGCGCAAAGTACAGAGTCGCAAATCATCGAATTAATATCCCACAAGATATCACAAAGTCACAAAATATCGAACTGGTATCGATCTTTCGTGTAAGGTTGAAAAATCGTGGAGGTAGGATGATGAATTCGATGGAAAATTCGTAAGAGGTTTCTCGTATCCGCGTGCGAGGACCCGCCCTATACGGGAAACCAAAATGGTCAGTTTTACAAAAATCCAAAGAAAATGGAAAGCTCTTTCGACGATGAAGAATGTCATCGTGAAAGAACGATAACAGTCGTCGGCGTTGAGAGACACCCGAAAGGCGAAACGACGGAGACCGAGGCGCAACGATGACGGAGTTGGACGGCTGGCCGACGCGACTGTGACCTTCCGCGATCTACGATCTCGTTAGCCTAACCTAGGACACTGCCTCTCGCGTTTCTTCAGCCTCGTACGATCAAGCGTGTCGATAATTACACATGACGATCCGCATAACCAGAGCGACAGCTCGGAAACTCGCCGCGCAATTTCTCGTCGATAATTCCCTTTTCTTATCAGGAGGATATTAAGATTGATAAAGGATTATCGAAAAGGATTCTCGAGTTCTCGGCCTTTCGAGGAGGTCAGAAATTGCGCTATCTCTTTCGCTCTTTTTCTTTTTTCCAAAATCGCCCCATCGTCTTGCGTTCAAATTCGGAATGTCACTGTTCGATTTAGGTTAAGTTGCATCACTTCCTGAGTATCTCTCTGTCCAGCGACTCGCGTTTTTGCGACGCAGGAAAATGCCCGACGCGTTGATCGACCGAAAAAGGAGGATAAGATCGACTCACGTTGACGAGTTCTACGCAGACACCGCGCGTCGTCGTGTGTAAACGCCGAGTCCTTCGAGTGCAAGAGCTTCGCACGACCAGGTTCGCGCTGCAAGGGACTCGATGCAAGGCTCGACCCAGGGCGATTTTCGATCTCGATCGTTCTCGACGCTTCGCGGAAAAGCCTCATGCCGGCCAATCGGCGTGATACGTCACCGTGTGCAATGCATCGCGAACGTGTTGCCGGCTGCTCGACCGGCAGCCAACAGTGGCGACGGTGGCGGCGGCGGCGACGACGGCACTAGCAGCTAAGTTCACTTGAATCTTTTACCTCGTCTGTTCACGATCCTTCCGCCGGTTCCGGCGCTCCGCGATGCGGCGTCGAGATACATCCCATCCGACGAGGTTTCGCCTATCCATCCGCGTCGGCGAATTGAAGCGGCGTGCTGGCAGGAAAAGCGAGACGTGCAAATATATATATATACATATATATATATATGTATGTATATATATATATTTCTATATATCTGTCGGGCACGTCTGTTCGTACGTACGTCAGGTCGCCGCTCTCCAAGAGATCACTGCCCTCACGCACACCCGGGGCTTTCTCTCGTTCCTTCGAGCAGAGCGCGGACCGCGGGGGCCAGTAACGTATCGCGAAACGACCGGTGCCACTTACCGAACCACTACCGATATATTCGCGCAACTGACGACGAGGACAAGGCGCGTAGGCAGTCGCGTAGTCCGCCGGCGAGGAAGATGACAGACTGGCTGTATCGTAACGCGATTTCCGGCCTGTTACTACGAGCGCCCAGCAACAGAGAGGAAGAACGAGACAGCGTGAGAGAGAAGGAAAGAGAAGAAAAAGAGAGAAAGAGTCAGCAGACAAAAAGAGAGGAAGCGAGAGAGAAGCCAGAAACGGCACGAGATTCGCGTCGCGAGGAGTGGGTTAGGACACGGAGATGTCGGGCGGCGAGAACGCGAGGAGAGCAACGCGCGACAGGACCCGATATGGAAAGAGAGAGAGATAAATACAGATATAGAGAAAGAGAGACCGATTCCCGCACACCAACGGCGGCCTGACCGACGGATTTTCGCGAATTCGAACGCGCGTCACCACACGAGGACCGCGGACGTTGAGCGCGACGACGCACAGCCTTCGCAAAAAATCGCCGGACTGCAATCGAATGACGCACACATGAGACTTTTCACGGCCGATCGCCCCTCTGGTGGCGGCCGGCGGGACGACCTCGCGAATATCGCGCGGAGCAGCGCGGCGCGACGCGATCAGACGGGAGACGAGACGCACGGCGGCGGCGGCAGGCGGCGGCACGGCGGCGGCACGTCGACTCCGCTGGACGACTACTCGGCTTCGCCGGCCGCCGCTCCCGTCCCGCTCCTGTCTCGCTCAACGTGCGCGTATGTGTGCGCGCGCGCGCACATACACACACACACACACACACGAGTACGCACATACGCGTCTGTCGCGAATTCGCCTGGTAGACCGGTTCGCGCGTTCGCTCGTACCGCTTTCGGCTTCTCGATCGGCCGCGCGCCGATAATCGGGCTGTTGCGAGGAGCTGGGGCGGAGGGAGAAAGAAAGATAGACAATGGGAGTAAAAACGAGACGGCAAGTTAAAACTTTGTCTAGTACCTGGCTTTCTGTGCTCGCGCGTGGGTTCTCTCCCTCGTGTACGCGCACATTTATACAGTCCGATATTTAATTACGTGCGAAGTCGAGGAGAACGTTTGGCTGGTTGAAAAGCGTTGCAACGTGCGAAGGTAACGTTATCGCCATCTGTGCGGTACTGTAGGAACGCCATTTTACGAATTGATCGCCGAACTGAAGTTGCCGCGTTTCTCGCGGTTGGTGCAGCACTATTGTGCGTTTGACACAGCCAATCGCTGTGCACTTAACGCAGCCAATCGCTTTCATCTGATAGAAGCGCGCAACTTATGACTATGATCTTACACAATCCTTTTTTCTTTACTGTAAAGTTAACACTACTTTGTCCAATCAATTCGTCCCGTTTGTGGCATGTTTCTACTTTTTTTTATTGGCATGTAATACGTATAATAATGTATATATTATATTCGTTAATATCGAATATATTATTTTATTTTTCTCTTTCCATAAATTATATAATAAATAACTCTTGACTGTGGTTATTAAACAAAATATTTTACAAAAGTAAATAGCTGTCGCCACGTGTTCAATGAAGATTGTGTATGTGTTGTCTGTGTATTAGAGAAAGAGAGAGAGAGAGATGTGTTACTACTCGTCTATTCAAAAGTAACTAGACATCTGAAGCGCTGATACGCGTGTGATCTCCGGCGACTTCATATTATCGTGTTTTCCTACCAAGATCGAAAACGGTGCGTTGATATTTTTCTTTATGCTTTAATTAAATAAAAATCTATTTCAAACAGAAATATAAGTCCTACCACAAAACGTTACATAAAAAAAGATGAATAAATAATTTTGTATAGATTTTAAATTTGATTCTCAATATCTGCGGAAATAATTTTTTATGCGACACGTACGTATATATACATGTACAAGAGAGTATATATACATATACGTGTGTACAACAAGTACATCTATACGTATATATATGCACACATGCACATGTTATATGTACACATATACGTACACACTGACTTATTGTATAATTCCGATATACACATCAGAATTATAAACGCGTAAATCTCTTCTTTTATAAAAGGACGTGACACACATGCAACGTTATGTCGAGAAACCTATTGCAGGAAGAGACACGATTATCGCCAAGGCCACGATGCACCCGATTGTACACCCGAAAAGTTGTACGGATCGCATTCAGTGATCCCTCGTTTTCTTTTCTTTCTTTCAGTGTTTAGTCGCTTTTCAATACCAGAAAACAGACTTTTACTAGGCTGAGGTATCGAGAGGCAAGATGGTTGTTGTTTTACTTCTAGGCAATGGCGTAAGGTTACAAATGAGAACTGTGAGGTTGCTGTTCATAGAACAGTACGTAGGCTTCACTGGAAACGACCGACCGTGCCGACACAACGGACACTCGGCTGTCGTTGTACTCGTGCCATTCTCCTGAGTACGGGTGCTTGCAGTACGCGGTGTAGTGACCGGAGTACGTAGTACCCGAGTGATTCGCGACCCCGTACAGATTGTATGTACAGCCCGGAACTTTCGGGGCGGCAAAGGCACTGAGATCCAATCCCGTCAATGGAAAGTCCACCATCACGTTCAGCTTGCCGCGGAAACGCTCCATCGGAGAGAACCGTTTTAAGTCTAATCAGCAGATCGTTAAGGAAAACCTCTTGACCCTCTCTCTCTACAGAAAATGGACGTTCCAATACACGATATATCGATAATTTCATTCGGGAAAAGGATACGAATAACCAGGATTTTCGGGAACTTCTGTATACTGAAGCTCTTAGTGCACTTTCTCCTCATCTGACACTTGGAACATGTTGGTTTTTCATCGCCGTCCAACACCTCCTCTCGAGTGAAGTGCTCCAAACACTGACTCAACTTTACAGTGCCGCTCCTGGCTGGTATCGGCAAGCTCAAATCCCAAAAAGGATCAAGCGTGACCGATACGTGATCGCAGGAAGTGCAGTGCAAAGACGAACGCAGCTGCCCCACGAAGACGTCCACTATCATGCTGTCCTCGCTACGAAGGTATCGCTTCCAACTTTCCACCGCTTTCTGCGTCTCCCTGTGCGGAACAATAATATCAAGCACGTTCCGAAACGAGCGCGCCGCGCTCTCACGGGAAATTCGAATAAAAAACAAATTGCTCCCTCACGAGTAACTGTCCGGTATGTCTCCGTGTATCGGCGGCAACTTTGTGGTGACTCTGTTGACATCCTCGTGCAAACCCTCGAGCAAATATCTGAGAAACTCTTGAGCGTCCTGCTGACTGTAGCCCATGAAGCGCGGCGCGAATCTCTGTATCTGAGATTTGAGCGAGGTCGTGTTCACCACGTGATCACCGCCCACCTCCCACAATTCGTGAATCACTTGGCTGAACGCTTTGATGAGAGCACCTTTCATGCTGGACGTGGTAGTATTTATGTCGGCTAGGTATTGCTCGTTCAGTAGATATTCCAATAAAGGTCTTGTGTTACTTAAGCACTGGATCACGCTGTTCATAAAACACTGAAACAATCGCGCGATAGAGTATAAATATTTAACAGTAAGATATTATTAACTTTCTGTTCAAACGAGCTAAACGAATATATTCTACGTGTACTCACTGTATTTCCAATATTCCGTAAGCCGTTTAGACCACATCGTTCGTCACGGTAAACTTGCAGGCGGTTACGCGCCGATCTGTTGGTCGGGCTACCTTCCTGGAAATCACGAAATCACTATTTTCCTTATTTGCAGATTGCCGTCAAATTGTTTATCAGTTAAACGGGAACGCATGTAGTCCGTATCATCGTTCGCAAACTACCGTCGTCTTGAATCGTCTTTTCGCTTCAAGAATAAACTATAAATCCGTACATTCGTTTGTATGATTTAAATCGGCGAAAGTATCGTGAATCGCTCGATAAGAGTCGGCTGGCTGATAGCTCACAGGATAGCAAACAGACTCACGTCACATGTCAACACCAGCTTACGGCAGTGCGTTGGTTTTAGTAATTATCTTGTTAGGCACACAAAACGAGATCGAAGAACGTCACAGGTGATGATCGATACACTGGGCAATCGACGCGAAGCTGCGCTCGATCTTAATCGATAATCAGCGATCAACAATCGGCGATAAAAATACACGACCTTGACGTGCTCGCAATCTCTCGGATACTCACCTGCGAATGCACGATCGAAGACGGAGCGAGCGGGTGCGCGGAAGGAGTTATCGTCAGACTAACAACACGTATAGAACAGACTCTCGACGAGATACGTTTGGGGGCGGCTAAAGGCGTCGCGATGCCAAGGAGGAAGGCGTAAGCAAACGCGAGGGTTACTACTGTCCACAAACACCACAAACCCCATCCTATCACTTGGGTGGAAGCCAGTTTCTACGATTGCACGCGGGACTACTGAGGCAACGTCCCGGCAAGACAGACCCGCGACAAATGTGACTCACGAGTCGGAAAAATCGCGCGTTCCGCTGTGTGCACGAAACGTGTCCGTTTTACTCATTCATGCCAGCGAAGGAAGGCAATGTAACGTCATCGGGCGTCACTTATACGACCGTCCATACACATGTCGATCCACGTTGTGCTCCACACGTTTGTTTTTAACAAATCCGTACAATCCGTACAACAATCCGACAGATACTGTATTCTCGCTCTGCGAGAAGTACCAGAGCTTTACGCGATTTCACTGAAGTTCAGATATCGAGGCGCGACGAGAAACTGCAGTGATCTCTTTTGCGCTTAGAACGCAACGAGGAACTCGGGAAACTCGCACCCTCCATCGATATCGGCGGTTTACTGCGTGACCATGGAACCACGTTCGCCTCACTCGTCGCGTTCTACAGTCTTCACAACTGTCCCAACTGAATCAATGCAATTTCGAGGACGCCGAAGAGTCACTAGAAGAAGAAGAGCGTGCAGACTCCGAGTCTACCGTAAGTTGTCACAAAACACTGTTGCAAGTCCACTGACAACGTGCCTCTGTCTCCCGACAAATTCAGGTGAAAGAGTGGGAAAGAGAGAGAAAGAGAGGGAGATGGAGAGCTCTGGGCTATTAATAAAGCGCAGCAATGCCCGCGCAGCAACGCACGAGGAGACTTTAGTTGGAGACGGAGCGAGGAGATTTCGTAACCAGACCGGCAGGAAGTAAATGAATCGCGTGTAAAGCGACGCAGTTCTCTCTCAACTGCATGTCAAGAGCCACTGACCTTGTACATCAACAAATGAATTGGAAAACGAAAGCGACAATGTGCGCGCCTCGCGAATCGAATCGACAGGATGATTCGCGATGAATCATTTGACGATTAAAATCAGATCATCGACGTGATCCCGACATTACAATTTACAAATGCAGAAGCTGGCGCACATGATTATTGCGCGAGGTCGCGAGAGACTTCCTGACTTGATAACGATCACCTCCTGCGATCCTATCGAAGCATATCGATGAGGCTTCCATTGATGAGAGAGAGAGCACACGTTATACTCACGTTTCCTGTACTAACCGTTGCGAAGACCATGATTGCGTGTCTGCTAATCCGACTCTAACACGTCTCTTACGAATACAGGCCGCGGCACAGCATCGACCGACGTACAATCGCGAGGGAATAACGATGAGAGGAAGATTGCGAAGAAATGCGCGCGCGAGAAATGACAGATTGAAAGAAATTGGCGCGGTGCCGCGAAACGTCGTGTGGGTCCATGCTGGGCCGCTGCCGTCGCACCCCCGCCGTCGTCGTCGTAGTCATCATCTCCCTTCTTTCTTTCTCACAAACGCACTCACGTATTGCTCGCTGCCACCACGGTAGATACTGTGATGCGTTGGATTTGTTGTTGGTGACGAAGTCAGGTTGGCCGCGATGCTGTTCGCGGAGCCCGTTGAGAAGAGACCGCTACCAGCAGGCTGGTCTGTTCTCCTCGACGTCGAAGGGACGGCCGACGAGGGCTCGTCACCGTGAGTGACCGATGATCTACCGGATACACTGTTCTGTAGAACCGGCAATGTCGCGGTGACCGCGGCACCGAAGCTGTTCTCGCCCATGTTGTAAGACGTTCTTCTCTCCTCGTCGCCATCTTCAAGAACGTCTCGCTCACTGGCCGCGTTGCGACCACCCTGCAGAAACGTGGTGATCGCGTCGATCGACGTGGGAGTGTCGTTGTCGGAAACAGCGCGTATTACCTCGTCGTCGTTGCTCGCAATCGCGGCTTCCTCCCCTCTCAGTGTCAGCTTCTTGTCCTGAGCGTTGTTATTGATCAGCAGTTCAGTGTTACGAGGATTAGTCGCAAGATTAGTTAACAGGTCAAGGCTAATCAAGCCGCCACCACCACCGGTGGGAGAGAGAAGGTTACGCTTAGCGGGTGAGACCTCGTCGGGTCGGCGGCTGCATTGCTGGCGAAGGTGGTGGTGGTGGTGATGGTGGTGGTGGTGATGATGGTGGTGTTGTTGTTGTTGACGATTGCGGTGCGGACAGTTGTTGCGATTGTCGACGTCGTCGTTGTCGCCGTCACTGTTTTCGTCGTCGTCCTGGTCGTCGTCGTCGTCGTCGCCGTCGTCGTCGTTGTTCTCGTCGCCGCCGTCGTCGTCGTCGTCGTCACGGTTGTCGCGCTCGTTGTCGTTGTTGTTAACGCCGAATCCACACGCGGCCTCGCCACCGCCGGCGCCCTTGCCGTCGTTCCCGTTGCCGAGGTTGCCGTTGTTGTTATGCTGATCGTCGTCGCCGTGAACGTCCTTCGTAACGTCGTCGTCGTGATCGTCGTCTAGCTTACGACTAACATGATCGTCGATGGTTACCTCGGCGAGAGACGCGGCGCTGTCCGCGCGTGCATGCCCGGTGGTGAGCACCGTGCTGCTCGTAGGTGGTCTCCTCTTGGCGGATCTCGACCACAGGCCCGCGCCGGTAGCGGCGGCGGACGAGGAGGAGGACGACGAGGAGAGCGAGGACTCTGGACGGTCCTTATGCTCGATCACCACACGCTCGTCACCGCCGAACAACTCGCTGAGGCTCGACGACGTCGAACGATACTTCCAGTGATGCGCATTACCGCCACTGGTGGCGGACTGACGGATGTTCGGCACGTAACCGGCTGGCGAATACCTGCTGATGATGTCCGCCGCAGACGTATTGACGAGGCTGCGCTCCCTTGAGGACGAGGCGCTCGATGTGGAGCCGCTGTACCTGCCGCTGCCGGTGCCGTTTGCCACGACGCTCGCCGACGACGTCAACGACGAACCGGCCGTGTCACCGTACGACGACGATGAGACTGACCTGGAAAATTGCGGCACTACGTGAATATCGCGGCCATCTCTCTCGCTTGATTTCGCCAAGCCGGGCCCGCGGCCAAGGGCTCGCTCGCTCTCTCTCTCTCTCTCTTTCTTTCTCTCTCCCTCTCTCTCTCTCTCTCTCCTACCCCACGTTATGCAACGCGCCACGAGTATGGACGTTTCGGTGCTCCGATGACTCGGCGAGACTTGCGCACGCTCGGGACACTACGCCGCACACCTCGGGGACGTTTCCGCCGTCAGCGAACGGACGGAACTGTCGCTCTCTCCTCGAGAGATGCGGAGGTTACTAAATCAGACATAGCTTGCGCGCCTGCGATAGTCTCGGTGAATGCCAACGCATCCGCCTTGAACACTTCAATATATCCTCCTTCTCGTGGGCAAACCACGCGCGAGTTTACCGAATCCAGGATGCACGCGCGCCCTCGTCCTCGTGATACGGGCGCGTGCATGTGACGCAACACGCGAATCCCGACGTGAGAGTGTTCTTTTTGAAAGACACCATGCGCCAGAGCATTATCTAGTGGGAAGGTCAAGGTCTGCGACGGCTACGGTCCGTAGTGCGAGCTCGATTATTTAAAATCGATAAATATGGCCACACGCTCTCACCCACGATAGAGATAATAGCCGCGGGGTCTGCCAATGATATCTACATGGGTATACGTCGCGAACTTTCTCGTGTCGCCTCTACAGAGAATCGAGATCACGGAACGACGTTGGGATCCGACGAAAGACCGCGCGAGGAAGGGATAAGACTATCTTGACCCGGAATAACAGGTAGCAGAGGCTCCGACGCGACCTCGACCTTTCATTGCCGCGCTAATGCCATTTACCTGAGTGCTACGTATGCATTTACGCATGCACGCATTATCTCGCTTTCGTAATTGGATTAATTACTTCGCTGTAACGTGAACATGAAGCTACGGAACGGCACCTTTCTTTCCGCGAGGCAAGCGCGGATACTTGCCCATCGATACTCGCGTCAGAGCATAGAGGAGGAGGCGGAGGGCACTGTTAAACATTCCTCAAAGCGTCGAGGTAAAACCATCATCAGTTTCGAAACGTAGAGGCAGAGTTGGAAAGTGATGCTTTTCATTTAGCGCGTTACTCGTAATGTCATCACGGTAATATAATTTACTTCCTCTTAATGACGACTTAATAACTTAATGTCATTTGGTAACAATAATGATGACGTAATTGCATATTTTAAGTAGTGTTAACGAATGTAATTTGTCACTTCTATCGTTACTTCGCACATGACCATAGAATGGGCGGCAACGAGTTGTAAGCGAGAGTCTTCAAAACTTGCTGAGGAAGTAATGAAAATTCTAACGACTTGAGTAACCGCGACAATAACAAGTTATTTCCCGTATTATTTCTAAAAAAGAGTATCTCTCTCTTTCCTAACTTTGCGTAAAAATACAGAGGTCTCTCAAACCCAATCATATCCCCGGAATAGAATTGTCAATATTCGTTCACGTTCTTATATGTCCTGATTTTAATCGTCGAAACTCTCTCTCTCTCTCTCTCTCTCTCTCTCTCTCTCTCTCTCTCTCTCTCTCTC
>NW_022639501.1:1955588-1967188 GCF_010583005.1 Odontomachus brunneus | reverse complement strand
CTCTCTCTCTCTCTCTCTCTCTCTCTCTCTCTCTCTCTCTCTCTCTCTCTCTCTGTCTGTCTGTCTCTGTCTCCTTTTTTCGATTTTATTGCACATCTGTAACTTTGTCATGGAAAAACAATTTTACAAACTGATTGAGAGGAAGCGAGCGTTCCCGGCGCCGTTTGGTATTGTGCGCCGAAGTGGGTCGCGAGAGTATTATCGACGCATAAATCTCGACTCCCGACTCCACGTGTATTGTGACGAAGGCGTCTCGTATCTCGCAATCGTCCCGATCTCACGCCTTGCGCCCTACTTCGGGGGGTTGGGGGAGGGGCGGTTTTGCGGGGGCAAAGAATCGCTCACCTTGCGGGTGAGCGGTTGGACCGACTGTACTGCGACGAATAGTTCCTGCGGATGCTCGTGAGGGTAGTAGTCGGCGAGTAGAAGCTGCAGAGTCGAATGAGTATGAACACTTTGACAACATAATACTGTGTTGGAGCAGTTTGGGACCTGCTATCGGCAGCGCGTTCCGTCGCTAGAATTCGGACTTGACACTGCGTAGTCGGTTGAATCGAAACGCTCCCCAGCTACGGGGACCGTTGACCGCGAGGATGTACCGCGACGGTGCACAGCGTCTTCCGTTCTCACTTCTCGCGTGAGCCACAGCCTCTAATTGTTAGATTAGCTAATTGCCGAATGAGAGCCGCGCAAATCAAGGCGTCGGGTAGAAGAGGAAGTGTCGCTTAGAGTGATTCTGTCAAGACACGCTCCTCGACGACGAAACTTGAGCGTTCAACCGAGTCTGCTGTCGCGCGGGCTTACTCGACATAAACTCGCGCGACACGACTGAATAAGCATGCGAGAATTGGCTGCTTCGTGAAGACGCAACGTGCGAAGACGCGCGCAAGCTGATGCAAGCTAATGCAGAGCGAGAAGAAACGAAGGGCGCTTTGACTGCGTTTCGTTTGACTGCCGATAATCGCCGATCCCGTGTGAATCATCGTAATCCTGAGCTCCGTGACACTGACTAACCTTCCTGGCGCGCAATAGGATCGTTTGTACTCCGAGGAGATGTAATTCGAGCGCAAACTCGAGCCCGCCGTGGACGACAGCGTATAGAAGCTGGTGGGCTGGTCAAGGATCGAGCTGGTGCCGCCGCTGGGCCGGAAACCGCTGAACTTGGACGAGGAGCTGCCGATGCCGCTGGTGGTGGTGGTGCCGGTGGTGCCACTCGAGTATCTCCGACTAGGTGAATGCGGCGCCATTGGGCTGGTACTATATGAAACTGCCACGGCACCCGCTTGCCCGCCGCGATGGTATGACATTGCGCCCGGGTCGCCGCCAATCTCTCGCTTATCCTTCTTGAAGTTCCTGAAATAACACAATGATATCAATAAGCGATGCCAATGTAATATTTATACCTTGAGAGAAAGAAGCACCAACGACCGTGTCTTTGGTTCTCGTTGATTAAGGAACGTAATCATCGAGGGCCCATACGCGAAAAGAAAAAATGCTGTTGTATAGAAATTGATAGAAATTGCTGACGTCGCCGTAATTGGCGTAAATCTTTTTTAATTCAACAACAATGCCGCTGAAACTAATACTTGAGTCATCGAACAATATATGATATATTGCTTTCGGTAGTATGTATTGCTGTTGAATCAAGAAGATTTACTCCAACTACGGCGATGTTGGTAATTTCTCTCGACACAACAGCATTTTTCCGCCGTGTGTCAGCTTACACTTGAGACTTGTCTCGAGTAAGATACTTTGATTTTTATTCAGAGTTAGATTCAGACTTTTCAGTTGAATAGTGCAATACAGCATGTGACATTTGTATCTGCGATTGTAATTTAACTGACAAATTTTCATCTGACTCTGAAATGAAATGTCTCACTTGAGCGGAATTTCAAGTGACAACTATTAATATATACGAACCTCAGAAACCTGAAATCCGCAGATGTTTCGCAAAACGGCATTCACTATATCGACTAAATATTGACAAATGGATGCTATAGCGGGTAAGGAATCAAAAATTGATGATCGAACTTTCTGTCTCTCTCAGAGAATTTCTCGATTCAGAAATATCTACAGATTCTACCGATACGACTTCTTCGTTCTACGACTGAGAAAGTAGATCTACACCGGCCTTTTTCTCCTGCTTCCGACGTGTGCATGTAAAACAGACGTAAAAAAAACGTATCAATTGCTCTTAATCATTGCTTCTCGATAGAACACGCGAGGCCGATTACTGAATGATACATCATCCAGAGTCTCGCATGAGCGCACTTACCCGACATTAATCCGATAATTCGCGTCGAGAGCGTATAAAAATAATTAGCCAATTCGCGCACGTGTCACAATCTTAATATCAATCGGTACACATGCGTCAACAGCCGTATCGATAATTGTTGCACGGACACGACCTTCGTAATACTCGATAATCGCACGCGCGCCTAATAACGTAACACGGGCGCGCTCGTTGTTTTCCTGTCAGTATACCGCAAGTAGCGCAATACGGCGAGCTTAATTCGAGCTTCTGCTTGACCTCGTCCCTCCTACTCACTTACTCACTCACTCTTTCTGTCTGGAGTATATCGCCTTACCTTGTCCTCCTTTCTTACGGAACACCTGAGGATTACCATAGGAAAGAAACGATGCCGCGGTCCATCCAGTCGTCAAAGTCGATTATTGTGTTTACATGGATTTACTAAGGGGCAGAGAGGGAGGGGGCTTGTGTGCTCACGACTTATCGATTTGTTTAGTCTTTTACTAGCATGAAGCAACTGAACCACACGATTAACTGTACACAGACAAGAACACGGACATGCTTCTTGAGCATCACAAAGAAATTCGTTACAGCGAACGTTACTTGGCACAATGCTCCGACACACACACACACGCGCGCGCGCGCAAATCAATCAAGATAATCATCAATAAGTTTTGTAGAATAAAATAGCGTGAGCTTCTCGTCTTGAAGCACAAGATGGTCATTGCGCGGAATTCAATCGCAGAATCGAAGCCTCTCACAATCAATCCTCAGCGTATCTCTTCTTGCGCGTTTTTCTTTTTTGAGCAACAACGTTTGTAGAAGATTACACGTTCGTAGTGCGAGATTATTCCGGGGCCGGGAGTCTCTTTATCGGCGGACAAATATTTGAATGTTACGTCTAAACTTTGAATTTCTCGCTGATGCTTACGAGAGCGAGGGGTGCGCCCCCTAGTTTACACAGTCAACCAGAGTGTATCATCTCTATTACGAATTGTTGCGAAACTGAACGTATCATTTGGCAAATTTACTGTAGAAATCGTTACTCGGCAAATGATTCACCGTGAAAGAATTAACGCATCGTTCTGTACCCCGCGAGGATAAAAATAATAATAATAGCGGCAACAATTGGACACCGATCGACCGCCTGGTGCCCGCAGGAGATGAGAGAGGAGTCGTGTGCCCACCACTGTTATGCAGCTCCGGGGGATATCAATTATTTCCCGACTATGCAAAACTGCAGTGCCCTCCGCGTCTACGCTGGCAGTTCAGTAACACCGGCCGGGGTTTATATTTAGTCTCTATAAATAATGGCCCTAACGGGGTAATAACGGGCGCGAGATAATCGTCGGCGGAAATCGGGGAAAACACGCGCGTGCGCGAGCAACCGGACACACGTGGTGGTAGTGTCGATGGGGCGCGGACTTTTGACGCGCCGATTTATTCCCTCTCCCCCTCCCCTCCCCAACCGCGATCTGGCAGACGTCCCATTTTCCATCGTGGTCCGACGCGCAGAACGCGGAATCCGATATAAACCGTGTCGTTTCGGATTTCGTTACAAAGCCATCCTCGCGAGCAGGCGAGAGAGGGCGCGCGCGTAAACTCCTCAACGCGCGCGATATTTTGCAACGCTCGTTAAAAATAAAAATACCTCCGACGCGTCGCCACGCGCACCCACGGGCGCATGCATGAATTAAGGGTGCTCGTTGCGTTTGATCGCGCGCACGCGGTCGGGTGCTGCGACATTATTAGTCACGGTAAACGGTACGTGACGACGCAAATATTGGTCCGCAATCTCGACTATCTCTCTCTCTCTCTCTCTTCCTTTTTTTCTTTCGTTGACTCGCCTACGTCACGCTCAACAATGCAGGTTCAATTGGGATGGAAATTTTTGCTTGGAAGCCCCCGATGTGTGCGCTCTCGGTGCGCGACGGCGGTGGCAATGACGGCGTGCAGGCGGGATTTTTCAGGAAGTTACACGCCGACGAGGACGTGGAAAGGGACAACACGTACAACGACGTGTTGCGCGACACGTCGATACGCTAAGTGGAACTAATAGCCGCGTTTTGCGGCGTGTCACGCGGGAAAATCGAAGGCAACGTCCGGGTAACTCGAAAAAGGGGGAAAAGGAAGGAGAGCCGTTTACGTAAATTGTGAAGTAGGGACCACGTCGGACGCACGCGGCGGTGTTCGTCATGAGCGAAACTTTGCGGCAAATTACCGTCGTCGTGTCCTCTCACATACACACACGTACGAACGCACGCAAGCACACACGGACGAGCGTGTTTCCAAGAGCGGAGTCAATAACGATATTACGTAATCGCGTGCAAAGAACAATGAGAGTGATATAATTGAATTTTCGCGTCCATCAGAGTCGTTGAGATACCGTCCCCGACAATGTCGTCGTGCTCGTGAACACGCCGGGGGGTTAATCGTGAATGCCAAATACATCTTACACGAAGTCAAACTCGGAAGTGAAGCGCAGAGAAGAGCCCGGATATTCTCTCGCTTGACCACTGACGACCACTCGCGATACTGTAGCAATAACGTTACTGCAATGCATCGTGGTATACCCGGTGGATGCGTTGCTCGATCGAGATTGCAGTATTCGATTGCAATCTCGGTACACGCAAGTCCATACGATTAGATAGCGGCTTTACGCAACGAGATTCCATGTTTCTCATCCTTCTCGCGATGGCCCGCACTTGATTCGCTTCACTGATCCATGAGAGACCTTCGAGGTCCATTCAATCGCCGATTGCAATTTCAATCAACGCATATCGCTACGTGGAAGTAACTTACGCGATCGATATAAACGCTCGAGCTTTCCCGAGCAACATCACGGATCATGAATCTTTTCTCTCTGAATTTGTGAAAACTGGAAGTTTTCTAACCTGAAAGCACTTGGAAGTGTTCACGAATTTATGGTACAGGAAAAGATCCAACAACACATTTGCCATGGTCTGTTGTTTCCAGAGCCAATTCTTCAACAGTAGTTTAAACTCAGATATCAAATAAATTTCACTCGAAAATAATGTATTTTTGATACATTTGACCAGAGTTTGAACTTAAATTTAAATTGCTATTGAAAAATCGATGCAACGCTAACCCGTGGCTAAAGAGAAAAAAAGGAAGAAAACAGATCTATTTTGTCCTTGGCTCCGCGACATTTTCGGACGGCGTGATGTATTACGCGACACGTTACGATAATTGAAGAGGTCGCGCCGGCGTCTCCGGCAAGCGGCGATAATTCCCGCGACCCGCGCGTTTATATCGTTTCATTTCAATCGATACGCCAGCCTCGCGCGGATTACGTTTCGCGTGTTCTCATGGGGATGAAGGTATTAGCGGGAAGGTAATCGCCGAGCGAGTTCCCGGGAACGTCCGGGTCGGCTCCGCGAAGAAGAGGCGGATTCCGCGGGGGTTGGTCACGATTCAATTGCCTCGTGCAGGACACAACGCGCGTATTGTGACGTAACTCCGGCGTAACAGTTCCTTCGCGTGTTATTAATTAACCCGACGGCAATTTATCTCCGGCCGGCGGATAAACGTCGCGTCCGTTTGTCGTGGCCGGCATTAAACGCGCGAGGTTGAAAAAGTAGTGCAAGTACACACGTACGATATACGCGGCGCGATATACACTGTTAAATCCGTAGTGTCAAATTATACTCAATTTGAGTTATTTTTAACCATTCCTATAAGTCGCCACTGCTCCTACTAAATATGTCGTTAATTTAACTAATGTAATGGAGTTAAATAATTTAACTTAAGAAATGTATTAAATTTGACTAAAATTTAGTTTATTTTTTATTATGTGCACGTTAATGTAACCTTTGTTTTAGTAAAAAATAACTTAATATTGTTTTAAATGGGTTGATTGGTTGTTTTTTTAAACACATGTTTTGTGTTAAAATAGTATATTTTGACACACATGATAGTTAAAAATAACTAAATATTATTTAACTCAAGAAATTGGTTGAAATTTGACCCTCCAATATTTAACAGTGCGTATTTAGACGCGCTCGCTCAAGGACCATCTCCATGGTAGCACGGTTTATCGGCGAAAATCACACCGCAGCATCGACGCGTCAGTTAAG
This sequence comes from Odontomachus brunneus, assembly GCF_010583005.1. Taxonomy (NCBI): domain Eukaryota; kingdom Metazoa; phylum Arthropoda; class Insecta; order Hymenoptera; family Formicidae; genus Odontomachus; species Odontomachus brunneus. The sequence goes on along the minus strand of NW_022639501.1, from coordinate 1,960,840 downwards.
AGTCAAACATTTTTTTCTCAGTGCAAGTTGCATCTTACACTCTTGGAGTAAAACAAGTGTATAATCTGGCGTCGACGCGCGAAGGAACAGAGTTTCTGCACACCACTGGTTCCCAACTAAAGAAAAAAAAGACGCGAAATCTTGACGTTGCGTCACGGGAAAATTCGTCGCATCACTCGCGAGCGGCTATCCCGCATCTTAGGGAGGAGGAATGACCAGCGTCGTTTTTTCGGGCATCAAAGTTTGCTTGAAGAAAATCTGATTCCGCGAACGTTTCGCCGTTCTCCGTCGGAGGAAAATCAGATTCGCGACCCCGCGGGCGACAATTGAGTATCTTAGGACTGATAACCGTTTCTCCAGTCAGAGTTTGCAGAAGAATGAAGATCTACAGAGTGGTTGGCCGCTTTCTTCGCATGACTTGCAAGAGATAATTTAACATCTTGGAAGAGATAACACCGACAACAGAACTTTTTCAGTCTCTAGAAAATTTGGATCTGGCAGATACGTGTGAACGTTTCATCGCTCTCCATCGGAGAAAAATTCTACCCGTAACTCATGAGCGATAATTCAGTATCTTCTTGGAAAAAGAAAGGACTGACAACCGTTTCTTCAGAGTTTGAAGAAAATTCGCGAACGTTCCATCGTTTTCTGCTCGGAGGAAATTCGCCGCGTAAAGTAAAAATAAAAAGGAATGTCTAGACACTAATAATATTTTTATCTGGACATTCTTAAGTCCTTGTTAATAGTTGTCTCACTTGAAACTTGTCTCATGTGTGACATTTATATTTTCATTCACGGTTGAATCCAAGTTTATCAATTAAATAACAATATATGTGAGACGCCCGGTTGCACCAACGTTATTTTGATTTTAAGCAAGACTCAAGTATATGTCTGTCTCTATTTATTTAGAAAGAAAGACAAAAATAGACGCATGGTTAAGCCTCGCTTAAAGCCAAAATAACGTTGGCGCAACTGGATCTTATATCTGCAATTATGATTCAACTGAAAAACTCTCATTTAATTCTAAATCCACATCTGAAAATTTCATTTGAAACAAGTTGAAGTGAGTTTCGAATAACAATTGTTAATATAAACTTTGTTTTGGTTTCTAAATATGAATATTTAAACTTTAAAAAATGTCAAAGACATAGAATATATATATGCGTGTGTATATTTTTTTTGTTTATATTGAAAGTTTAAATATTTAAATTTAGAGATCAAAACAATGTATTGTATGAGAACTAAATACCAGTGTTATTATAAGTAATGGCACTTTCGTCTTGACTCGCAAGCGATAGTTGAGCATCTTTAAAGGGAAAGCAATAATCTGACATTTTGCGCGCGGCGTGGCGAGCAATAATGACTGTTTCTTCGGGTCTCGAGTTCCGCAGGAAGTTAGAAGCCGCGAATCCGTTGACCCGCTTTCCCAGGATTAATTCGCGCAGCAAAGCCCGTTCGATCCGCGTTACGTACGCGGGATTGATGGATGTGTTCCGACGACTTTAAGGTTTCGTCGGGAGCACGCTAGAGAGAAGCGGCTAATCGATATCCTATCTTGCGCAGCGGGCATAAACGAAATGGAAAACGACGGCGGCGAAACATTCTCGGCCACCCCCGGCTAACCCGACGGAAACCCTCTCTCGCTCCTTTCTCTTTTTCCCTCTTCATTCGTTCGGCAACGCGAATGCAACGAGCGTGTGCGACGCGGATCGATGCCGCGGCGTCGTAAGGTCAGTGTCGATTAATGTCATAAGCGGCTCGAAATCGCGGACTAGAATGTGTCACGATTTCATATTTAGCTCGTGCATCCGCGTCACGACACAAATAACTCCGCGGCTCGTTGTTCCTCCTCGCTTAAACGCGCGCTTTTACTTTCTCCTGATGTCTTTACACGACCAAGAAGAATGAGTCTCGACTAGTATCGACGGTACGTCGAATTCGCGAAATATTCGATTCGTGCAAAAGATTCGTCATGTCCGCCACATTAGGGAACGGTTTCCAAATCGTACCTGATCTTTTCAAAGGTTTGTAGAGTGAAACAAGTCCGACAAAAATTTCTATTCGTATCTCTCATTTTCTTACCGTTACATCTAGTTTATATTCAATAATAATAAAAAAAATTGAGGTACGTTTTAGAAGACCAATGCGGCAACTCTCCGCGAAATAGAAAACAAAATTCTCCAATATAAAGGATTAACAATCGTTACAAGACGAACACCAATTCCGTGTTCTCTCAGATATCTAACGAGGACCTGCGACTTCTTTCCCCTCGATGCCCGAACTACCCGCGAGAGTCTCAAGAGGAAAACTACAAGTCTTCCGCGACAATCTGACAGGACAAAATAAGAACGATCGCTTTGCCGTGCACGATAGTTCGACGATTGTAGAATGATGTAACACGCTAGTCCTCGTGCAGTCCCCCTCTTCAGATTCGCGTTCTAGCGTCGATCGCTTGATCGTCGAACGATGCCGACATTAGCCGTGCGATCGCGCGATATGGACACAGTAGATCCGCGTGTACTTTGCATTTTGCTGCGTAACGAAAGAGCCGGACGATGAGTCGCGCGTTTGCCGTGGAATACGCATCAGCTTCGCGAGATGCACCGGACGATACACTACGTAAATTAGACGTCCTCGCGACCAGCGGATCTCGCGTGCTCGTTGGAGCAACGCGAAGCGACGAGTGCGTGACCGCGTGTTTCTCCTACACACACACATACACACATTCTCTTTCTATCTCTCTCTGTCTCTCAATCGATGACTCTAGGCGTCTAATAAGACCTTTGTCCTTGCGCCAACATCAGCAAAGGGAGAGTTAAAAGTGTGTAAAACTTTGGAAATAATACAATGTCCTAAAAAAATCACAAGACACGTTCTCACGTCGCGGCGGTTAGACCGGGACTTGTTTTTCTTACACGACGACGACGTGCTGCATCGACACCGACGCATTCCTCGCGATCACACTCGATTTTCACGCGCATCGTCGTGTACACCTCAATCGAATTCCTCGTCTCTCTTTCTCTCTCTGCTCAGCAAAACACGACCGCGTCAACATCGATTGACCGATCGCAACATTGCGAAAGCGAATCTGTCGCGGGCTCTTGTGCAGCTGTTTTCTTCGATGTTTCTCAAACGCTCCTTCATTAACGGTACAGCGAACGGAACAGCGAATCGCGTGAACTCGATATTTTGTCGAACACGACACAATAACCTAACTTTTTTTTCGAGGGAATCGCAAAGCAAGTCCTCAAGAGACGGTCTCAACGGTCTTTCATAATCAAAAACACGAATTACACGCAAATACAAACGTTAGGATTGTCCTTAGCCGAAGGCCAATGTTGTTCCACTTCGCGTCCTGCCGAAATCGCGAACGTCTATGCGGCAAAAGTCAATCGTTATTGGGAGAGAAAGAAGGAAAAGAGAGAAAGAGAAGGAGAGAAGACAGAGAAAGAGGGAGCATAAGCAAGAGAGAGAATAAGCAAGAGAGAGACACAGAGAAAGAGGGGAAGAAGGTCGATGAAAATACTCACGTCGACAACGACGGGGAGCGGGAAGAACGGGAATGCAGCTCGCAGCCGTGCGAAAAATCCGGGAAAACGACTCGACTCGGCGCACTCGTCCGTTATCGAGACTCACAACCGTGACACCTAGCAACCGCTCGTGTTTCCTCGCTCATGTCGCGGACCGAGTCTCCCCGGGGAACGGAGTTATCGGCTCGCGTATCACACGGGCCGAGTGACTGCGAGCACGGCGAGTCGACTAGCTCGATGGGCGAGCACCACGACGGGCCATCCCGACGGTGCCGACGACGGTGACGTCACCCACCGGGAACGTACGCTCCGAATTCTGAGCGGACGGCGAGGGGTCGAGCGGGGCGGCCGTGGAGGAGAGACGAGAAGGTAGTCGCGCAGCGTATAGTGCGTGGCGCGTATGTGGTACGGTAGACACGATCGATTTTCGCGCTGCGCTCGAAACAACCTTCCGTCGCGTAACGCCGGGGACACAGAAAAACTTGAGCAAATTGACCAATCACAGTCGATGATTCTTCTTACGATCCATCAGCGATTGTGATTGGTCAATTTGCTTACTACTTACATTTTAGTGCTTGAGTTTTTCTGTGTCCAGGCCCTAACCTCTATACATATGTATATATGCGTATATATGTATACGCATGTGTGCATCTATACACGAGTCTCGCATGCCTCGGCACTCGCATGTGCACGCACGCGTTTCCTCTTCGAAGCACGGCGACTCACGGCGATTATCGTTAATCGTTGTCGCGCCACGAGGGTGGTGTATTTACCTTTCGTTGACGCTCCTCGCTCTCAGTTCAGTCGACCGACTCGCCGTATCGCGAAATCGTCGCGGCACTGACTCGCCAACGTGCGCGCACAAACAATATGGCGACACAAGGTTGCCGATTTCCGCGTCATGACGGGCATGGTATCCGCGCGGCGCGGCACGGCGGCGGTCGCGGTAACGACGGCGACCGCGCTTCTGCGCTAGCGCAGAAGCGCCGAGAGTACGCAGTGTCGCTGTAAGCGCGAACGTAACGGAAACGACGCCAGCGACACTAACGCGCGAAGCCGCCGTCGCGAGAACTCGCCCGCGAAAGTTTGAATCGCAACGATTACATTCGCAATGGAATAATGTTTTCATTGTTGAGGCCATTCTACAATTGTGTAAGCTTGACCGTGAACGTAAGAGATAACCAATCGGGGTGTTTTATTCACTGATTGCTTTGTTCCGATTGGTTGTCGTAATTATCTACAATCATTCACGACCCCGTAATTACAGAATGGGCGCGAAAAAAGCGCTCAATGAGCAATCAGCGATTATTGGTTCTCATCATGGATGTAAGAATACATGGACGGAGCGAATTGACGCGGGGGTGGACCCCAAATGGTGAGGGAAATGATTATATGTTCTGTTCTGTTCTGTTCTTTAGTGACTCCGGGGAAAAAGGTTATCTCCATACGCCATTCTCCAATCCTTAGATGAGTATATCCCTACTGAAAAATTTCTATTGAGATCACAATTGAATTCCCAATTGAATTCTCAATTAAATTCTCAATTGAATTCTCAGTTGAGGTTTCCGCAAAATTTCGCATGTAAGATCTCAATTGAGATATTTGTATCTGATGGAAATAATTCATTGAAAATATAATGAACTTTTGCTGAAATATGTTTGAAAAGCATTCACAATTTTGACCCAATTTCATTAAAATTTCATTATAATTTCATTAATATTT
>NW_022639501.1:1944331-1948610 GCF_010583005.1 Odontomachus brunneus | reverse complement strand
ATACTTTTCTAAATATTTTAATTAATAATAATTTTTCACTGAATTTTTCTACTCTCTTAATAAAATATTATCGAAATATTAATGAAATTATAATGAAATTTTAATGAAATTGGGTCAAAATTGTGAATGCTTTTCAAACATATTTCAGCAAAAGTTCATTATATTTTCAATGAATTATTTCCATCAGATACAAATATCTCAATTGAGATCTTACATGCGAAATTTTGCGGAAACCTCAACTGAGAATTCAATTGAGAATTTAATTGAGAATTCAATTGGGAATTCAATTGTGATCTCAATAGAAATTTTTCAGTAGGGTAAATGAGTAAGACCTTGGTAGGTTCCAAGGCAACTTTCAAAAATCACCGGTCTGAACTCGTTCAGACACGTCTTATCATACCGGCGGTTAAACCGAAACTTAAATGATTATATGTATTGTAATGGAGATACTATGATGGTGACGGTCGCTGTTTTTATACATAGACAATAGATACAAAACTCCGACACCAATATGATCGCGACGATGTAATCCTCTTATCTCTTGGGTTTCACAGCCCCTCGTCTATAATCACACCTTTCGCTCCGTCCATGTATTCTTACGTCCATGGTTCTTACTGTTAAATTCCTAAATCTAAACCAATTACATTGACGAGTTGTTCAACTGTTGTGCAACTGTTGAGTCTGCTAAATTCAGCCAATGGTCTTTCTTGTTTTCCTTCGCTTTTCGTCGAATGATATATGAATAGCGATATACAAACTTAGAAATGTAAGAAAAATTTTTTTTGAAAATTATTTTTGAATGTATATCAGATCGTTGAACCAATAAAGACAAATATTCGCTTTGTTTCGTGAACGATACACGAAGTCTTAAAGATATTAGAATTAACTTTCAACATATATGTATATCGGATTGTAAATCTAAAAAATATATATTTGACGAATCTTTGTCCCTGTTCGTGTTTTCTGAACGATACACGAATCGTCTTAGATATATAAAAATAATTTATTTTTAAAACGTGTATCTCAGATTGTAAAAGAAAAGAAAATTACATTCTTGCGAATCTTTGCCTCTCTTTTTTTTAATAAATAAAGGTTTATCTGATAAATCAAGCTTCATTCTCGTTTTCTTTTATCCAATTATAATGTACAAACTGTTTTATATAGAACTTATAATGTACAAACTGTTTTATATACAACTTATAATGTACAAACTGTTTTATATACAACTTTACGTCGATTCATTGCTACATTGTTTCTCTACATAATCGGTAACCATCTGCTGTACGTGAGCTACGGCCTCGGGTGTACCGTACTTCTCCTCAAAACTAATGAACTTCTTGAACAGCGTTTTCATTTTTCTTACTGGGAGAGTCTGGGCAACTGCTCGTTCCAATACTTTTCTACAAGTACAAAAGTATATTATATTCAACGATCACATATTTACACAGAATAAATATATAACGCCGAGATACGCACCTGGCTATGTCGAAATCCTCGGTTTTTACCAAGCAATCTACGTAAGAAGACCACACGTCGACGCGCTTAGGATAGGAGCTCAGGATCTGCTCGAATAATGTCTGCGATCGCTCCTTGTCTCCTAGTTTGTTCTCTAAATTCGCGAATCTCACTATCAAGTTTACATCTGCAGAGAAAATGCAAACCATGAAAGACTCAAGTTATGTCATATTGGGAATATAATTTGTTGATCCGAGAGTAAAAAACAATATTCTAATAAAAATAATATCTTATTATATTATATCAAAACTGGAAAAGTTACTTTTCAAGTTTAACTCGTTATCGTTGCTCATTTCGGAAAAAACTCCTTATTGTTATCATTATTCGAAAAGCAACAAGTCGTTAGTTTCTGTATATATACTTGTACACATGCAAAGTAACAATGAGAGAGTAACCAGATAAGCATTACCCAAAAATATGATTACGTTATTGTAACATTATTGTAATGAGGAAAAATAAAGCCATTATATCATAATGCAACTTTATGTCTTGATACTTATTAACTTTATGTAATGCAACGTGCACTCACGCTGAGACGTAGGCAAAGATTGCAATGCTCTTTGCATGGTATACCGGGACTTCTCTTTCAGTCCAATTTTCAGGAACGCTGTACCGCAGTCCACCCATGTCTCAGGGTTTTGCTTGAATTTGCCAGTCATAATGGTGATCAACTTTTCCAGCTCGGCCTGCCTACCGGCATCCACATGCACGTTCAGCATATGCGTGTACACCTTCGAAGCGTCGTTTGCCTTCACCGCCTCCTGGAACACGTCGTTCAGGGACTCAGACGTGCCGTATCTGGACTCCAAATTGAGCCAAGCGCTCCACAGGTTCAGACGCTCGTTTTCTTCACGGAAGTTAATTGTCTTGATACCCCGTCTCGCGACCGACCTCGCTTTGTCGATCTCTGTGGCTTGCAAATGGTACGCCATATATTGCAGCCACACCAACGAGCTGTCCGGACTGGACAGAACCAATCTGTCAAATTGGTCGATGGAGTTGGGCACCTGATTGCTCGCTGAAGCCTCTTCCCGCTGGCGAATCTCGCGTTCCTTCCGCCGTTCCTCTTCCCGACGTTCGGCTGCGCTCAGCTTCTTCTTCTTTCGCTTCAGCTCGTCCGTGCTCTTCTCTTCATCATCGCTGGACGTCTCGCTGACAGCTACTACAGCTGAACCTGTTTTATTGTGCCAATTAAATCCGCATTCTGGAATATGTGATCTTTTTGTCGGCAACTTATCTTCTGCATCACTTTCGTCGGAAGAGTGGATGAATCCGCTGGTCTCACTTTTCTTTAGACAGGCTGTTTTATCGATTTTACTTTTGAGTTTTCTGTCGCTGCCAACACCATCATCAGTCGTTGTTTCCCTCTTCGGTTTTTTAAGCATCATGCTCGTTGAGGCAGTATCTTGTTGCTCGGACATTTTTCTCTTCAATTTTTTATTTGTGCTAGACAGCGGCTGTGTCTCTTTTTTTGGAGTTTCGAACGCAGATTTCAGCATTCCAATCGGAACGATACCGCACTGATTTCTCGCCATTACCACGTACAATCGGATCTTAGCGTGCACCGTGTAAGGCGTCAAGTCAGGAGAAAGATCGTTCAGGTGTCGACGGACCGGCAAAGCCACTAAATATCCTGAACCGTGACGTTTCACGAGGACGATTAGCAACCAGTTGCTGATCATCAGGATCTCTCCTCTCAGCACAAGCTTGTCAGGAAGCTCCGGTAGTTTTCTTTGCTTGGAGCTGATCCCGTTCACGATCCTTGGTAACAATGACACGTCCACGAAGTCGTGGACATAGTTCTTCCACAAAACTGTACCGAACACCTTATCTCCGACTTTAGGCTCGACGGTGTAATGATCCTTGCGCACTACGCCCGTCAGTTTATTATCTAGTCGAAGTACGAGACCGTGGTCGGTGATCTTCTCGATCTCGCCTGTGACTTTATGACCCAAAGTCACCAACGAAATCGGTTTGTTCTCGTAAAACGCATTAGTCGCCAGCTCCAACAATTTATTGAGGTATAAGCTCAAGACATCCACCGCCGACAGCATCTTCATCCCGTGCTCGACAGAGCTCTCCCACACGTCTTTCAACCCCATCGTCAGCGTCAATTGTTTCTCTCGTTTGTTAATAGCCGTAATTTTAACGAGCAATATCTGATTCACACGCAACAGCTCGAAGTCGCTAATATTCTTGTATGAGATAAATCCGAATGTGGAGTAATCCTCGACGGGCAAGATAACTCTCACGCCGTCCTGCGAGATGTCCCTGATCGTGCACGGAATGCAATCCCCTATCTTCAGCGTGTGAAAGTTTCTGTACTGCTCCTGTGTCACATAAGTGCGTGACATTATCACGCTCGGCTGTGTGGCAAAGACGTAGGCCGAGATAGTGTCGCCAGGAGTGCATTTCGACGCGAGTAGACCGCCGATTTCTATGCACGGAGACATGTGACCGGCCGGTAAGAAGCCAACCGTGACCTCATTGTCGGTCTTACGTACTCTCAGATGTATTCCTTCCATGGACGATTCCATTATTACTCCTTCGATCAGTTCCCCGATCTTCATGTTAATGGACTGTTGTTGTTTCTGTTCTCCCATGATTATTCTGAGTTTCATTTTATCCTCGTCCTTCTCGATCGAGTCGATCAGCACCGTGACGGTCTGTCCCAATGTGTAATTCCAATTCATATCGGACGTGTTGCTGTCCAATACAGTGCGTGGGACCCATCCTTTAATGTCGCCGTAAAATCTCACCAATA
>NW_022639501.1:1940754-1941510 GCF_010583005.1 Odontomachus brunneus | reverse complement strand
TTAAACGCCACAACTTTTATCTGAAACATTTTTTTCTAAAATGCTTAGTTTTCGAGATATTTCACCGTTCCGGAACTTTTTCCCATCACTGTATATAAGTTTACTCTGCGAAGGTGCGTCTGACGAATGTAGTTAGGCGTATTTTGTTAGATGGCGTATCTAAAATGCGCCTAGCTCTGGCCGCTACAATCAGGCCGGTGGTCGCTCTCATGTTTCTCTCTGATAACATAAACTATAGCTTTTCACTAAGGCCGGTATTCATAGTTTGATCTTATATTTAAGATCATCTTAAGTACTGTCTTAAGATGTCATGAACCAATCACAGAGCCGTATTCGCATCTTAAGACATTACTTAAGGATGCTTACTGTCACGTCCTACCGACCAGGCTGACGGCCAGTAATATTTTTCTTTGTCCAAACAACCCTTTGCCTGAGACACGTCAGGTACGAAACCTTCCTTCCCAGAAGGAAGGCATCCCAGATAGCGTCACTACCATTCGGACCCCCCCCCCCCCCAAGGCGGGATAACAAGAGCTGAGAAAAGGAAAGCAGCGGGCAGTCAGTCGGTCGTAGTCGAGTGCCGAAATCGGGAGCCCAAAAGTACTCCTCACCTCCAACCCCATTCTAACCCTTAGTTTTTCTAATTATTAAGTAACTAATTCTAAGTTATCTCTAACACTCCTAAACATTTACAAGTCGTTATTCTAACGTAAAATTCTTAAGTTATTAACCAATTACTTTAGCTGTTTTGTCTAT
>NW_022639501.1:1939767-1940041 GCF_010583005.1 Odontomachus brunneus | reverse complement strand
GCTCTTATGGCTCTTGCACACAGGACGCGGTAATGCTTGCCGCGTGGCGGAAGTTCGCGCGACAGCCAATCAATATGCTGCTTTCCGTAATAACCTTCTGGCTCTTACGGAAAAACAACATATTGATTGGCTGTCGCGCGGACTTCCGCCGCGCGGTAAGTACCGCGTCCTGTGTGCAGGAACCATTAGAAGGTTATTATGGAAAGCAGCATATTGATTGGCTGTCGTGCAAACTTCTGCCGCGTGGCAAGCAATACCGCGTCCTGTGTGCAAG
>NW_022639501.1:1935277-1939757 GCF_010583005.1 Odontomachus brunneus | reverse complement strand
GATCTGAGAGAAGAGTATAATCTCCCATCTATAACTGTAATATTCTATGGTCTGCTCTTATGGCTCTTGCAGTCTCATGAACACAGAAGCAAATCAGGAGCTCGATTCTTGACGGTACTCAGATTTTCAAAATTGAAGATAACGGATCCAATGAAATTTCCAAATCCAAAAGAATTTTGGAAATCTGAGTCCAGATTCGTGAGCAGCGACCTTCGGGACCCTTTGAACCACAAACTCGTTTTTCCAGAATTGCTCAAAACAAAAAGGATTATGGTATTTCAAATGAACCAACTTCATCGCTTTATTTGATTTTCTATATGCAGTAAAAAGTTAAATCTGCTGTATCTCGGTGAAGAAAAAATCCTATTTGGACGTTCCAAAATGGAAATAGAAGAGCAAAACTCGTACTTTACAGTACTTTGTTTAGTTTTTGTCGGTAAAATTCTATGCAACCAGGAGAAAACTCCAATAATGCCCTAAAACAGCCATTTTTGTACTTCTAGGTTAGAATATCTCAAAATCCTTACGTGATGGCGCCATCCCTTATAGAAATATCATACTAAGAATCATTGATAATTACTTATTATCCAGTATTTTTAATACTGAAAATAAGTAATTATCAATGATTCTTAGTATGATATTTCTATAAGGGATTCTGAGGCCAGATTTGAATTCAGCGCACCAAATTCCTTCGGGTAAATCTCTTACTTCTTTTGTTGTAAAAACCTTGTAAACCTATGTTATTTAAGATTCTCAAACTCTCCTTAAACAAGGACTTGTATTAATAGTTATTACTTGAAGCTTGTCTCACGTCGGATGATCAGATTGCAATTATCAAAGATTGCAAAGAGCTTGATTAATTTATTTTAATTGAACCGTATGAAATACGTATATATAATATATTATATATAATCTTTATTCAGCTGAAAAACTCACATCTAAGTATAAATTTAAGATAAAATATTAATACACTTTAAGTATGATACATTACCTAAGTAACACGTATCGTTTAAGAAACGTTTTTGATATATTTTACAAACGATAATAAAACGTTACATACATTTATAAAACGTATATAAAACCAACATGTGCTACCAGGATACCCTTTGTTGTTCTTAAGACGAACAAAGACGAACTCCTGATCTGCTCCTGCGTTCATGAGACTGCAAGAGCAGAAGCAAGAGCAGACCATAGAATATTACAGTTTTAGATGGAAGATTATACTATTCTCTCGGATTCAGATCTCACTCGCTCTACTCTCGTTATCGTAAGTACCTTTTGTAACTGGAGTTACTCGTTATTGGAGTTATGGCTCCTGCACACAGGACGTGCTTGCCACGCGGCGGAAGTTGCGCGACAACCAATCAATATGTTGCTTTCCGTAATAACTTTCTAGCTCTTACAGAAAAACAACATATTGATTGGCTATCGCGCAGACTTCCGCCGCGCGGCAAGCATTACCGCGTCCTGTAAGCAGGAGTCTCAAGATTTATATGGGGTGTAAGAAACGAGAGGGATATTAGATCTCGAAGAACAAAATCAAATTTTGGACTCTTCGGAATTATTACAATTAATTAACGCGGCAGGAATGACAAGAAAAAAAAAATGAAAAACTTGTTTGAACTTACTTTCGGTAACCTTTATCAAAATGTGGGTTAAGGATGATCGATGGACTTAGTCAATTCGTGGGCGACGTTTCCTCAAAGTCCCTCCAATTTTGGCGCGTTGCACGTGTTGAAGAATGGATAAAGTGAGAGCGACTAACTACCGGCCTCGACGATGTGTAAGTAGTGACGAAGAGATGAAGAGTCCCTTGACGAAGTGGATTGAAGTACGTTGAAGAAGCGGAAGAGAGGACTGCGATGTCTGTCTGGTAGTAGTGCCGAAGAACAGAGCGAGCACAGCGCGGGGTCACGGTTTTATACGGGATCAGCTGGAGATGGTTTGGTAGGAAAAATATGAAATTTCGGGGATCCTAGGTGTTGGATTTGTTAAAGGAGGAAGGTATGGGGTAATGTTGCAGCCAGTAATAAATGAGTATATAGAGTTCAGGAGATCTCTTTGGCTGGGGTTGTGGATGGAGAAAATCGTACGTTTAAGAAAGACGGTAATTGGAGGATTTTACGGTGATGAGGGAATCTTTGGATAGAGCAGAAGACGGACCAATCAGAACAGAGTATTTCCATCCAGCAAGAAATCCAGCATGAAAACAAGCATCGGGTGCCGCTTGGCTTCAGACGGAACGAACGTAAAACAAGTTGAGCTAATCACGAGCGTTCCCCTCATTCCGCATTGCGCATACGTTCCGTCCCATGTAAACGCACCATACTCTCGCAGCGATACGCAATGCAATACGCGACACTTAATATCCAATGATCACGATGCTATTCCAGAAAAGCTGTACGTTCATTGAATGTCAAGTGTCGCATCGCGCTGGCTGTGAGGACCAAAAAATTTTGAACGGTGCATAAATCTCAAGTTCTCTTTGAGTATTTTTCTTTCTTATTGAAATAAAAGTTAAGCCATGAAATTGTTACGTCCTGCACGGGCGTGAGCCATACAATTTATCTAAAGCTGGCTTAATATCCGCGTATCACATGGGTTGCGTTCTTTTATTTGCAACAGATATAGCTGAATGCATCTCAAGGATACATCAAGATTGATTTCATCGACGCAATCTAACCTCCAATATAAACCTTAAAGTGAAATAGTGTTTCAAAATGACTTCCAACGAGAGTAACAAAACTAGAGTAACTCTGCAAGATGTTACAAATAAGAAAATGTATGCACTTATTGTTACATCAAATGAGGCAAAACATGTAGAAACAGATAAGTTTAGGACACCTCTCATAAAAATTTATTATTTTTGTTATTAAATCATATTTATTTTGAGTAATAAAGCACTGTCCAACAGTAATTTAAAAAAAAATAAGTAATATTTCAGCAACATTAGTAATACATTTGATGAAGGAAACGGACTTTCTCACAAATTTACCTAAATCTTAATATTTTGTTGTATAAAACATGAATATTATATGAAACTTAAAATCGTTGATCTTAAATAAAACAAAAGTTATAAAGTGAAAAGTTATTAAAATGTGACTTAAATACTTCATCATTGTATAATGGTACAATTACTTCCACATAGTTTTTTAACCAAAGTATTGCTTTTTTTTTATTAATTCAATCATTACGGATAAATACTTTTCTAATTCTTCTGTATATAAGTTATTTGTTTCGTTATCATCAAAAACATCTAATGAAACTAATATTTGAGCAAATACACAAACAATTTCCTTATCTTTATCCTCCATTTTTACGTTCACAATTGCTTACAACAGCCAAAGGAAACGGTTTTGATCTTTTCGATGAGTGCGCTTAGAAATTAAAGTAACCGGGCAAAAATAGCGTTCAGAAGCGTAAGCGCTTTAAATATGTGAGCGTCCAAAACGAACGCACCCAGTATTGCCTTTATAAGAATTGTGAGAGAGAAAGAGGCAGTCTAATAATCCAAATAATAAAAAGGAGATGTCACGTTCCGAAGTTGCTTGGTTATCGATATTATCGCTGGCATTGTTACCTCTTTACCGCGATACCGATTGGTTGTGGCCGGCTTCGTGGCGCGCCAGGCTGTCATCGTGGCGGAGTTGAGTGACAATTCGTGCGTATTACGAGAACGGGGTTATAACGAGGGAGAATGAGAATAAGAGAGAATAGTAGAGAATGAGAGAGAGTAAAGGAGAATTAGAGAAAATAAGAAAGAATGGGAGAGAATAAAGGAGCATGAAAACATTTAGCTGTATTAAAATTTGTTTAATAATTATGTACATGAGACTATATATATTATGTCTATGGTCTCTTCCTACTTGTTGGCTTCACTTTTCTGGCTGTTTGCGGGATCCAGGTATACTATATCCATGGTTGTATTCAAATATGAATGCAAATTATAGGTTTGTGTGTGAGAGATAGGGAAAGATAGGGTGAGACGGGTTGAGACGGGGAGAGATGGGAAGAAACAGGCAAAGACGGGGAAAGACAGGGAGAGATAAGAAGTGACAAGGAGAGACAGAAAGAGACAGGGAGAAACTGGAAGAGACGGAGAGAGACAGGGAAAGACAGAGAGAGACAGGGAAAGACGGGGATAGACGAGGTGAGACGGAGAGAGATGGGGAGAGACAGGAGAAAACAGGGAAAGGCAGGGAAAGACAGGGAGAGACAGAGAGAGATCGGGAGAGACAGGTGAGGCAGGGAGAGACAGGGAGAGACAGAGAGAGACTGGGAGAGACAATGCAGATTATAGGTGTATGTGAATAAGGTTTGTGTTTTTTGCTATATAATTAAAGTGCAATAAAGTACTAAGAAAGGAGATTGAAGGCGCGCGTGTAGCGCGCGCTGTGTGCTAGTCCTATCAGAAAAAGTGCATGTTAACTACCCTACTGAAAAATTTCTATTGAGATCACAATTGAATTCCCAATTGAAT
>NW_022639501.1:1928626-1935267 GCF_010583005.1 Odontomachus brunneus | reverse complement strand
AAATATTATCGAAATATTAATGAAATTATAATGAAATTTTAATGAAATTGGGTCAAAATTGTGAATGCTTTTCAAACATATTTCAGCAAAAGTTCATTATATTTTCAATGAATTATTTCCATCAGATACAAATATCTCAATTGAGATCTTACATGCGAAATTTTGCGGAAACCTCAACTGAGAATTCAATTGAGAATTTAATTGAGAATTCAATTGGGAATTCAATTGTGATCTCAATAGAAATTTTTCAGTAGGGTAAATCTCGAATGTATCGAAGTGGGTGAAGCCTCTTTTCCGCGACGCTAATTGGCCGTCTCGATCGTCTCGATTGTCTCGATCCCGTCGCAGTTGATTCGTGCCGCTTACAGCTGTCAGCCGCGGTGACAGATCAGGTTGTGTTGTTCGCGGCATATAAATTTGATATTTATTGTAATCCCAGCAAACACAATGTTACATGTAACATACATGTTAGTTACATGTAACATTGTTTGCTGGGAATATAATTTGTAAAAACGAATATTATAATATAAATTGTAAATACAACGAAAAAGCTAAAGTGGCGCGCGTGAAGCGCGCGCTATGTGGTGTTCAGATCAGGTTGTGTTGTTCGCGTCATATAAATTTGATATTTATTGTAATCCCAACAAACACAATGTTATATGTAACATACATGTTAGTTATAATTTCTTACTCGACAAACAATATAACTGTTATATAATATACGTGTTATAAAAAATTTTTCCGAAAAAGATGAATCACTCTCCTGATTAACGACCAGAAGCAAAAACTTAATGTGTTCATTAATAGAACTGATAGCGAGATTGAAAGATAATTTGATATTCTAAATGAAGATCTCACGAGTGTGAAACTCGAGTAGAGATACATAAAACTTTGCCCGCGATTATTTAATATGATTCTACTAACGGCAAATTGATTGTATCTAATGGTTATATAGATAGAAAGAGAGAGAAATTTATTTCGCTTCGTAAAAAATTTTTCTACAAGAAAATGAGTCACTCTCGATTAATGATCACAAAGAATAACCTAATGTGTTCACTAATGCAACTGAAAGCGAAACTGATAGTCGATTCGATGTTCAGAATGGAGATTTACATTAGCGCGAGATTCAAGCAAACACATACGGAAAAAAGATTTGTTACATATGGACAACTAAACACAATTTGTTGTATTAGCCATTTTTTCTTTGCTGCAGGAGCCAATTTCTTTCCTAGGATAACAAGAAATCTGTTTCTGTAATAAAAAAGTAGTTAAAGCAGTAAATTATGTTTAGTTGTCCATCTCTAGCAAATTTGCGTTAACTACTTTTCTTACTGTAGGAGCAAATTTTTTTGTTATCATAGGAAAGAAATAGGTTCCTGCAGCAAAGAAAAAGTAGCTAATACAACGAATTATGTTTAACTATTCATATGTAGCGAATTAGTTTGCTGTTGCAACAAATCCTTTTTTTCCGTGCAAAACTTCGTTAACGATTGTCTAATGTGATTTTTGATATAAGAAAAGAAACATAAACACAGTCGAAATAAAATCGGTAGAATTATAATGCTGAATATTCGAATAAATTATATACTGTATATAGCTATACATCTATATAATTATATTTTAATTGAATAAATTATATACTGTATATAGCTATACATCTATATAATTATATTTTAATTGAAGTTTTCATGAACAACGATAATTAATTATTTAAATGCACGAAATGCGATTAATATTATGTATTTTAATATTGTAGTTTTAAAAGATCAGTTCATGAATGGGGAAACTATTTTCGCTTCTCGAAACGTGTTAAATTCCTGTCTTTTGGGTTCTTCGAACTTGGTCCTTCGTTTTCCGTCCTTGGTATTAATGTTAGTTCCTGCATATCTAAAATACTTGAGTCTATATTTTAGCTACCTGAGACTACTAACCTAGGAAAACGTTTAAATTCTTTCTAAGACGTTTAAAATGGACATTTCATACAGGCCATAGTGAAAGTCGTGACTAATGATCCTAAAAGAGATTTATCGAATGTGAGAACTTGTCAAGTAAGCTGCATTTGCGTACTCATTGTCAGAGTACTGAAAGAATACTACTACAATGGTACATATAACGTTAACCATAAGTTTTCGGTGTTTGTTTGATTTTCAGAGAAAATCCGAAACGTAGCCATAGAATAAATATACGTTAAATGTAGGCAGCTTAGAAATGCTTGAGAAAATATAAAATGCGTTACAAAGGTGCGATCGTGAGAACACTACAAAAAAATTTTTCTTATATCTTGCATAGGTTTTATATATTTATATACTTTTAGAGAAATGAGTTAAGGGGGAACACCACGGTGACGGTTTCAAAAAATCGATTTTTTTTTTTGCATTTTTGTGATGTTTGGAGTCTTAAAAATATGTCCCTATAATATTATGGTGAAATTCGTAACGGAACTATAGTAAATATGTCATAGAGTAGAACTTGGTCAGATGCCGCTAGTAGAACCGGCCGCGCGCTACCTGAAAAGATTCGGCAGTCCCCTTGATCTGTCTGTAGGGAGTTTTACCGGTATTCTTTTGTTGTCTACGTGCTTGAGTTCTGTTGTATAGTATGTACATATGTTTTTGTGACGACCGTTAAGCGTGTAAAAGTAGTCTTTCGGCAACCTTCGAGGCGCAAGGTTCGTAGCAAACGTTGATTTGAAAATCTAAGAGTTATTTGGTTATTTATTTAGTTTATTAGAGATATTCATTTTATGTTAAAGATGGATCGAAAAGGCAAGAAACAATCTAATCCGAAACCAACTAAAGACGGCAAAAAATTGAAACGTCCTCTGAATCGATTTGAAATAGAACAAAATGTAGGCGACAAAAGCACGTCATCCAAAAAATTGAAAACCGTTGATAAGGATATTGATATTGATCCAACAATATCATATAGAATTTTAAATTTTTTCTCGGTTTTTCCCGTTATGGCAGGATTTCTGTGTTGCAAAACGTGTGGAAGTGAGATAGAATTTCACGAAACAAGTAAACGTGGCCTCGGATTTAAATTAGTTATCAAATGTAAAGAATGTGATCCGAAATACATCGAATCGTGTCCTCTTATTTCTAATGCATATGAAATAAACAAAAGATTTATATTTGCAATGAGGTTATTGGGAATCGGATTGAATGGAGCAGAAAAGTTTTGCGGACTAATGGATTTGCCTCGACCTATCTTCCGTTCCTTCTATGACTCTCTCGTGAAACAAATCCACACTGCTGCAAAATCGATTTGTAATATTTCATTAAAATCTAGTGCACAAGAGGAAAAAATGAAAACTGCAGAAGCATTAAATGTTCAAGAGACTACAGAAATTACAGTATCTGGTGACGGAAGCTGGAAAAAAAGGGGCTTTAGTTCGTTGTTCGGCGTTTCATCTCTGATCGGTTATTATACAAGTAAAGTGCTCGATATAAGTGTAAAATCTTCCTTTTGTAAAGCCTGCACTTTTTGGGAAAAACGAAGCAATACTGTAGAATACGAAGAGTGGTTACAATCTCATACAGATGAATGCACGGCAAATCATGAAGGCTCCTCTGGAAAAATGGAAGTCGATGGAATTCGCGAAATGTTTCTAAGATCCGAAGATCTTCACAATGTTCGATATATAAATTATATTGGAGACGGTGACAGCAAAACTTACAAAGCAATCGTCGATTCGGTTCCGTATCCTGTTACAAAAAAAGAGTGCATTAACCACGTACAAAAAAGAATGGGCGCAAGGCTACGTAAATGTAAAAAAGAAAATAAAGGACTAGGAGGTAAAGGAAAACTTACAGCGAAATTAATTGATGATTTAAGTACTTTTTACGGACTAGCTATTCGCAGACATCAAAATTCTGTGGATGAAATGTATAAAGCAATTTGGAGTACTCTGTATCACAAGAGTTCATCTGACGACAATCCGAAACATGATTATTGCCCGGAGGGGCCAAATTCTTGGTGCACTTGGCAGCGAGCAAAAGCTGTACGACAAAGCGATTATACACACAAAACACCGCTTCCTGATGTAGTCATTGATGCAATCACTCCCATTTATAAAGATTTGAGTGATAAAAGGTTACTTGAAAAATGCTTGGGAGGTTTTACTCAAAATAATAATGAGAGTTTTAACAACATGATTTGGAGCATCGATCCAAAAACAACATCAAGTGGAGGTATAGTCGTAGAAATCGCTGCAAGCATTGCTGTTTGTATTTTTAATGATGGATACACCGATGTATTAAAAATAATGGAGCTGCTGGGAATTAGAATTGGACTGTCAGCATCACAATTTCGCGACTACAAGGACGATCAACGGCTTTCACTTGCAGACCTCCGAACGCAAGCGGCGACGCGTGAGGAAAGATTGCGAAGATAGCAAAGCAGAAACGAAGCCGAAGAACTAGCTATTGCTTCAGAAGGCACTTCATATGCACCCGGATTGGACGCACTTTGGTTCGTTACAAAATTTTATCGTTTTATATGAACCAATTAGTTGTAAAACTTTAAACGCGTTTTTCTCGAAACCACGTTTTCGTAACTGGGCGCTCTCATATCTCGGCCAATTTTTATCCGAATAACTTGAAATTTGGACAGAATGTTTACAACAAAATTGTCTTCAGTTGCACGTACGGATTTTTCAATCGGATTATTAGTTTTTGAAAAACAATTAAAGAAGTAACGAATTTTTGTTGAAAAATCAAAAACTTTTTTTTTAAACAGTGCCATTTTGTCAAAAATTATTTTATCAAAAAATCCGTACGTGCAACTAAAACTACATTCATATACTTTAGATCACAATTAAAAAAATTTATATCAGAGCTCCCGTTCAGATGCAGCACGAGCGCCCGTGCACCCATGTTTTTTCAGACGAGGTGCACATCAATCACCATAGTTATTATAAATATGAATATTATTTTATGAAATTTTTTTTGTAACATAATATAAGTATGTACTTTTAACATATATAGTTTATAAATTAAACAAACTATTAGATAATGAAAAAAAAATTCACGAAAATAGCCTTTTTTTCGGCCGTCACCCTGGTGTTCCCCCTTAATATATACGAACCTCAGAAACCTGAAATCCGCAGATGTTTCGCAAAACGGCATTCACTATATCGACTAAATATTGACGAATGGATGCTATAGCGAGTAAGGAATCAAAAATTGATGATCAAACTTTCTTTCTGTCTCTCTCAGAGAATTTCTCGTTTCAGAAATATCTACAGATTCTACTGATACGACTTCTTTGTTTACTGAGAAAGTAGATCTACACCGGCCTTTTTCTCCTGCTTCCGACGTGTGCATGTAAAAAATAGACGTAAAAAAAATATATCTATTGCTTTTAATCATTGTTTCTCGTTGGATCACGCGAGACCGATTACTGAATGATACATCATCCAGAGTTTCGCATGAGCACACTGTCCCGACATTAATCCGATAATTCGCGTCGAGAGCGTGTAAAAATAATTAGCCAATTCGCGTACGTGTCACAATCTTAACATCAATCGATACACATGCGTTAACAGCCGTATTGATAATTGTTGCACGGACACGACCTTCGTAATATTCGATAATCGCACGCGCGCCTAATAACGTAACACGGGCGCGCTCGTTGTTTTCCTAACCGCAAGTAGCGAAATACGGCGAGCTTAATTCGAGCTTCTGCTTGACCTCGTCTCTCCTACTCACTCACTCTTTCTGTCTCGAGTATATCGCCTTACCTTGTCCTCCTTTCTTACGGAACACCTGAGGATTATCATAGGAAAGAAACGATGCCGCGCCAGTCGCCAAAGTCGATTATTGTGTTTACATGGATTTACTAAGGTTGAGGCAGAAAGGGAGGGGGCTTGTGTGCTCACGACTTATCGATTTGTTTAGTTTTTTACTAGCACGAAGCAGCTGAACCACGCGATTAACTGTACACAGATAAGAATACGGACATGCTTTTTGAGCATCACAGAGAAATTCGTTGCAGCGAACGTTACTTGGCACAATGCTCCGGTACACATCACGCACACACGCACACACACACACATATTAGGAAGGAGAACTGTTTACCTAATTGTGAAGTAGGAATCATGTCGGACGCACGTGGCGGTGTTCGTCATGAGCGAAACTTTGCGGCGAATCGCGTGAACTCAATATTTTGTCGAACACGACGGCTACGCGATAACCTAAATTTTTTTTTGCGAGGGAATCGCAAAGCAAGTCCGCAAGAGACGATCTTAACGATCCTTCATAATCAAAAACACGAATTACACGTAAATACAAACGTTAGGATCGTCCTTAGCCGGTCAATGTTGTTCCGCTTCGCGTTCTACCAAAATCGCGAACGTCCATGCGGCAAATCAATCGTTATTGGGGAAGAAAGAAGCAAAAGAGAGAAAGAGAGAAAACAGAGAAAGAGGGAGAATAAGCAAGAGAGAGACACACAGAGAGAGAGGGAAAGAAGGTCGATGAAAATACGTCGACGACGGGGAGCAAGAAGAACGGGAATGCAGCTCGCAGCCGTGCGAAAAATCCGGAAAAACGACTCGACTCGACGCATTCGTCCGTTATCGAGACTCACAACCGTGACACCTAGCAACCGCACGTGTTTCCTCGCTCTCTTGCTTATTCTCC
>NW_022639501.1:1928215-1928616 GCF_010583005.1 Odontomachus brunneus | reverse complement strand
TATTTTCATCGACCTTCTTTCCCTCTTTCTCTGTGTGTCTCTCTCTTACTTATTCTCCCTCTTTCTCTGTTTTCTCTCTTTCTCTCTTTTGCTTCTTTCTTCCCCAATAACGATTGACTTGCCGCATGGACGTTCGCGATTTTGGTAGGACGCGAAGCGGAACAACATTGACCTCCGGCTAAGGACGATCCTAACGTTTGTATTTACGTGTAATTTGTGTTTTTGATTTACGTGTAATTCGTGTTTATCGCGGACCAAGTCTTCCCGGGGAACGAAGTTCTATATATACATATATACTATATATATCTATATATATATCTATCTATATATATCTATATATATATCTATCTATATATATCTATATATATATATATATATATATATATATATATATATATATA
>NW_022639501.1:1927287-1928107 GCF_010583005.1 Odontomachus brunneus | reverse complement strand
TATATATATATATATATATATATATATATATATATATATATATATATATATATATGTAACGCTATTTCGCGTTCCGTGCGGGATCAGCTGCGAGTCGGTGTGGTCCGGATTCGAGCAGATGTCAATAATCGTGAAGACAGTGGGATGGATAGTATAATAATATATATTGTCGCTTAGATGGCTATTTACAATGCGTATGTACAGGTTGAGTTGACGCCGTTGGCTTCGCGCGCGGGTTTTTGTGTTCGCGCGTGTTGATGTCTGCTGCGGCCGCGCTCGGTTGTAGGACCGCTGGCGGTCGCGGGACTCGGGCGGTCGTGTGACGCGTCGATCGTGTTGTGCTTGCGGCACGATGTTGACGTTTGGATCTTTAATTTTTGGTCGCGCGAAGAGAGCCGTTACTTGACGACCAACACGGCTCTGCTGGCGTGATGCGTTGGATTTGGCGTTGCAGTAATGCGCTACGATGCGGTGCCGCGGGGATCGGTTTCCCCGAGGCGGCGGTGCGGCTTCGCGGGATCGACCTTACGAATCGAGTAAGGTGACGGATCGGCACGCGAGGATGTAGGCTTTACGAATCCGACACGTCTCCGCGAGTGTCGACTCTACGAATCCAATGAGTCGACGGAGCGGTAGCCGGTACGGATTTAATAAGTCTACGTGGATGTCGACTTTACGTATCCAATAAGTCTACGCGGATGTCGACGTCACGAATCTAATAAGTCGACGGAGCGGTATCAAGGAATGTCGACTTTACGTATCCAACAAGTCGATGGAGCGGTAAGCAAGGATGTAGACTTTACGAATCCAATAAGTCTAC
>NW_022639501.1:1926117-1926952 GCF_010583005.1 Odontomachus brunneus | reverse complement strand
CTATACACGAGTCTCGCATGCCTCGGCACTCGCATGTGCACGCACGCGTTTCGTCTTCGAAGCACGGCGACTCGCAGCGATTACCGTTAATCGTTGTCGCGCCACGAGGGTGGTGTATTTACCTTTCGTTGACGCTCCTCGCTCTCAGTCCAGTCGACCGACTCGTGAAATCGTCGCGTCACTAACTCGCCAACAACGTGCGCGCACAAATAATATAGCGACACCAAGTTGCCGATTTCGCGTCATGACGGGCATGATATCCGCGCGGCGCAGCGAACGCGGTAACGACGGCGACCGCGCTTCTGCGCGGGCGCAGAAGCGCCGAAAGTACGCAGTGTGCTGTAAGCGCGAACTTAACGGAAACGACGCCAGCGACACTGACGCGCAAAGCCGCCGCCGCGAGAACTCGCCCGCGAAAGTTTGAATCGCAACGATAGCGTTCGCAATGGAACAATGTTTTCATTATTGAGGTCATTCTACAATTGCGTAAGTGTGATCGTGAATGCAAGAGATAACCAATCGGGGTGTTTTCTTCACTGATTGCTTTGTTCCGATTGGTTATCGTAATTATCTACAATCACTCACGACCACGTAATTACAGAATGGGCGGGGAAAAAGCGATCAATGAGCAATCAGCGATTACTGGTTCTTATCATGGACGTAAGAATACATGGACGGAGCAAATTGTCGCGGGAGTGAAGCTTAAAGGGTAAGGGAAATGAATGTATGTATTGTAATGGAGTTGCGATACTATATTGGCGATGGTCGCTGTTTTTATACATAGACAATAGATACAAAACTCCGACACCAACATGATCGCGACGATGTAATCCTC
>NW_022639501.1:1925717-1926107 GCF_010583005.1 Odontomachus brunneus | reverse complement strand
TGTTCAACTGTTGTGCAACTGTTGAGTCTGCTAAATTCAGCCAATGGTCTTTCTTGTTTTCCTTCGCTTTTCGTCGAATGATATATGAATAGCGATATACAAACTTAGAAATGTAAGAAAAATTTTTTTTGAAAATTATTTTTGAATGTATATCAGATTGTTGAACCAATAAAGACAAATATTCGCTTTGTTTCGTGAACGATACACGAAGTCTTAAAGATATTAGAATTAACTTTCAACATATATGTATATCGGATTGTAAATCTAAAAAATATATATTTGACGAATCTTTGTCCCTGTTCGTGTTTTCTGAACGATACACGAATCGTCTTAGATATGTAAAAATAATTTATTTTTAAAACGTGTATCTCAGATTGTAAAAGAAAAGAT
>NW_022639501.1:1923436-1925707 GCF_010583005.1 Odontomachus brunneus | reverse complement strand
TCCTCAAAACTAATGAACTTCTTGAACAGCGTTTTCATTTTTCTTACTGGGAGAGTCTGGGCAACGGCTCGTTCCAATATTTTTCTACAAGTACAAAAGTATATTATATTCAACGATCACATATTTACACAGAATAAATATATAACGCCGAGATACGCACCTGGCTATATCGAAATCCTCGGTTTTTACCAAGCAATCTACATAAGAAGACCACACGTCGACGCGCTTAGGATAGGAGCTCAGGATCTGCTCGAATAATGTCTGCGATCGCTCCTTGTCTCCTAGTTTGTTCTCTAAATTCGCGAATCTCACTATCAAGTTTACATCTGCAGAGAAAATGCAAACCATGAAAGACTCAAGTTATGTCATATTGAGAATATAATTTGTTGATCTGAGAATAAAAAATAATATTCTAATAAAAATAATATCCTATTATATTATACCAAAACTGGAAAAGTTACTTTTCAAGTAACTCGTTATCGTTGCTCATTTCGGAAAAAACTCCTTATTGTTATCATTATTCGAAAAGCAACAAATCGTTAGTTTCTGTATATATACTTGTACACATGCAAAGTAACAATGAGAGAGTAACCAGATAAGCATTACCCAAAAATATGATTATGTTATTGTAACATTATTGTAATGAGGAAAAATAAAGCCATTATATCATAATGCAACTTTATGTCTTGATACTTATTAACTTTATGTAATGCAACGTGCACTCACGCTGAGACGTAGGCAAAGATTGCAATGCTCTTTGCATGGTATACCGGGACTTCTCTTTCAGTCCAATTTTCAGGAACGCTGTACCGCAGTCCACCCATGTCTCAGGGTTTTGCTTGAATTTGCCAGTCATAATGGTGACCAACTTTTCCAGCTCGGCCTGCCTACCGGCATCCACATGCACGTTCAGCATATGCGTGTACACCTTCGAAGCGTCGTTTGCCTTCACCGCCTCCTGGAACACGTCGTTCAGGGACTCAGACGTGCCGTATCTGGACTCCAAATTGAGCCAAGCGCTCCACAGGTTCAGACGCTCGTTTTCTTCACGGAAGTTAATTGTCTTGATACCCCGTCTCGCGACCGACCTCGCTTTGTCGATCTCTGTGGCTTGCAAATGGTACGCCATATATTGCAGCCACACCAACGAGCTGTCCGGACTGGACAGAACCAATTTGTCAAATTGGTCGATGGAGTTGGGCACTTGATTGCTCGCTGAAGCCTCTTCCCGCTGGCGAATCTCGCGTTCCTTCCGCCGTTCCTGTTCCCGACGTTCGGCTGCGCTCAGCTTCTTCTTCTTTCGCTTCAGCTCGTCCGTGGTCTTCTCTTCATCATCGCTGGACGTCTCGCTGACAGCTACTACAGCCGAGCTTGTTTTATTGTCCCAGTTAAACCCGCATTCTGGAATATGTGATTTTTTTGGGGTCGGCAACTTGTGTTCAGCATCGCTTTCGTCGGAAGAGTGGATGAGTCCGCTGGTCTCACTTTTCTTTAGACAGGCTGTTTTATCGATTTTACTTTTGAGTTTTCTATCGCTGCCAACACCATCATCAGTCGTCGTTTCTCTCTTTGGTTTCTTAAGCATCACGCTCGTTGAGGCACTATCTTGTTGCGCGGGAATTTTTCTCTTCAATTTTTTATTCGCGCTAGACAATGGCTGTGTGTCTTTTTTGGGAGTCTCGAACGCAGATTTCAGCATACCAATCGGAACGATGCCGCACTCATTTCTCGCCATTAACAACGTAAAATCGGATCTTGACGTGCGCTATGTAAAACATCAAGTTAGGAGAGAGATCGTTCATGTGTCGAAGGACCGGAAAAAATATTATATTAGTTTTAAATACAAAAATCTATAAACGGTTATTAATTTAACATCTTAAATCACATAAAATAAGAACATGTAAAACAAGAATAAGTTTCTTAAATACATACCACATTTGAAGATTTCTTAACTTCAAGTTTCTTTCCTCCTCTAGGAAAGCTTTTCAATGTCATCTAAAAGTATTTTAAGTAATAATAAGATATTAATTAGAAAATAATATTAATATAGGTTAGGTTGTAATAAATTTGGGTAAATATGCAGTATAACGCCCCTATCATGCATTTTTTTTCAAACTTTGTAAATTTGTATATTTTTATGCATAGAATTGATTTCTGAAAACGAAAATTGTCGCTCACTTTTCGTTTTCTTGTTTTTTTATTTTTATGTTTTATGATGTTGGTAAGTAGGAAAGGCAAAGAATAGTTCATACATGCTTTTCTCTGCTCTAA
>NW_022639501.1:1921611-1921935 GCF_010583005.1 Odontomachus brunneus | reverse complement strand
TCTTATGGCTCCTGCACACAGGACGCGGTAATGCTTGCCGCGTGGCGGAAGTTCGCGCGACAGCCAATCAATATGCTGCTTTCCGTAATAACCTTCTGGCTCTTACAAAAAGACAACATATTGATTGGCTGTCGCGCGGACTTCCGCCGCGCGGCAAGTATTACCGCGTCCTGTGTGCAGGAGCCATTAGAAGGTTATTATAAAAAGCAGCATATTGATTGGCTGTCGTGCAAACTTCTGCCGCGTGGCAAGCAATACCGCGTCCTGTGCGCAAAAGCCATTACTCCTGCTCTTGCAGTCTCATGAACACAGAAGCAAATCAGG
>NW_022639501.1:1910593-1921601 GCF_010583005.1 Odontomachus brunneus | reverse complement strand
GAGGGAATAGCCAATAGAAACCGACGCACATGTGAAAGTACAGTTTTTCTTTGGCTATTTCTTATTCCTGTTACATGTCGCCTGACATTCTGGGTGCTTTCCAGTTGCTTAACACATCTTAAGACACACGTACACAAAACCAATTTATAGGTTATATATTATTTAAAATATCTGGTAAGATAATATACAACCAATAAACTGGTTTTGTGTAACACAATGTACGCAACTGGAAAGCACCCTCTGTAAAGTCAGAATCAGACTACGCATTGGAGATTAATAACGTGTTCAACTGGCCCTGGGTTAATCGCTCCGAGAAAGATTAATGACGTCATAAGTCTCTACTAGCCAATCATAAAGCTTATAAGTACTTGTTCGACCAATAAACGTAGGCTGAATAACCCAGAATGGGTTAACCCAGGGCCAGTCGAACACGCTATTAATTTGATATTATTTTATAAAAAACAAAAAAATTAACACGATTATCAATATTTTTAAGAAAATATCGATTATATAAAAATGATACTTTTGATAATCGATTAAATCGAAGTCGACAATTTTTTTTAGCCGTGCCCAACCCTAGTGGTGAGATAAGAATAGAGCGATTGGACGTCTGTCCTTTTCTAACTTATTATCATTATATGGAAGTTTACACTGCGAAAGGGCGTCTGACGAACGTAGTTAGGAGCATTTTGTTAGATGGCGTATCTAAAATGCGCCTAGCTCAGGCCGCTAAAATCAGGCCGGTGGCCGTTCTCATGTTTCTCTCTGATAACATAAACTATAGCTTTTCACTAAGGCCGGTATTCATAGTTTGATCTTATATTTAAGATCATCTTAAGTACTGTCTTAAGATGTCATGAACCAATCACAGAGACGTATTCGCATCTTAAGACATTACTTAAGGATGCTTACAATAACAAGAGTAGAGCGAGTGAAGTTGCCAATACATGGGAGCGTTCCAGCGTCGAGCGTTAAAGCATTAGCCAATCAACTTATCAAATTCCAGAAGTATACTTGTAGTTCTTGCGGAAAGTGGCACGTTGATTGGCTACCGCTTTAACGCTCGACGCTCGATGCTCCCATGAAAAGGCACTTTGAGATCTGGATCTGAGAGAAGAGTATAATCTCCCATCTATAACTGTAATATTCTATGGTCTGCTCTTATGGCTCCTGCACACAGGACGCGGTAATGCTTGCCGCGTGGCGGAAGTTCGCGCGACAGCCAATCAATATGCTGCTTTCCGTAATAACCTTCTGGCTCTTACAAAAAGACAACATATTGATTGGCTGTCGCGCGGACTTCCGCCGCGCGGCAAGTATTACCGCGTCCTGTGTGCAGGAGCCATTAGAAGGTTATTATAAAAAGCAGCATATTGATTGGCTGTCGTGCAAACTTCTGCCGCGTGGCAAGCAATACCGCGTCCTGTGCGCAAAAGCCATTACTCCTGCTCTTGCAGTCTCATGAACACAGAAGCAAATCAGGAGCTCGATTCTTGACGGTACTTAGATTTTCAAAATTGAAGATAACGGATTCAATATGAAATTTCCAAATCCAAAAGAATTTTGGAAGTCTGAGTCCAGATTCGTGAGCAGCGACCCTCGGGACCGTTTGAACTACAAACTCGTTTTTCCAGAATTGCTCAAAACCAAAAGGATTATGGTATTTCAAATGAACCAACTTCATCGCTTTATTTGATTTCCTATATGCAGTAAAAAGTTAAATCTGCTGTATCTCGGTGAAGAAAAAATCCTATTTGGACGTTCCAAAATAGAAATTGAAGAGCAATACTCCTTTACAGTACTTTGTTTAGTTTTTGTCGGTAAAATTCTATGCAACCAGGAGAAAACTCCAATAATGCCCTAAAACAGCCATTTTTGTACTTCTAGGTTAGAATATCTCAAAATCCTTACGTCATGGCGCCATCCCTTATAGAAATATCATACTAAGAATCATTGATAATTACTTATTATCCAGTATTTTTAATACTGAAAATAAGTAATTATCAATGATTCTTAGTATGATATTTCTATAAGGGATTCTGAGGTCAGATTTGAATTCAGCGCACCGAATTCCTTCGGGTAAACCTCTTACTTCTTTTGTGATAAAAACCTTGTAAACCTGTGTTATTTAAGATTCTCAAACTCTCCTTAAACAAGGACTAAACTTGTATTAATAGTTATTACTTGAAGCTTGTCTCACGTCGGATGATCAGATTGCAATTATCAAAGATTGCAAAGAGCTTGATTAATTTATTTTAATTGAACCGTATGAAATACGTATATATAATATATTATATATAATCTTGATTCAGCTGAAAAACTCACATCTAAGTATAAATTTAAGATAAAATATTAATACACTTTAAGTATGATACATTACCTAAGTAACACGTATCGTTTAAGAAACGTTTTTGATATATTTTACAAACGATAATAAAACGTTACATACATTTATAAAACGTATATAAAACCAACATGTGCTACCAGGATACCCTTTGTTGTTCGTGAGACGAACAAAGACGAACTCCTGATCTGTTCCTGCGTTCATGAGACTGCAAGAGCAGAAGCAAGAGCAGACCATAGAATATTACAGTTTTAGATTATACTATTCTCTCGGATTCAGATCTCACTCGCTCTACTCTCGTTATCGTAAGTACCTTTTGTAACTGGAGTTACTCGTTATTGGAGTTATGGCTCCTGCACACAGGACGTGCTTGCCACGCGGCGGAAGTTGCGCGACAACCAATCAATATGTTGCTTTCCGTAATAACTTTCTAGCTCTTACAGAAAAACAACATATTGATTGGCTATCGCGCAGACTTCCGCCGCGCGGCAAGCATTACCGCGTCCTGTATGCAGGAGTCTCAAGATTTATATGGGGTGTAAGAAACGAGAGGGATATTAGATCTCGAAGAACAAAATCAAATTTTGGACTCTTCGGAATTATTACAATTAATTAACGCGGCAGGAATGACAAGAAAAAAAAATGAAAAACTTGTTTGAACTTACTTTCGGTAACCTTTATCAAAATGTGGGTTAAGGATGATCGATGGACTTAGTCAATTCGTGGGCGACGTTTCCTCAAAGTCCCTCCAATTTTGGCGCGTTGCACGTGTTGAAGAATGGATGAAGTGAGAGTGACTAACTACCGGCCTCGACGATGTGTAAGTAGTGACGAAGAGATGAAGAGTGCCTTGACGAAGTGGATTGAAGTACGTCGAAGAAGCGGAAGAGAGGACTGCGATGTCTGTCTGGTAGTAGTGCCGAAGAACAGAGCGAGCACAGCGCGGGGTCACGGTTTTATAGGGGATCAGCTGGAAATGGTTTGGTAGGAAAAATATGAAATTTCGGGGATCCTAGGTGTTGGATTTGTTAAAGGAGGAAGGTATGGGGTAATGTTGCAGCCAGTAATAAATGAGTATATAGGGTTCAGGAGATCTCTTTGGCTGGGGTTGTGGATGGAGAAAATCGTACGTTTAAGAAAGACGGTAATTGGAGGATTTTACGGTGGTGAGGGAATCTTTGGATAGAGCAGAAGACGGACCAATCAGAACAGAGTATTTCCATCCAGCAAGAAATCCAGCATGAAAACAAGCATCGGGTGCCGCTTGGCTTCAGACGGAACGAACGTAAAACAAGTTGAGCTAATCACGAGCGTTCCGCTCATTCCGCATTGCGCATACGTTCCGTCCCATGTGAACGCACCATACTCTCGCAGCGATACGCAATGCAATATGCGACACTTAATATCCAATGATTACGCTGCTATTCCAGAAAAGCTGTACGTTCATTGAATATCAAGCGTCGCATCGCGCTGGCTGTGAGGACCAAAAAATTTTGAACGGTGCATAAATCTCGAGTTCTCTTTGAGTATTTTTCTTTCTTATTGAAATAAAAGTTAAGCCATGAAATTGTTACGTCCTGCACGGGTGTGAGTCATACAATTTATCTAAAGCTGGCTTAATATCCGCGTATCACATGGGTTGCGTTCTTTTATTTGCAACAGATATAGCTGAATGCATCTCAAGGATACATCAAGATTGCACTTCTCAAGATTACTAACTAATGTAACTGTTATATATCTGTGTTTGCTGGGTACGTATTGGAAAGACGTAATAATATAGTAGAAGTAATAAAAAGAATATAGTAAATACGACTTCTTTTGTGAAAGTATCAAGATGAAATATCAAGATGAAATACTGCATTATAAAAAGATGTAATAATTCTGCTTATGCAAAAAAAAACTATGGGGAAACGTGTAGCATTATTCGCGTAATATTTCATTGTAATTGTAATTAGTTAAATTTTTTAAATTACATTATAAAGTACCATGTAATGATAGGACGAATTTCCAAGGGATATCTTAGAAATGTCTTAGAAATGTTCTTGTGATGTCTTAAAAACATAGAGGTGTTCTCTGGATGTCTTTACAGTCTCTCTGAATGTCTTTTGGAAATCTGTGCTCTCTAAGATGTCATATTTATATTCATCGACGTAATAGTTCTCACATTTTTTTCCATTAGTGACAATCGAAAAATATGGAAATTATTACGCTGGTAAATATATTTATAAACTGATTAAGGGGGCCCACACGTGTTAATGTGTAAGTGAAATTTTCATATAAAGTATTCTCGCGTTTGGCTGCATAGATTACCAAATCCTTTTGTACACTTAAAGTATATACGTTAATGGAGGCGGGAGTCTCAGAATTTATACGAAAAATGAAGAAAAAAATTATAAACTATTTTTCTCCTCACTCACTTGTCTCTCAGATGAGTTTCTCTTTCACTTCAATATGGCATTCACAGCTGTCACCTGCCAACAAAATGTGTTTCATACAAAAATTTTGCAGTTTACACGCACATGGAGAGTATGTAGACATCCGACTGCGGACTGAATTATGAAACACTGTTGGACCATTAGAATTTTTCTCAGAAGTGTAATATAAGAGGATACTTTATATGAAATTGAGTGTCATTGTGTGCATGAAATGTTGATAAAATGTACTGAAATCAAGCGGGTTACGAGTTTCCGAATCTATCGCAACGTTACGGCGGGGGCGTTGCGATACTAGAATAAGACCGATGTGTTATGGACGGAAATTCTCAGCGGAACAGAACGTGCAAATGAATGACAGACATTCTATTGTATTTATGAAAAGAATAGAGTACTTGTAATTGTATTGTCAGCGAGTGAAGTAGATGCCTTGATTGCGGAACATGATCGATTAGAAGCATTGGCCGAACAAGCGAAGAAGGACAAACAAAAGTTGTGAAATTTTATATTAGATAAGAAAAGAGATGAATAAATCGAAAAATATAGTATAGTGGCGAGATTTATTTTATTAAAAATTTAAATCTTTGTATTGTGTACTATAAAAATTATCTCTTCTTGCTACACGTATTTGTATGCATTTGTATACACAGAATTATTTCTTATCAATAACAGTGTCATCATTATTATAAAACAACAAAATTACATAATATACTAAAAATTTTCTTTAAGTTATTAGGTATGTTTGTACTCCCTTTTTTTCAGTATTTCTTTTATCTTTATCGTATAAACATTGAGATTTAACAATTCTCTATGTTGCGAATTTTCTCATAGACACTGATCTTTTTTCTTCCAAAAGACAGAATCAATATCATTTTTAATGATATTTTAGAACAAAATTTAATAAAATAATATTAATATAATTACTAAGGCACAATCGCTGGATTATTTTTACCGTAAGATGGGGTTACTTTGTGACTGTAGGGGTTACTTTGTGACACAGTGACTATTGGTCAATAGTGATAAAGTGCTTCCGGCTACAGCCCATAAATGGCATGGTATGTTGGGCAAGATTTTGGCGCAAATTTTAGCTTACCTGTTATCATTGTCATGGAGCGAGATTCAAAATATAAAAAAATGTCACTGTGTCACAAAGTAACCCCTACAATCACAAAGTAACCCCATCTTACGGTACCTCAATTCTCATCGCATGCAGACAGCGGCTGACGCTCAATGCTCGCTGCGTATGAAAGTGAGCCATAGACCCATATTCTGAATCCTCTTTTATCGTTAAAAATGCCTTAAATATAGCTTTTCAGTTAATCAGGTGGCTCTTAAGCCTCTTTTAAAGGCTTATTTATCGTTAAAAGAGAACTCAGAATACGGACCATTGTGACGAGCGCTAGTTTCGCACACACGCAGCGATCGACTTGCTACTGAACCATGCGTAAGCTAAAGTTTATAAAAGTGGACTAAAATGTATCTGAAAAAAATCAAATTTGTCACAGAAACGTAAGGGAATGCGTCAGATGGCGAGCTTAAATATAAAATTAAAAAAACAAGAAAACGAAAAGTGAGCGACAATTTTCGTTTTCAGAAATCAATTCTACGCATAAAATATACAAATTCACAAAGAATGAAAAAAAAACATGATAGGGGCGTTATACTGCATATTTACCAAATTGTTTTCACAATAACTACTTGCATTTGAGAGAGAGAATACAAGTCAACATTAAGTTTGCATTTACTTATTAATAAATTCGTGAAAATATATGACATGTGTAATGTAGTGATGATACCATTGTAGGTATTCCAGAGTGGTTTAAATTGCCGCTTTAAACTATTAATGTCCATAAGGCAGTGCCCTGTAACCTAGTGTATCAAGTAGTGTTAAAGTAGATTCTGACTTTATTTAAATAATGGTAATGCTTCTTTGCAGTGCTGTGAGTTCGGATAACTTTTGGTGTATTCACTTTGGGCGCTTTGCGCTGTAAGCGTCATTCTATCTTTTTTCCCGCAAGTAATGAGCGATAAAGATCGAATGACGCGTAAACGCACAAAGCGAACGCACCAAAAGTTATCCAACCTTGCAGCACTGCTGCTTTGCACGTGGTTTACACGTGTTCGTTCATTTTGTACATGTGCAGCGCACTAGCTTCTTGTAGCTAATTCAACCGAATTTTATTGTATATTTATTTATTTCCCATAAATCATAAAGGTTAGTATTTAATTTTAAGTAATATAACGTTCATCGAAATTTTCTGAAACAACAAACGGTAATTAACTCAATCGAAACAACCTTATTGCAACCTAACCTATATTAACATTCTTTATTTCTAATATCTTATTATCACTTAAAATATTTTTAGATGACACTGAAAGGCTTTTCTAGAGGAGGAAAGAAATTTGAAGTTAAGAAATCTTCAAATGTGGTATGTATTTAAGAAACTTATTCTTGTTTTACATGTTCTTATTTTATGTGATTTAAGATGTTAAATTAATAACCATTTCTAGATTTTTGTATTTAAAACCAATATAATATTTTGGTTTTTTATTAAAAAATTTTGGTGTTCTATGTAAAAATTTCAAAAATTTTTATACAAAAATAGAATGTAATTATAATTAATAAAATAATAATTATAATTAATTATTATTAATTAATTATTATTAATTATTATTAATTAATAATTATAATTATAATTAATAAAATAATATTTCTATCTTAAATATTTGATCAGAAGCCTACACCTAATAAGAAACATAAAACTCAGACTAATAAACAATATAGTGACACAATTGTAAAACAAACAATTTTTGTTGCCAATACTGCAATACGTTTATCTAATGCAACAATATGTGAAGGAATGATAATTCTTGGTCAGATTTCTGGAGCAACTGAATACGAATTAATTGTGTCTATACCAGGTGGATTTCTGGGATGTATGTAAGTCACAGATCTTGGTGAATCTTACACAAATCTGTTACTGAACATAATTAACTCAAAGAATGTTCAAACCGACCAGTTTAAATCTTTACCAGACTTGTACAGTGTCAGTGATTATGTAGTGTGTTATGTTAAAAGTGTAAATCCTGATGGAAAATAGCTATATAGTTTATCTCTGGAGCCTCAGTTAATAAATAAAAATATTGATAATAATTATCTTGTGAAAGGTATAAAGATAGTTTGTACTGTTAAGAATATAGAACATTATGGCTATGTGGTTGACACAGGCATAGCTAATGTTAGAGCACTCCTTGCTATCAAGTATGTTAACAAAGAAAAGGAGTATTGTAAGTATAATTAAATTTGTATAGCAAATTTATAATGTGTGTAATTCAACGAATTAATATTGTAAATTGTGCAGTTTCGGATAATAAAATCATGTGCGCCATCAAGGAGATAAAAACAGTAGATCAGGTCTCTGTTATCACATTATCAGCTAAGAAGAAAATAGTCAATAGTGTCAGCATACACGACATAGAATCTTTGGATGCTCTAACGCCAAGGACAAAACTGTGACTTCGCGTAACGAGAGTGCTTTCGAATGGCTTGCAAGTTACGTTTGGGAAAGATAACATTGGATACATAAATCAAATTTACTTGGACAGTTCTTTATCTGAGTATGTGGATGATACAGAAGTGACCGGCACATTATTGTATGTAATGCCGACTGTGAAATTTGCATACTTCAGTCTGCTAACTGATGTATCCGAAGAAGAGAGGCTGAAAGTGGGTGATATTATTAAAAAGGCCAAAGTATTTACAGGGAGTCTAACGGGATAATATTCAAGTTGACCAAATCTAATCTGCGCGGGTTCATTTCTCTACATAGAACCGATGTGCCATTTGACAAAATCCTGACAGACTTTAAACAAGATTCTGTGCATAGATGCAGGATAATCTCATATAACTGGATGGAACATCTTTATGTCTGTACAATGGAGAATGAAATTTTGCAGCAGAAATATTTTTCAGTCGGCGACCTTAAAATCGGTAATATTCTCACTGTCAAGGTTACAAGAGTTGACACGAAGTCTGGCTTCGTACAGGTGCAAGCAGGAAAGATTTACGGAATTGTCGCACCGGAACATGTATCCGACAGTGGTTTAAACGTGTTGAATACGTTGCAAATTCAAGATAACGTCGAAGCGAGAGTGTTAAGTATTAACAACGATAAACGCAACATAAGGTTCACGTTGAAGCAGTCGTTAATAAAGAGCGAGCTACCAGTTCTGCACGATATCTGTGAGGCGCGATGTGGACAGGAATATCACGGTACAATCACTAAGATAAACAAGAACGGCATATTGGTGAGATTTTACGGCGACATTAAAGGATGGGTCCCACGCACTGTATTGGACAGCAACACGTCCGATATGAATTGGAATTACACATTGGGACAGACCGTCACGGTGCTGATCGACTCGATCGAGAAGGACGAGGATAAAATGAAACTCAGAATAATCATGGGAGAACAGAAACAACAACAGTCCATTAACATGAAGATCGGGGAACTGATCGAAGGAGTAATAATGGAATCGTCCATGGAAGGAATACATCTGAGAGTACGTAAGACCGACGATGAGGTCACGGTTGGCTTCTTACCGGCCGGTCACATGTCTCCGTGCATAGAAATCGGCGGTCTACTCGCGTCGAAATGCACTCCTGGCGACACTATCTCGGCCTACGTCTTTGCCACACAGCCGAGCGTGATAATGTCACGCACTTATGTGACACAGGAGCAGTACAGAAACTTTCACACGCTGAAGATAGGGGATTGCATTCCGTGCACGATCAGGGACATCTCGCAGGACGGCGTGAGAGTTATCTTGCCCCTCGAGGATTATTCCACATTCGGATTTATCTCATACAAGAATATCAGCGACTTCGAGCTGTTGCGTGTGAATCAGATATTGCTCGTTAAAATCACGGCTATTAACAAACGAGAGAAACAATTGACGCTGACGATGGGGTTGAAAGACGTGTGGGAGAGCTCTGTCGAGCACGGGATGAAGATGCTGTCGGCGGTGGATGTCTTGAGCTTATACCTCAATAAATTGTCGGAGCTGGCGACTAATGCGTTTTACGAGAACAAACCGATTTCGTTGGTGACTTTGGGTCATAAAGTCACAGGCGAGATCGAGAAGATCACCGACCACGGTCTCGTACTTCGACTAGATAATAAACTGACGGGCGTAGTGCGCAAGGATCATTACACCGTCGAGCCTAAAGTCGGAGACAAGGTGTTCGGTACAGTTTTGTGGAAGAACTATGTCCACGACTTCGTGGACGTGTCGTTGTTACCAAAGATTGTGAACGGGATCAGCTCCAAGCAAAGAAAACTACCGGAACTTCCTGACAAGCTTGTGCTGAGAGGAGAAATCCTGATGATCACCAATTGGTTGCTAATCGTCCTCGTGAAACGCAACGGTTCAGGATACTTAGTGGCTTTGCCTGTCCGTCGACATCTGAACGATCTCAGGACCAGCGGACTCATCCACTCTTCCGACGAAAGCGATGCAGAAGACAAGTTGCCGACCACAAAAAAATCACATATTCCAGAATGGGGGTTTAACTGGGACAACAAAAAAAGCTCGGCTGTAGTAGCTGTCAGCGAGACGTCCAGCGATGATGAAGAGAAGACCACGAACGAGCCGAAGCGAAAGAAGAAGAAGCTGAGCGCAGCCGAACGTCGGGAACAGGAACGGCAGAAGGAACGCGAGATTCGCCAGCGGGAAGAGGCTTTAGCGAGCAATCAGGTGCCCAACTTCATCGACCAATTTGACAGACTAGTCCAGCCCGGACAGCTCGTTGGTGTGGCTGCAATATATGGCGTACCATTTGCAAGCCACAGAGATCGACAAAGCGAGGTCGGTCGCGAGACGGACTATCAAGACAATCAACTTCCGTGAAGAAAACCAACCTCCGAATAGCCGGATTATAGGAACCGCCACGCTCCCAGCTGACAGACACGTCTGTCGAATCGTCTATATCTTTTATCGAGGAGCTAGGTCTATCCGAAATCTACTTGATAAAAATTGTTTTCACAATAACGACTTGCGTTTAAGAGAGAGAATACAAGTTTGTATCTACTTATTAATAAATTCGTGAAAATATATGACACGTACAATGTAGTGATGATACCATCGTAGGTATTGCAGAGTGGTTTAAATTGTCGCTTTAAGCTATTAATGTCCATAAGGCAGTGCCCTGTAACCTAGTGTATCAAGTAGT
>NW_022639501.1:1907755-1909290 GCF_010583005.1 Odontomachus brunneus | reverse complement strand
ATAGTCAATAGTGTCAGCATACACGACATAGAATCTTTGGATGCTCTAATGCCAAGGACAAAACTGTGACTTCGCGTAACGAGAATGCTCTCGAATGGCTTGCAAGTTACGTTTGGGAAAGATAACTTTGGATACATAAATCAAATTTACCTGACAGTTCTTAATCTGAATATGTGGATGACACAGAAATGACGGGCACATTATTGTATGTAATGCCAACTGTGAAATTCGCATACTTTAGTATGCTAACTGACGTGTCCGAAGAGGAGAGGCTGAAAGTGGGTGATGTTATTAAAAAGGCCAAAGTACTATACAGGGAGTCTAACGGGATAATATTCAGGTTGACCAAATCCAATCTGCGCGGGTTTATTTTTCTACATAAAACCGATGTGCCATTTGACAAAATCCCGACTTTAAACATAGTTCTGTGCAAAGATGCAGGATAATCTCGTATAACTGGATGGAGCATTATGTCTGTACAATGGAGAAAGAAATTTTAGCAGCAGAAATACTTTTCAGTCAGCGACCTTAAAGTCGGTGATATTTTCACTGTCAAGGTTACAAGAGTTGACACGAAGTTTGGCTTCGTACAGGTGCAAGCAGGAAAGATTTACGGAATTGTCGCACTGGAACATATATCCGACAGTGGTTTAAACATGTTGAATACGTTGCAAATCCAAGATAATGTCGATTGCATTCCGTGCACAATTAAGAACATCTCGCAGGACGGCGTGAGAGTTATCTTGCCCGTCGAGGATTACTCCACATTCGGATTCATCTCATACAAGAATATCAGCGAGTTCGAGATGTTGCGTGCGAATCAGATATTGCTCGTTAAAATCACGGCTATCAACAAACGAGAAAAACAACTGACGCTGACGATGGGATTGAAAGACTTGTGCTGTCAAGCACGGGCTGAAGATGCTATTGGTGGTGGATGTTTTGAGCTTGTACCTCAATAAATTGTCGGAGTTGGCAATTAATGCGTTTTACAAAAACAAATCGATCTCGTCCATGACTTTAGGTCATAAAGTCACAGGCGAGGTCGAGAAGATCACCGAGCACCATCTTGTACTAGACAATGTACTTCGACTAGATAATAAACTGACGGGCGTAGCTGTCCGCGCGTGCATGCTCGGTGGTGAGCACCGAACAACTCGCTGAGGCTCGACGACGTCGAACGATACTTCCAGTGATGCGCATTACCGCTACTGGTGACGGAATGACGGATGTTCGGCACGTAACCGGCTGGCGAATACCTGCTGATGATGTCCGCCGCAGACGTATTGACGAGGTTGCGCTCCCTTGAGGACGAGGCGCTCGATGTGGAGCCGCTGTACCTGCCGCTGCCGGTGCCGGCCGTGTCACCGTACGACGACGATGAGACTAACCTGGAAAATTGCGACACTACGTGAATATCACGGCTATCTCTCATCGCTTGGTTTTGCCAAGCCGGGCCCGCGGCCAAGGGCGCTCTCTCTCTCTCTCTCTCTCTCTCTCTCTCTCTCTCTCTCTCTCTCTCTCTCTCTCTCTCT
>NW_022639501.1:1899153-1907585 GCF_010583005.1 Odontomachus brunneus | reverse complement strand
CTCTCTCTCTCTCTCTCTCTCTCTCTCTCTCTCTCTCTCTCTTTCTCTCTCTCTTTCTTTCTCTCAAGCGTTCAACCGAGTCTGCTGTCGCGCGGGCTTACTCGACATAAACGATGTCTTGATACTTATTAACTTTATGTAATGCAACGTGTACTCACGCTGAGACGTAGGCAAAGATTGCAATATCCTTTGCATGGTATACCGCGACTTCTCCTTCAGTCCAATTTTCAGGAACGCTGTACCGCAGTCCACCCATGTCTCAGGGTTTTGCTTGAATTTGCCAGTTATAGTGGCGATCAACTTCTCCAGCTCGGCCTGCCTACCGGCGTCCACATGCATGTCCAGCATATGCGTGTATACCTTCGGTGCGTAGTTTGCCTTCACCGCCTCCTGGAACACGTCGTTCAGGGACTCGGGCGTGCCGTACCTGGACTCTAAATTGAGCCAAGCTTTCCACATGTTCAGACGCTCGTTTTCTTCGTTTTATGTAGAAAAATAAACCCGCGCAGATTGGATTTGGTCAACCTGAATATTATCCCGTTAGACTCCCTGTATAGTACTTTAGCCTTTTTAATAACATCACCCACTTTCAGCCTCTCCTCTTCGGACACGTCAACTTCGCGGAAGTTGATTGTCTTGATAGCCCGTCTCGCGGCCGACCTCGCTTTGTCGATCTCTGTGGCTTGCAAATGGTACGCCATATATTGCAGCCACACCAACGAGCTGTCCGGGCTGGACTAGTCTGTCAAATTGGTCGATGGAGTTG
The DNA here is from genome assembly GCF_010583005.1 of Odontomachus brunneus. Taxonomy (NCBI): domain Eukaryota; kingdom Metazoa; phylum Arthropoda; class Insecta; order Hymenoptera; family Formicidae; genus Odontomachus; species Odontomachus brunneus. The sequence continues at coordinate 1,906,819 of NW_022639501.1, read as the reverse complement.
GGCACCTGATTGCTCGCTAAAGCCTCTTCCCGCTGGCGAATCTCGCGTTCCTTCCGCCGTTCCTCTTCCCGACGTTCGGCTGCGCTCAGCTTCTTCTTCTTTAGCTTCGGCTCGTCCGTGGTCTTCTCTTCATCATCGCTGGACGTCTCGCTGACAGCTACTACAGCCGAGCCTGTTTTATTGTGCCAATTAAATCCGCATTCTGGAATATGTGATCTTTTTGTCGGCAACTTATCTTCTGCATCACTTTCGTCGGAAGAGTGGATGAATCCGCTGGTCTCACTTTTCTTTAGACAGGCTGTTTTATCGATTTTACTTTTGAGTTTTCTGTCGCTGCCAACACCATCATCAGTCGTTGTTTCCCTCTTCGGTTTTTTAAGCATCATGCTCGTTGAGGCAGTATCTTGTTGCTCGGACATTTTTCTCTTCAATTTTTTATTTGTGCTAGACAGCGGCTGTGTCTCTTTTTTTGGAGTTTCGAACGCAGATTTCAGCATTCCAATCGGAACGATACCGCACTGATTTCTCGCCATTACCACGTACAATCGGATCTTAGCGTGCACCGTGTAAGGCGTCAAGTCAGGAGAGAGATCGTTCAGGTGTCGACGGACCGGCAAAGCCACTAAATATCCTGAACCGTGACGTTTCACGAGGACGATTAGCAACCAGTTGCTGATCATCAGGATCTCTCCTCTCAGCACAAGCTTGTCAGGAAGCTCCGGTAGTTTTCTTTGCTTGGAGCTGATCCCGTTCACGATCCTTGGTAACAACGACACGTCCACGAAGTCGTGGACATAGTTCTTCCACAAAACTGTACCGAACACCTTATCTCCGACTTTAGGCTCGACGGTGTAATGATCCTTGCGCACTACGCCCGTCAGTTTATTATCTAGTCGAAGTACGAGACCGTGGTCGGTGATCTTCTCGATCTCGCCTGTGACTTTATGACCCAAAGTCACCAACGAAATCGGTTTGTTCTCGTAAAACGCATTAGTCGCCAGCTCCGACAATTTATTGAGGTATAAGCTCAAGACATCCACCGCCGACAGCATCTTCATCCCGTGCTCGACAGAGCTCTCCCACACGTCTTTCAACCCCATCGTCAGCGTCAATTGTTTCTCTCGTTTGTTAATAGCCGTAATTTTAACGAGCAATATCTGATTCACACGCAACAGCTCGAAGTCGCTAATATTCTTGTATGAGATAAATCCGAATGTGGAGTAATCCTCGACGGGCAAGATAACTCTCACGCCGTCCTGCGAGATGTCCCTGATCGTGCACGGAATGCAATCCCCTATCTTCAGCGTGTGAAAGTTTCTGTACTGCTCCTGTGTCACATAAGTGCGTGACATTATCACGCTCGGCTGTGTGGCAAAGACGTAGGCCGAGATAGTGTCGCCAGGAGTGCATTTCGACGCGAGTAGACCGCCGATTTCTATGCACGGAGACATGTGACCGGCCGGTAAGAAGCCAACCGTGACCTCATTGTCGGTCTTACGTACTCTCAGATGTATTCCTTCCATGGACGATTCCATTATTACTCCTTCGATCAGTTCCCCGATCTTCATGTTAATGGACTGTTGTTGTTTCTGTTCTCCCATGATTATTCTGAGTTTCATTTTATCCTCGTCCTTCTCGATCGAGTCGATCAGCACCGTGACGGTCTGTCCCAATGTGTAATTCCAATTCATATCGGACGTGTTGCTGTCCAATACAGTGCGTGGGACCCATCCTTTAATGTCGCCGTAAAATCTCACCAATAAGCCGTTCTTGTTTATCTTAGTGATTGTACCGTGATATTCCTGTCCACATCGCGCCTCACAGATATCGTGCATAACTGGTAGCTCGCTCTTTACTAACGACTGCTTCAACGTGAACCTTATGTTGCGTTTATCGTTGTTAATACTTAACACTCTCGCTTCGACGTTATCTTGAATTTGCAACACGTTTAAACCACTGTCGGATACATGTTCCGGTGCGACAATTCCGTAAATCTTTCCTGCTTGCACCTGTACGAAGCCAGACTTCGTGTCAACTCTTGTAACCTTGACAGTGAGAATATTACCGATTTTAAGGTCGCCGACTGAAAAATATTTTTGCTGCAAAATTTCATTCTCCATTGTACAGACATAAAGATGTTCCATCCAGTTATATGAGATTATCCTGCATCTATGCACAGAATCTTGTTTAAAGTTTGTCAGGATTTTGTCAAATGGCACATCGGTTCTATGTAGAGAAATGAACCCGCGCAGATTAGATTTGGTTAACCTGAATATTATCCCGTTAGACTCTCTGTATAATACTTTGGCATTATTAATAACATCACCCACTTTCAGCTTCTCTTCTTCGGATACGTCAGTTAGCAGACTGAAGTATGCGAATTTCACAGTCGGCATTACATACAATAATGTGCCGGTCACTTCTGTGTCATCCACATACTTAGATAAAGAACTGTCCAAGTAAATTTGATTTATGTATCCAATGTTATCTTTCCCAAACTTAACTTGCAAGCCATTCGAAAGCACTCTCGTTACGCGAAGTGACAATTTTGTTCCTGGCATTAGGACATCTAAAGATTCTATGTCGTGTATGCTGACACTGTTGACTATTTTCTTCTTAGCTGATAATGTGATAACAGAGACCTGATCTACTGTTTTTATCTCCTTGATGGCGCACATGATTTGATTACCTGGAACTGTACAATTTATAATATTAATATAATATAATGTTGAATTACATTATAAATTTGCTGTACAAATTTAATTATACTTACAATACTCCTTCTCTTTGTTGATATACTTTGTAGCAAGGAATGCTCTAACATTAGCTATGCCTGTGTCAACCACATAGCCATGATCCTCTATACTCTTAACAGTACAAACTATCTTTATACCTTTCACAAGATAATTATTATCAACATTTTGATTTATTAACTGAGGCTCCAGAGATAAACTATATAGCCATTTTCCATTAGGATTCACACTTTTAACATAACATACTACATAATCACCGACATTGTACAAGTCTGGTAGAGATTTAAACTCATCGGTTTGAACATCCTTTGAGTTAATTATGTTCTGTAACAGGTTTGTGTAAGATTCACCAAGATCTGTGACTTGCACACATCCCAGAAGTCCACCTGGTATAGACACAATTAATTCGTATTCAGTTACTTCAGAAATCCGACCAAGAATTATCATTCCTTCACATATTGTTGCATTAGATAAACGTTTTGCAGTATTGGCAACAAAATTTGTTTCTTTCACAATTGTGTCACTATATTGTTTATTAGATTTACTTTTATGTTTTTTATTAGGTTTAGGCTTCTGATCAAATACCTAAGATAGAAATATTATTTTATTAATTATAATTACATAATTATATCTTTGTATACAAATTTTTGAAATTTTTACATAGAACACCAAAATTTTTTAATAAAAAACCAAAATATTATATTAGTTTTAAATACAAAAATCTATAAATGGTTATTAATTTAACATCTTAAATCACATAAAATAAGAACAGGTAAAACAAGAATAAGTTTCTTAAATACATACCACATTTGAAGATTTCTTAACTTCAAGTTTCTTTCCTCCTCTAGGAAAGCTTTTCAATGTCATCTAAAAGTATTTTAAGTAATAATAAGATATTAATTAGAAAATAATATTAATATAGGTTAGGTTGTAATAAATTTGGGTAAATATGCAGTATTACGCCCCTATCATGCATTTTTTTTCAAACTTTGTAAATTTGTATATTTTTATGCATAGAATTGATTTCTGAAAACGAAAATTGTCGCTCACTTTTCGTTTTCTTGTTTTTTTATTTTTATGTTTTATGATGTTGGTAAGTAGGAAAGGCAAAGAATAGTTCATACATGCTTTTCTCTGCTCTAATCTCAAAAATGGGTGCAGAAGGCGCATCAAATAGCGTGAAAATCGGTATCGGCCAAAATGTATGGTGTAGTCGCTCTCAGGTTTCTTTCTAGTATACGTAACATCAAAGAGGAACATAAAAGCGGCCACAGGCCTGATTTCAACGGCCAGAGCTAAGCGCATTTTAGATAATCGATTTAGAGAATAATCGACTTCGAAAACATCAGAAAGATTAATCGATTTTTAATAAAATAAGAATCGATGCTTGATTTATCGATCGATGTTTGCCCATCCCTACTCACCACTGATGAGCGACCGCGCGACGTAGCACATGAAACGAGCTAGCGGCGATCTTATCGCAAAGCTAGATCATCTCTCGTCAGTCTCATCTTTCACGCGTTGCGTTCTGCGTAATTTTGGAAGGAAAATTTGGAAAATGGATAATATAAAACAATAAATAAATATACAAAATTTATGTATACAACACGTTAAATATTTGATTTAACATAGGAGCACGATATACAGAGTGGGCCATTTTATTCAATACACGCAAAAATCTCAAAAAGTTATTCAATACACGCAAAAATCTTCATATGCTACGTTCGCGGTCGCTCATTAGTGGTGAGACAGGAACAGAGCGATTGGACCTCTGTCCTTTTCTAACTTACTATTATTATATAGAAGTTTACTCTGCGAAAGTGCGTCTGAGTGCGCCTGACGGACGTAGTTTGGCGCATTTTGGTTAAATGGCGTATTAACCAAAATTGGCCATTTAACCAAAATGCGCCAAACTACGTCCGTCAGGCGCACTCAGACGCACCTTCGCAGAGTAAACTTCTATATAATAATAGTAAGTTAGAAAAGGACAGAGGTCCAATCGCTCTGTTCTTGTCTCACCACTAATGAGCGACCGCGAACGTAGCATATGAAGATTTTTGCGTGTATTGAATAACTTTTTGAGATTTTTGCGTGTATTGAATAAAATGGCCCACTCTGTATATCGTGCTCCTATGTTAAATCAAATATTTAACGTGTTGTATACATAAATTTTGTATATTTATTTATTGTTTTATATTATCCATTTTCCAAATTTTCCTTCCAAAATTACGCAGAACGCAACGCGTGAAAGATGAGACTGACGAAAGATGATCTAGCTTTGCGATAAGATCGCCGCTAGCTCGTTTCATGTGCTACGTCGCGCGGTCGCTCATCAGTGGTGAGTAGGGATGGGCAAACATCGATCGATAAATCAAGCATCGATTCTTATTTTATTAAAAATCGATTAATCTTTCTGATGTTTTCGAAGTCGATTATTCTCTAAATCGATTATTTTTTCTTCGATGTATAATGTACGATGTACCAAATTTTATTACTAAGACCTTTTTCTCATGATAATTTCACTAATGGCGAATTTGATTGGAAGCACTAATGTGCACCAGTGCACACTGAGGCCAATTAATAGTTTTATTAATAAATCCGAGATATTAGTTGTATATAGAGTTTAAAACCCCTTAGAGAATGCCAGGCAACAAGCAGTAGAAAGAGGGAATAGCCAATAGAAACCGACGCACATGTGAAAGTACAGTTTTTCATTGGCTATTTCTTATTCCTGTTACATGTCGCCTGACATTCTGGGTGCTTTCCAGTTGCTTAACACATCTTAAGACACACGTACACAAAACCACAATTTATAGGTTATATATTATTTAAAATATCTGGTAAGATAATATACAACCAATAAACTGGTTTTGTGTAACACAATGTACGCAACTGGAAAGCACCCTCTGTAAAGTCAGAATCAGACTACGCATTGGAGATTAATAACGTGTTCAACTGGCCCTGGGTTAATCGCTCCGAGAAAGATTAATGACGTCATAAGTCTCTACTAGCCAATCATAAAGCTTATAAGTACTTGTTCGACCAATAAACGTAGGCTGAATAACCCAGAATGGGTTAACCCAAGGCCAGTCGAACACGCTATTAATTTGATATTATTTTATGAAAAACAAAAAAATTAAAACGATTATCAATATTTTTAAGAAAATATCAATTATATAAAAACGATACTTTTGATAATCGATTAAATCGAAGTCGACAATTTTTTTTAGCCATGCCCAACCCTAGTGGTGAGACAAGAATAGAGCGATTGGACATCAGTCCTTTTCTAACTTATTATCATTATATGGAAGTTTACACTGCGAAAGTGCGTCTGACGAATGTAGTTAGGCGTATTTTGTTAGATGGCGTATCTAAAATGCGCCTAGCTCTGGCCGCTACAATCAGGCCGGTGGTCGCTCTCATGTTTCTCTCTAATAACATAAACTATAGCTTTTCACTAAGGCCGGTATTCATAGTTTGATCTTATATTTAAGATCATCTTAAGTACTGTCTTAAGATGTCATGAACCAATCACAGAGCCGTATTCGCATCTTAAGACATTACTTAAGGATGCTTACAATAACAAGAGTAGAGCGAGTGAAGTTGCCAATACATGGGAGCGTTCCAGCGTCGAGCGTTAAAGCATTAGCCAATCAACGTAACAAATTCCAGAACTGGAATTCCAGAACTGGAATTCCAGAACTGTGCATGAGCACACTGTCCCGACATTAATCCGATAATTCGCGTCGAGAGCGTGTAAAAATAATTAGCCAATTCGCGTACGTGTCACAATCTTAACATCAATCGATACACATGCGTTAACAGCCGTATTGATAATTGTTGCACGGACACGACCTTCGTAATATTCGATAATCGCACGCGCGCCTAATAACGTAACACGGGTGCGCTCGTTGTTTTCCTAACCGCAAGTAGCGAAATACGGCGAGCTTAATTCGAGCTTCTGCTTGACCTCGTCTCTCCTACTCACTCACTCTTTCTGTCTCGAGTATATCGCCTTACCTTGTCCTCCTTTCTTACGGAACACCTGAGGATTATCATAGGAAAGAAACGATGCCGCGCCAGTCGCCAAAGTCGATTATTGTGTTTACATGGATTTACTAAGGTTGAGGCAGAGAGGGAGGAGGCTTATGTGCTCACGACTTATCGATTTGTTTAGTTTTTTACTAGCACGAAGCAGCTGAACCACGCGATTAACTGTACACAGATAAGAATACGGACATGCTTTTTGAGCATCACAGAGAAATTCGTTGCAGCGAACATTACTTGGCACAATGCTCCGGAACACATTACGCACACACGCGCACGCACACACACACACACATATTAGGAAGAACTGTTTACCTAATTGTGAAGTAGGAATCACGTCGGACGCACGTGGCGGTGTTCGTCATGAGCGAAACTTTGCGACGAATCGCGTGAACTCGATATTTTGTCGAACACGACGGCTACGCGATAACCTAAATTTTTTTTGCGAGGGAATCGCAAAGCAAGTCCGCAAGAGACGATCTCAACGATCCTTCATAATCAAAAACACGAATTACACGTAAATACAAACGTTAGGATCGTCCTTAGCCGAAGGTCAATGTTGTTCCGCTTCGCGTCCTACCAAAATCGCGAACGTCCATGCGGCAAGTCAATCGTTATTGGGGAAGAAAGAAGCAAAAGAGAGAAAGAGAGAAAACAGAGAAAGAGGGAGAATAAGTAAGAGAGAGACACACAGAGAAAGAGGGAAAGAAGGTCGATGAAAATACATCGACGACGGGGAGCAGGAAGAACGGGAATGTAGCTCGCAACCGTGCGAAAAATCCGGAAAAACGACTCGACTCGACGCATTCGTCCGTTATCGAGACACACAACCGTGACACCTAGCAACCGCACGTGTTTCCTCGCTC
>NW_022639501.1:1898625-1899143 GCF_010583005.1 Odontomachus brunneus | reverse complement strand
ACCTAAATTTTTTTTGCGAGGGAATCGCAAAGCAAGTCCGCAAGAGACGATCTCAACGATCCTTCATAATCAAAAACACGAATTACACGTAAATACAAACGTTAGGATCGTCCTTAGCCGAAGGTCAATGTTGTTCCGCTTCGCGTCCTACCAAAATCGCGAACGTCCATGCGGCAAGTCAATCGTTATTGGGGAAGAAAGAAGCAAAAGAGAGAAAGAGAGAAAACAGAGAAAGAGGGAGAATAAGTAAGAGAGAGACACACAGAGAAAGAGGGAAAGAAGGTCGATGAAAATACATCGACGACGGGGAGCAGGAAGAACGGGAATGTAGCTCGCAACCGTGCGAAAAATCCGGAAAAACGACTCGACTCGACGCATTCGTCCGTTATCGAGACACACAACCGTGACACCTAGCAACCGCACGTGTTTCCTCGCTCATGTCGCGGACAGTCTTCCCGGGGAATGAAGTTCTATATATACAGGGTGAATATTATATACCGGAACACCTGAATATCTCG
>NW_022639501.1:1889902-1898338 GCF_010583005.1 Odontomachus brunneus | reverse complement strand
TGGTGTATTTACCTTTCGTTGACGCTCCTCGCTCTCAGTCCAGTCGACCAACTCGTGAAATCGTCGCGTCACTAACTCGCCAACAACGTGCGCGCACAAATAATATACGACACCAAGTTGCCGATTTCTGCGCGGGCGCAGAAGCGCCGAAAGTACGCAGTGTGCTGTAAGCGCGAACGTAACGGAACCGATGCCAGCGACACTGACGCACAAAGCCGCCGCCGCGAGAACTCGCCCGCGAAAGTTTGAATCGCAACGATTGCGTTCGCAATGGAACAATGTTTTCATTATTGAGGTCACTCTACAATTGCGTAAGTGTGGTCGTGAATGCAAGAGATAACCAATCGGGGTGTTTTCTTCACTGATTGCTTTGTTCCGATTGGTTATCGTAATTATCTATAATCACTCACGACCACGTAATTACAGAATGGGCGCGGAAAAAGCGATCAATGAGCAATCAGCGATTACTGGTTCTTATCATGGACGTAAGAATACATGGACGGAGCAAATTGTCGCGGGAGTGAAGCTCAAAGGGTAAGGGAAATGAATGTATGTAATGTAATGGAGTTGCGATACTATATTGGCGATGGTCGCTGTTTTTATACATAGACAATAGATACAAAACTCCGACATGATCGCGACGATGTAATCCTTTTATCTCTTGGGCTTCACAGCCTCTCGTCTATAATCACACTTTTCGCTCCGTCCATGTATTCTTACGTCCATGGTTCTTACTGTTAAATCCCTAAATCTAAACTAATTACATTGATGAATTGCACAACTGTTGTGAACTGTTGAGTCTGCTGAATGCAGCCAATGGTCTTTCTTGTTTTCCTTCGCTTTTCGTCGAACGATATATGAACAATATCAACCGATATACAAATTTAGAAATGTAAGAAAAATTTATTTTTGAATGTATGTGTATCAGATCGTTGAACCAATAAAGACAAATATTCGCTGTGTTTCGTGAACGATACACGAAGTCTTAAGGATATCAGAATTAACTTTCAATATATATTTATATCGGATAGTAAATCTAAAAAATATATATTTGACGAACCTTCGTCCCTGTTCGTGTTTTCCGAACGATACCTGAATCGTCTTAGATATGTAAAAATAATTTATTTTTAAAATGTGTATCTGATTATAAAAGAAATAAAAATTATATTCTTGAGAAAAGTTTGTCTCTCTTTTTTTCAGTAAATGAATATTTATCTGATAAATAAAGCTTCATTCTCGATTTCTTTTATCCAATAATATTGTACAAACTGTTTTATATGTATACTTTACGTCGATTCCTTGCTACATTGTTTCTCTACATAATCGGTGACCATCTGCTGCACGTGAGCTACGGCCTCGGATGTACCGTACTTCTCCTCAAAACTAATGAACTTTTTGAACAGCGTTTTCATTTTTCTTACTGGGAGAGTTTGGGCAACTGCTCGTTCCAATACTTTTCTACAAGTACAAAAGTATATTATATTCAACGATCACATATTTACGCAGAATAAATATATAACGCCGAGATACGCACCTGGCTATGTCGAAATCCTCGGTTTTTACTAAGCAATCTACGTAAGAAGACCACACGTCGACGCGTTTAGGATAGGAGCTCAGGATCTGCTCGAATAATGTCTGCGATCGTTCCTTGTCTCCTAGTTTGTTCTCTAAATTCGCGAATCTCACTATCAAGTTTACATCTGCAGAGAAAATGCAAGCCATGAAAGACTCAAGTTATGTCACATTAGGAATATAATTTGTTGATCTTTGAGAGTAAAAAATAATATTCTAATAAAAATAATATCCTATTATATTATACCAAAACTGGAAAAGTTACTTTTCAAGTAACTCGTTATCGTTGCTCATTTCGGAAAAAAACTCCTTATTGTTATCATTATTCGAAAAGCAACAAATCGTTAGTTTCTGTATATATACTTGTACACATGCAAAGTAACAATGAGAGAGTAACCAGATAAGCATTACCCAAAAATATGATTACGTTATTGTAACGTTATTGTAATGAGGAAAAATAAAGCCATTATATCATAACACAACTTTATATCTTGATACTTATTAATTTTATGTAATGCAACGTGCACTCACGCTGAGACGTAGGCAAAGATTGCAATGCCCTTTGCATGGTATACCGCGACTTCTCCTTCAGTCCAATTTTCAGGAACGCTGTACCGCAGTCCACCCATGTCTCAGGGTTTTGCTTGAATTTGCCAGTCATAGTGGTGATCAACTTCTCCAGCTCGGCCTGCCTACCGGCGTCCACATGCACGTTCAGCATATGCGTGTATACCTTCGGTGCGTCGTTTGCCTTCACCGCCTCCTGGAAAACGTCGTTCAGAGACTCCGGCGTGCCGTACCTGGACTCCAAATTGAGCCAAGCGCTCCATAGGTTCAGACGCTCGTTTTCTTCACGGAAGTTGATTGTCTTTATAGCCCGTCTCGCGACTGACCTCGCTTTGTCGATCTCTGTGGCTTGCAAATGGTACGCCATATATTGCAGCCATACCAACGAGCTGTCCGGACTGGACAGAACTAGCCTGTCAAATTGGTCGATGGAGTTGGGTACCTCATTGCTCGCTAAAGCCTCTTCCCGCTGGCGAATCTCGCGTTCCTTCTGCCGTTCCTGTTCCCGACGTTCGGCTGCGCTCAGCTTCTTCTTCTTTCGCTTCGGCTCGTCCGTGGTCTCCTCTTCATCATCGCTGGACGTCTCGTTGACAGCTACTACAGCCGAGCTTGTTTTATTGTCCCAGTTAAACCCGCATTCTGGAATATGTGATTTTTTTGTGGTCGGCAACTTGTCTTCTGCATCGCTTTCGTCGGAAGAGTGGATGAGTCCGCTGGTCTCACTTTTCTTTGGATAGGCAGTTTTATCGATTTTACTTTTGAGTTTTCTATCGCTGCCAACACCATCATCAGTCGTCGTTTCTCTCTTTGGTTTCTTAAGCATCACGGTCGTTGAGGCACTATCTTGTTGCGCGGGCATTTTTCTCTTCAATTTTTTATTCGCGCTAGACAGCGGCTGTGTATCTTTTTTGGGAGTCTCGAACGCAGATTTCAGCATACCAATCGGAACGATGCCGCACTCATTTCTCGCCATTACCATGTACAATCGGATTTTAGCGTGCACCGTGTAAGGCGTCAAATCAGGAGAGAGATCGTTCAAGTGTCGACGGACCGGTAAAGCTACTAAGTATCCTGAACCGTGTCGTTTCACGAGGACGATTAGCAACCAGTTGGTGATCATCAGGATCTCTCCTCTCAGCACAAGCTTGTCAGGAAGCTCCGGTAGTTTTCTTTGCTTGGAGCTGATCCCGTTCACGATCCTTGGTAACAACGACACGTCCACGAAGTCGTGGACATAGTTCTTCCACAAAACTGTACCGAACACCTTGTCTCCGACTTTAGGCTCGACGGTGTAATGATCCTTGCGCACTACGCCCGTCAGCTTATTATCTAGTCGAAGTATGAGACCGTGGTCGGTGATCTTCTCGATCTCGCCTGTGACTTTATGACCCAAAGTCACCAAGGAAATCGGTTTGTTCTTGTAAAACGCATTAGTCGCCAGCTCCGACAATTTATTGAGGTATAAGCTCAAGACATCCACCGCCGACAGCATCTTCATCCCGTGCTCGACAGGGGTCTCCCACACGTCTTTCAACCCCATCGTCAGCGCCAGTTGTTTCTCTCGTTTGTTAATAGCCGTGATTTTAACGAGTAATATCTGATTCACACGCAACAGCTCGAAGTCGCTGATATTCTTGTATGAGATGAATCCGAATGTGGAGTAATCCTCGACGGGCAAGATAACTCTCACGCCGTCCTGCGAGATGTCCCTAATCGTGCACGGAATGCAATCCCCTATCTTCAGCGTGTGAAAGTTCCTGTACTGTTCCTGTGTCACATAAGTACGTGACATTATCACGCTCGGCTGTGTGGCGAAGACGTAGGCCGAGATGGTGTCGCCAGGAGTGCATTTCGACGCGAGTAGACCGCCGATTTCTATACACGGAGACATGTGACCGGCCGGTAAGAAGCCAATCGTGACCTCCTCATCGTCGGTCTTGCGTATTCTCAAGTGTATTCCTTCCATGGACGATTCCATAATTACTCCTTCGATCAGTTCCCCGATCTTCATGTTAACGGACTGTTGTTGCTTCTGTTCTCGTGTGATTATTCTGAGTTTCATTTTACCCTCGTCCTTCTCGATCGAGTTGATCAGCACCGTGACGGTCTGTCCCAATGTGTAATTCCAATTCATATCGGAAGTGTTGCTGTCCAATACAGTGCGCGGGACCCATCCTTTAATGTCGCCGTAGAATCTCACCAATAACCCGTTCTTGTTTATCTTAGTGATCGTACCGTGATATTCCTGTCCACATCGCGCCTCGCAGATATCGTGCAGAACTGGTAGCTCGCTCTTTATTAACGACTGCTTGAACGTGAACCTTATGTTGCGTTTATCGTTGTTAATACTTAAGACTCTCGCTTCGACGTTATCTTGGATTTGCAACATATTCAACACGTTTAAGCCACTGTCGGATACATGTTCCGGTACGACAATTCCGTAAATCTTTCCTGCTTGCACCTGTACGAAGCCAGACTTCGTGTCAACTCTTGTAACCTTGACAGTGAGAATATCACCGATTTTAAGGTCGCTGACTGAAAAGTATTTCTGCTGCAAAATTTCTTTCTCCATTGTACAGACATAAAGATGCTCCATCCAGTTATAAGAGATTATCCTGCATCTATGCACAGAATCTTGTTTAAAGTCTGTCGGGATTTTGTCAAATGGCACATCGGTTCTATGTAGAGAAATGAACCCGCGCAGATTAGATTTGGTCAACTTGAATATTATCCCGTTAGATTCCCTGTAAATACTTTGGCCTTTTTAATAATATCACCCACTTTCAGCCTCTCTTCTTCGGATATATCAGTTAGCAGACTGAAGTATGCAAATTTCACAGTCGGCATTACATACAATAATGTGCCGGTCACTTCTGTGTCATCCACATACTTAGATAAAGAACTGTCCAAGTAAATTTGATTTATGTATCCAATGTTATCTTTCCCAAACTTAACTTGCAAGCCATTCGAAAGCACTCTCGTTACGCGAAGTGACAATTTTGTTCCTGGCATTAGGACATCTAAAGATTCTATGTCGTGTATGCTGACACTGTTGACTATTTTCTTCTTAGCTGATAATGTGATAACAGAGACCTGATCTACTGTTTTTATCTCCTTGATGGCGCACATGATTTGATTACCTGGAACTGTACAATTTACAATATTAATACATTGAATAATATTATAAATTTGCTATACAAATTTAATTATACTTACAATATTCCTTCTCTTTGTTGATATACTTTGTAGCAAGGAATGCTCTAACATTAGCTATGCCTGTGTCAACCACATAGCCATGATCCTCTATACTCTTAACAGTACAAACTATCTTTATACCTTTCACAAGATAATTATTATCAACATTTTGATTTATTAACTGAGGCTCCAGAGATAAACTATATAGCCATTTTCCATTAGGATTCACACTTTTAACATAACATACTACATAATCACCGACATTGTACAAGTCTGGTAGAGATTTAAACTCATCGGTTTGAACATCCTTTGAGTTAATTATGTTCTGTAACAGGTTTGTGTAAGATTCACCAAGATCTGTGACTTGCACACATCCCAGAAGTCCACCTGGTATAGACACAATTAATTCGTATTCAGTTACTTCAGAAATCCGACCAAGAATTATCATTCCTTCACATATTGTTGCATTAGATAAACGTTTTGCAGTATTGGCAACAAAATTTGTTTCTTTCACAATTGTGTCACTATATTGTTTATTAGATTGACTTTTATGTTTTTTATTAGGTTTAAGCTTCTGATCAAATACCTAAGATAGAAATATTATTTTATTAATTATAATTACATAATTATATCTTTGTATACAAATTTTTGAAATTTTTACATAGAACACCAAAATTTTTTAATAAAAAACCAAAATATTATATTAGTTTTAAATATAAAAATCTTATATTAGTTTTAAATATAAAAATCTTATATTAGTTTTAAATATAAAAATCTTATATTAGTTTTAAATATAAAAATCTATATATATATAGAAACGGTTATTAATTTAACATCTTAAATCACATATAAAATAAAAACATGTAAAACAAGAATAAGTTTCTTAACATATACATACCACATTTGAAGATTTCTTAACTTCAAGTTTCTTTCCTCCTCTAGGAAAACTTTTCAATGTCATCTAAAAGTATTTTAAGTAATAATTAGATATTAATTAGAAAATAAAGAATGTTAATATAGATTAGGTTGTAATAAATTTGTTTCGATTGAGTTAATTAACGTTTGTTGTTTCAAAAAATTTCGAGGAACGTTATATTACTTAAAACTAAACACTAACCTTTACGATTAATGGGAAATAAACAAATATACAATAAAATTCGGTTGAATTAGCTACAAGAAGTTAGTGCATTGCACATAAATAAATGAACACGTGTAAACCACGTGCAAAGAAGCAGTGCTGCGAGTTCGGGCAGAGAGAAATCTGAGAGCGGCCACGCCATACGTTTTGGCCGACACCAATTTTCACGCTGTTCGATGCGCCATCTGCACCTATTTCTGAGATGGAATTACGTTCTCTACGCCCATTCTCAGACGCTGCCGGCAAAGTGTCGATTTGTTGTGTGTCCATTCTACACCCATTTTCTGGCGATCGTGTCTGTGTGAAGCGCATAATTGCGTGATTAAAAATAAAGACTGTCCAGAGGCGTTTTTTCGTGACCACGGTAGCGTTTGGTTGTTTAGTTTGGTCCACTTAACGCTCGCAAAGCCTTGAGCAACAAAGATAGAATGACGCTCGCGGCGTTGCGAGCGGTAAGTGAACCAAACTAACCAACCAAACGCTACCGTGGTCACGAAACGAAAAAACGCCTCATGTTCTTAGTCCGGGGGCGTCCCGATTGACCACGGTACGATTGGACACAACCAACCGATGAAAAGAATTATCTAGTGAATTACTAGGTCGAACCAATCATTACAATCTGTGTCCAATCGTGTATCGTGGTCAATCGGGTCCCACCCTCTTAGTCCGTAATCATGAACATAAAGCTCTATGCACAATGCCAGACAACAGGCAATAGAAATAGATATTAGCCAATAGAAACAGGAAATAGAAATAATTGACCAATCTGATTTCCTATTCCCTGTTCCTATTGCATGTTGCGTGGCATTATGCATAGAGCGTAAGAGATAATCAGTCGGAGTGTTTTATTCACTGATTGCTTTGTTCCGATTGGTGTCGTAATTATCTACAATCACTCACGATCACGTAATTACAGAATGGGCACGGAAAAAGCGATCAATAAGCAATCAGCGATTATTGGTTCTTATCATTGACATAAGAATACATGAACGGAGCGAATTGTCGCGGGGGTGAAGCCCAAAGAGTGAGGGAAATGACTGTATGTGTTGTAATTGAGTTGAGATACCATGATGGCGACTGTCGCTGTTCTTATACATAGACGATAGATACAAAACTCCGACACTAACATGATCGCGACGATGTAATCTTCTTATCTCTTGGGCTTCACAGCCCCTCTATAATCACACTTTTCGCTCCTTCCATGTATTCTTACGTCCATTGTTCTTACTGATAAATCCCTAAATCTAAACTAATTACATTGGGCGCATTCAGTAGAAAAAGCGCTCAGTGAGCAATCAACGATTATTGGTTCTTGCTATTAGATCCCTAAATCTAGACCAATTACATTGACAAATTACTCAACTGTTGTGCAACTGTTGAGTCTGCTGAATGCAGCCATAGACGAGTTGCCCAACTGTTGTGCAACTGTTGAGTCTGCTGAATGCAGCCAATGGTCTTTCTTGTTTTCCTTCGCTTTTCGTCGAACGATATTTGAACAACGATATACAAATTTAGAAATGTAAGAAAAATTTATTTTTGAATGTATATCAGATCGTTGAACCAATAGATCTTCGCTTTGTATCGTGAACGATACACGAAGTCTTAAGGATATCAGAATTAACATTCAACATGTATATTGGATAGTAAATCTAAAAAAACATATATTTGACGAACCTTTGTCCTTGTTCGTGTATTATGAACGATACACGAATTATCTTAGATATGTAAAATAATTTATTTTAAAAATGTGTATCTCAGATTGTAAAAGAAAAGAAAATTATATTCTTGAGAACTTTTGTCTCTCTTTTTTTCAATAAATAAAGATTTATCTGATAAATAAAGTTTCATTCTCGTTTTCTTTTATCTAATTATATTGTACAAACTATTTTATATGTAAACGTCGATTCCTTGCTATATTGTTTCTCTGCATAATCGGTGACCATCTGCTGTACGCGAGCTACGGT
>NW_022639501.1:1889715-1889892 GCF_010583005.1 Odontomachus brunneus | reverse complement strand
GCGGCCGACCTCGCTTTGTCGATCTCTGTGGCTTGCAAATGGTACGCCATGTATTGCAGCCATATCAACGAGCTATCTGGGCTGAACAGAACTAATCTGTCAAATTGATCGATGGAGTTTGGCACCTGATTGCTCGCTAAAGCCTCTTCCCGCTGGCGAATCTCGCGTTCTTTCCGT
>NW_022639501.1:1889634-1889705 GCF_010583005.1 Odontomachus brunneus | reverse complement strand
TACTTCTCCTCAAAACTAATGAACTTCTTGAACAGCGTTTTCATTTTTCTGACTGGGAGAGTTTGGGCAAT
>NW_022639501.1:1886598-1889624 GCF_010583005.1 Odontomachus brunneus | reverse complement strand
TGCGCTCAGCTTCTTCTTCTTTCGCTTCGGCTCATCCGTGGTCTTCTCTTCATCATCGCTGGACGTCTCGCTGACAGCTACTACAGCTGAGCTTGTTTATTGTCCCAGTTAAACCCGCATTCTGGAACATGTGATCTTTTTGTGGTCGATAACTTGTCTTCTGCATCGCTTTCGTCGGAAGAGTCTCCTCTGCTTCAGAGATCTCATTTATATCTTTTATCTTGGTCTTTTTCTCTTTGGCTGTTGGTTCTTTAGTTGTATCTCTATTTTTATTCTTTTTCTTCTTTACGTTTCTGTTGTGTTCTCTCGTTTTTACTTTATGCAGTTGTCTGCTGGTCTCACTTTTCTTTAGATAGGCAGTTTTATCAATATTGCTTGCTTTACTTTTGAGTTTTCTATCGCTGCCAACACCATCACCAGTCGTCGTTTCCCTTTTTGGTTTCTTAAGTATAACACTCGTTAAAGCCGTATCTTGTTGCGCGGGCAACAAGATTGCATTTTTCTCTTCAATTTTTTATTTGCGCTAGACAACGGCTGTGTCTCTTTTTTGGGAGTCTCGACCACAGATTTCAGCATTCCAATCGGAATGATGCCGCACTCATTTCTCGCCATTAACAACGTAAAATCGGATCTTGGCGTGCGCTATGTAAAGCATCAAGTTAGGAGAGAGATCGTTCAAGTGTCGACGGACCGGAAAAAATATTATATTAGTTTTAAATACAAAAATCTAGGAACGGTTATTAATTTAACATCTTAAATCACATATAAAATAAGAACATGTGAAACAAAAATAAATTTCTTAAATACATACCACATTTAAAGATTTCTTAATTTCAAGTTTCTTTCCTCCTCTAGGAAAACTTTTCAATGTCATCTAAAAGTATTTTAAGTAATAATAAGATATTAATTAGAAAATAAAGAATGTTAATATAGGTTAGGTTGCAATAAGTTTGTTTCGATTGAGTTAAATATTAATTAGTATTTGTTGAGTTAAATATTAATTAATATTTGTTGTTTCAGAAAATTTCGAGGAACGTTATATTACTTAAAATTAAACACTAACCGTTACGATTTATGGGAAATAAACAAATATATAATAAAATTCGGTTGACTTAGCTACAAGAAGCTAGTGCGCTGCACATGTACAAAATGAATGAACACGTGTAAATCACGTGTAAAGAAGCAGTGCTGCGAGGTTGGGTAACTTTTGGTGCGTTCGCTTTAAGCTTTTACGCGTCATTCTGTCTTTATCGCTCATTACCTGCGGGAAAAAGATAGAATGACGCTTACAGCGCAAAGCGCCCAAAGTGAACACACCAAAAGTTCCGAACTCACAGCACTGCAAAGAAGCATTACCATCACTTAGGTAAAGTCAAAATCTACTTTAATATTACTTGATACAATAGGTTACAGGACACTGCCTTATCGACATTAATAGCTCTAAGCGGTGATATAAACCACTCTGCAATACCTACGATGGTATCATCACCACATTGCACGTGTCATATATTTTCACGAATTTATTAATATGTGGGTGCAAACTTAATGTTGACTTGTATTCTCTCTCTTAAACGCAAGGTGTTATTGTGAAAACAATTTTTATTAAGTGGATTTCGGATTGACCCAGCTTTTCGATACCAGATGTAGACGATTCGCAACGTGTCTGTCAGCTGGGAGTGTGGCGGCTCCTGTAATCCGGCTACTCGGAGGCTGGTTATGTTGGAGGGTCTGAGGTCGGGGGTTCCTGCTGGTGCAGGGCTCACGTCGACTGGGCGTCCGCACTAAGCTCGCCATCAATATGGGCACCCTGGAGGAGTCCGGTGGTGACCAGGTTGGCTAAGGAGAGGCGAACCGGGCCAGAGGGGAAACCCAGCAGCCAAAAGTCTCCGTGGCGGGCAGTAGTGGGATCGCGCCCGGGAGTGGGTCCGCATTGGCAGCCTGGTTAATATGATCCGACACATAACTTTTGCACTTTTTTTTTCTATTTTCTAATAATCCTTTAAATATTCCCTTACGTTTCTGCGACAAATTTGATTTTTTCAGATAGATTTTAGTCCACTTTTATAAACTTTAGCTTACGCGTCGCTCAGTAGCAAATCGATCGCTGTGTGTGTGCGAAACTAGCGCTCGTCACAATGGCGTATATTCTGAGTTCTCTTTTAACGATAAATGAACCTCTAAAAGAGGCTTAGGAGCCACCTGATTAACTGAGAAACTATGTTTAAAGCACTTTTATCGATAAAAGAGGATTCAGAATATGGGTCTATGCCTCACTTTCATACGCAACTAGCATTGAGCGTCAGGCGCTGTCCGCATGCGGTGAGAATTGAGGTAAAAATAATCCAGCAATTGTGCCTTAGTAATTGTATTAATATTATTAAATTTTGTTCTAAAATATCATTAAAAATGGTATTGATTCTGTCTTTTAAAAGAAAAAAGACCAGGAATTGTCTATGAGGAAATTGGCAACATACAGAATTGTTAAATCTCAATGTTTATATGATAAAGATAAAAGAAATATTGAAAAAAAGGAGTACAAACATATCTAATAACTTAAAGAAAATTTTTAGTATATAATTATATAGTATATAAGTATATTATATAATTTTGTTGCTTTATAATAATGATGACACTCTTATTGATAAGAAATAATTCTGTGTATACAAATGCATACAAATACGTGTAGCAAGAAGAGATAATTTTTATAGTACACAATACAAAAATTTAAATTTCTAATAAAATAAACCTCGCCACTATACTATATTTTTCGATTTATTCATCTCTTTTCTTATCTAATATAAAATTTCACAACTTTTGTTTATCCTTCTTCGCTTGTTCCGCCAATGCTTCTAATCGATCATGTTCCGCGATCAAGGCATCTACTTCACTCGCTGACAATATTCGTGTTTTCGTTTTGCCGTTTTCGCGTGTTAATATCGCCATTTCCACTGTAAAACAAGAAATATACTGATCATTAATATCATATATATATACATACACATTGAATTTTATTGCAAATACTGTTA
>NW_022639501.1:1878938-1886588 GCF_010583005.1 Odontomachus brunneus | reverse complement strand
CAAGGAATGGATTTACGGACAGCTTCTGGACCAAAAAAGGAGTGAGACAAGGGTGTGCGTTGAGCCCGTTATTATTTAGTATATATATTGCGGAATTAGATAAGATGATGGAAAGGAGAGGTGTAGGAGGAATAGAATTAGGTAAAGATAGAATATGGAATATAGCATATGCGGATGATATTGTGTTGATAGCAAAGAACAGGGTAGCGATGTTAGATATGATGGACACGTTGAAGAAATTTAGCGTATGCGGATGATATTGTGTTGGTAGCAAAGAACAGGGTAGCGATGTTAGATATGATGGACACGTTGAAGAAATTTTTAAAGGAAAGAAGGCTAGAGTTATCGACGGAGAAAACGAAAATAGTGGTGTTTAACAGGAAAGGTAGGGAGAGGAAAGAAAAATGGAAATGGAAGGATAAAGGGATTGAAGAAGTAAAGGAGTTTAAGTACTTAGGATTTACGTTTAATCAAGCAGGGAATTATAAGGCACATATAAGGGATTTGTATAAGAAAGGCAGGGTAGCTTTGAACAAGGTTTGGGGTTTGGGAGAAAGAATATGTAGAGATGATTTTGTAAGGAGATGGGCATTATTTAGATATCTAGTACAAAGTGTGATGTCGTATGGTGTAGAAGTATGGGGGTGGGAGGAAAAAGAGAAATTAGAAAGAATCATGATGGATTATGTAAGGTGGATTTTTAGATTGGATTTCTGTACACCGAGGTATATAATTATGTATGAACTAGGAATGGAAAAATTGAAAATAGGATGGGGTATAAGGGCGAAAAGGTATGAAGAAAAAATTAGGAACAGTAGTGAAGAGAGACTAATAAAAAAGTGTTGGAAAGAAAAGGAAGAAAGGGGAGGGAAAGATTTATATTGGAAGGAAAGGGAAAGTTATTATAATAGGAATGGATGGGGTGTAGAAAGAGTTAAGGAAGGAATGGAAGGAGGGTGGGATATGGAGGGAGAGATAGTAAAAAGGGAAAGAGACGTGCAAAAACAGTGGATAGAAAGTAAGATTAGGGAGGCAAAGTATAATAAAAGGTATAAAGATATAAGGAAGATAGGGGAGGGACATAAGTATTTGGAAAAGAGCAGTTTGATAAGGATGGGAGCAAAGGCGGGGGGAGAAGTGAGAGCGCTTATTAAGTTAAGGTGCGGTAATCTGGAGTTAAAAAATAAGTATTGGTTAGAGGAGGAAGAGAGAAAGTGTGTAATGT
Source organism: Odontomachus brunneus (assembly GCF_010583005.1). Taxonomy (NCBI): domain Eukaryota; kingdom Metazoa; phylum Arthropoda; class Insecta; order Hymenoptera; family Formicidae; genus Odontomachus; species Odontomachus brunneus. Next base: position 1,885,363 of record NW_022639501.1, on the reverse strand, counting down.
GTGGGAAGGAGCAGGATGAGATGTATCATTATATGTATACATGTGAGTGGGGAAAGAGATGGTTCGAGGAGATGGATAGTATGGAAGGTAGGGGAAAAGAAAGGATATGGGATGATGAAATCGATGAGATTAAAGGGAAAGTATTAAAAAGAATGTGGAGAGAAAGGGAGGGTAAAATCAAAGAGAAAGAAAGAGAAGGAGAAAAAGAAAAAGGATAAAGTGAAATGGGGTAAAGGAAAGAAGAAAGAGAGAGGAGAATTTAATGTGATATAGATATAGAAAGTATGGAAGAATGGAAAGGATGAAAGAATGGAGGATGTGTGGAATGTGTGAGGTAGTTGTTTAATGTAAACCAAGTCCCCTTCTTGGCTATTTAATGTATATAGCTGAATGGTAATAAATTATATATATAAAAAATTGTGCAGATATAGTGACTTAATCATATATTATGAAAATAAACATGCAAAATAACATTAATCGTTACGAAAACGTGTAAATATCTTAAAGAAATATCAAGTTTGATGACAATGCATTCTCACATAACCTATATAAAATAAAAAATGCAAAACTAACATCAAAGTTAAAGAATTTAGTATTAGATCACAGCAGACCCTATTGACTTACCATTTTGTGAGAAGCTTCACTTTGTTAAAATAATTTTCTTTGATGACCAGAGAATATCGCTTGTCAGTCGATGACACCTCAAACCAATGAAGTCTATTTTAATGAACAAGCGCCACCAACGACGCACGCGCAATCTGCAAACCGGAGAAATAATTCTCGTAGTGATGCGCAATGCAATACGCGACACTTGATATCCAATAATCACGCTGCTGTTCCAGAAAAGCTATACGCTCATTGGATATCAAGCGTCGTATCGCGCTGACTGTGAGAACCAAAAAATTTTGAACGGTGCATAAATCTCGAGTTCTCTTTGAGTATTTTTCTTTTTTATTGAAGTAAAAGTTAAGCCATGAAGTATACAAAACTATATAGCGTATCGTGTTTCGCCGATACAACATGACCTATCAATACTGTTAAATATATGCACATACTAACCCAGAGAGTCGTACGTATATGTATATGGTTATGTATACACACACCACATATATATATATATATATATATATATATATATATATATATATATATATATATATACACACGCCGTCTCCGCCGAAGTAGGTACATTGGTGTTCATTAATTGAGTCCTTTAAGTGTAGACAAGTGTAAATGAACGCGCCTGGAGATGATACTACTATACACCGAAAAAGGACTCAATTAATGAACATCAGTGTACTAATAATCGCGTACGAATGTGCGCGCACCTTAAAATATTGGCACAGGGCCTATATTCTTGAAATTTTTGCGTATACGTAATTTTCATTGCGCAGTTATTTTATGGTATGATTAAACTTGCATAGTAAAACTTACGTATACACAACTATTTCAAAAATAAGAGCCTAGATATCTTTTCTATAATCAGATACAGAAACATAAATTATTACAGACTTATAATATCTACCGTGATTGAACGTATTTGTTGGTCACCCATATGCGCTGAAGTTAAGCTAAAATGAATCGCAGTATCATGAACAATATAAAATAAAATGTTTATCATTTTCCATTCATGTTTCCCTTAAGAGAGTATTGGAGATAAACTCATGTGCATTGTGTATTAAAAAAAAACTCAAGTTTTTATAAATTTAATATAAATTATAAAGTTAATATGAATGCGGTGTTTTTCCACTCCTCTTTGAGTAGAATAGTGTCGATAAGTGCACCATCTCTAAGTTCCTGCCAGTTCCTGCTTATTTTTGCTTGCTATTGCTGTTAGTTGCAAACTGTCGATCTTTTTTATTAGTTCAAAACCTCAGCTATAAAAGAGCAGCGTTGAGCGAGGGAATGGTTGCGTTCAGCAGAAAAAGCTGCTTTGCAACTGTTGTAAAATTCGTGAATCTGATTGATATATGCTCTTAGATTCAATCAAAATTGAAAGCATGCTCCAATTAGATTCACGAATTTTACAACAGTTGCAAAGCAGCTTTCTCTGCTGAACGCAATTAATGATGGCATAGTACAGTTAAATTTTGATTATAAAGTACAATTCAATAACGAATCAGACAAATACGTCTTTTAGGTTGGACTCAATGGCAAAATGGAACATTCTTTTTAACTTTCAAATAATATATTTCTATAACAAATAAAAAAACTAGCTTTTAATATGATTATTAAAGTTGAGCACTGTAAAGTTTCATTAAATATTAATAATTTAAGTTCCTTATTTTATGTTTTTGTAACTTAGATTTTCTTCCTTGTTCGCACGTTTAGAATCTAATATGGAATGTTCTCTAACAGTACAGATGTCCAGGGAACATCCAGAGTATATCCTAAGGAAGTCATAAGGACATTTCTTCATTCTCAGGATGTCTTTAGGACATGTCTGGGTTTGATCTTTTATGACGTAAAGGAGCTAATTGAAGATTATAAAATCAAGGTTCTTTCATTGACATAAAATCATGAGAGATTTATTTATTTTATTCATTTATATAAAATATATTGAGGTATTTTTACATATATTTTATATACTATATATATATATATATATCTTATATGCATTTCTTCAGTACATATCTTCAAGTAGATCTAGATCTTTGATGTATTAGACTAATTGGATTTCTTGAATTATGAGAATAACATTGAACTTATGCAAAATAAATCTGGATTTTCTCTTAAAAATAATTAATTTTTCCCTTAAAAAATTAACTTTCTATCTTACTCACTTTTTAACTTCAAAAACAGTATTTCTTAAAAAATGAAATAAAATTAAACATATCTTATAAAATAAGAAATGAAATTGATAAAGCCTGAAAATCTACTTTGCGACTTCCTGTATTATTATAAGATGAAAAGAAATCTTGTAAGATGTAATCTTGCCATAGTAATTTTCATGAATTGTTCTAAACTTTAACTAAAGTTTGAATACACAAAGTTATAGTAAATGGCATTTTATAATACATAACTGTTGATACTGATATATACATTTTCTATGATGTATATTTGTTAGCTACTTTTTATCTTTCGATTACACACATCGTTAAGTGTATAGTTATATTTTACATGTAAATTAATAATATACGGTAATATCATGTTAATTATAAGTAATCTTTGTAATAGTTAACATGTTAAACTTAAAATATTCTATGTATAGTCATTTGCATTTCTCTTATAAAAAATATTCCCCAGGAACAAGTAGATTCGTTTTGAGATATTCCAAAGTTACATTCAATTATTGATAAAAAAATAGAACATATGCGATTAGTTAGAAACATAAGTATATCCTAATGATAAATCTTAACAACATATATCTTAACAGTGACTGAAGTCTTTTGGAGTTTTAAGTTCAGGCAATTTACTGTTATCTCTTAAATTAAATATATCGTCATCTCTATTTGCATTGTACGAGTTCGGTGCATTTCCCAAAGATGTAGGTGCTTCTTGAGACACATTATGATTCTTTGTATGTGTTGGATGTAACGGTGACACTCGTTCAGTAAAATTAGCAGCACAACGCGAATTCAACATTCCAGGTAACTGAGTGTTACAACATCTCTTCATCTGCTTGAGATCACTCACCTCTTTGGCTAACAGCGCGCTTTGTTCCGCAGCAATGGTTTGAGCATTTGTTAGATCATCCAATCGATCACTAAGTTTACATATCATGTTTTCCCATACTAAACAAGGGTTTTTATTTTCATATTTTTTATCTTTTTCTTTATTTTTATCGTTCTCATCTTTTTCATTATTTTTATCGTTTTCTTTTGTTTTTTCTGCAAGTTCTATTTTCTCCGTCTTTTCCATCAATAAATTTAACAACTTATCAGTAACTCGTTCACTCGAAGTATTCACATCATGAGTGTTCGCAGTACACTCAATTTCTCTCTTCGAAGTATTAACACTGAATGTATCAAAAACAGAACTTCCCTCAGTTACATTTTCTTGTTCCTCCTTATTTTTTGCTTCTTGATTTTGATCAACAAGCAAAAGACTTTTTTCTTTTCTACTTTCCCTTTTTAAAGATATTCCAGATGGACCCGGATCATTAAAAGACTTGTACGACTAAAATTAGAAGAAAACATGAATACATATTTATATTATTCATTTATAGTTAGACTTTACATACAAATATTATATAAATATTTATTAAATATATTACCGTGTCATTGTCAGCCAAAAAACATTCTGTTAGTTTCTGCTGGGTATTTATTTTTACACAATCTTTAGATTTCACATGTTTACTTTCATTAATGATGAATTTACTATCTTTCCAACTTTCATCAGGTTTATAATCAGGAAGTAATTCATCATATAATGTTTTTTGAAATATATCTCGAAATTCATTAGTTGAATTTGCATTAGAATCTTGTTCCTGTGTACTTTTGTTGGGTATTTTTTGGCTGACTTTTATACTGTTTTCAACCTCTGTAATATCATACAGAGGATGCATTGCCATCTTGCGAATCTATAGTTAAAAGACAAATATATTAATACAATTTTAATAAAACAAGATAATTGTTTATTAAGATACAAAATCAATATATTTATATGAAATATATGTTACCATTTCTTTAGTTCGCGAAGTTCGAGAGCGTTCGAAAGTAGGATTAACATCATTAAGTTTTTTAAAGCGATCTTGTTCATTCATCCTAAATTTTTGCCGTTCTGATTTTGTCAGTCCATTTACACATCGTATCACTTTTCTAGAAGCTGCATTTGTCATTGCATCATAAGTTGGAACTTCTGGCATCTATTAAAAAAATTATATTAAAAAAAATTTATATTTTCCTACATTTTCTATTATATAAATAAATTTTTATTATATTATTCATACATCATTCCAATTTTCAACTGAAGTGTATGTATCTGCATTCATGGAAGATGCTACATCTATTTTTTCCTCTACATTGTTTGTATCTATCAAGTATGAGAGGTTTGAACAAGATGAAAGGTGATCCTGTATTGAGATATTACAAAATTGATATTAGTCAAGTGAAATGATAAAAATTTTTTTTAATTTCAAATGTATTAATGTAATATTTTTGTACATGCAAAAGACTGTAACTGTCTAACATAGAAAGACATCTAGAAGTTAAGTTTTACATATAAATTTATACATACCTTTACAGCATTATGATCTACTACATGACCACTATCCAGTGGACATAGTACTTTGTCCTGTGTATCATGTTGTTTCTTACACTTCATAAGATGGGTCATTAATTTAAATTTACGGATACGATGTGCTTTGTTATACGGACAGGTAACTATGATGTCTTTATCCATTTTATACAATCGTTGATTGTGCGAAAACTTTTAGTCTCTCTTTGCGTTTGCTGATTTTATAACCGACTTTGTAAAGATCTGCTTTCTTTATAAAATCAGGGAGAAACCTGAGAACGGCCACGCTATACGTTTTGACTGACACCAATTTTCACGTAGAGACTCTCAAACAGAGACTGGCCATTGGCAGGTCTCCACGTGATTGGCGCACGGGATGATAACCTGAAAAATGGCGGTAAAGATCCTTCCTTCCTTCCTTCAATATTTGGCTACAGGCCTCTCTAAGAGTAATGCCCCAACGCCAGTTTTCGATTAATGATATAATTCGAGAGCAAAGTCTTGGAAATTTTCAAGACACGATCCAAAAAAATCACAAGGTCCGAACATGTTCGAACACATCTTGTCGTGACGGCGGTTAGACCGGGACTTGGCGGTAAAGATAAAGAGCTGTGCTCACCAATAAAGAGCTATGCTCACCAAACGCGACGGACATAAAATATGAATTGAGATATTGTCGCACTCTGCGAATGTATAGTTTATCGCTCAAATAATAATGATAAATAAAGATATATACACGTATATCCTTTAAAATGTATAATGTAAGTTCTTGAAAATATTACATATAGTCAATAATAATCACACGTTATGTAATGTCGGAAGAAATAAAAAACAACTAGTTCTAAGATATTATATATTATTCAGGTAATATAATTATATTATATTATATTATATTATATTATTCAGATATTATTCAGGTAATATAATAAATAATTAGTTAAAAAAAAAATATATATATATATATGTACTATATGATTTTAATAAATAGAGATTACTTGTCTTGTTGTTATAAGTTTTATTTAAAGGTACATAAATATGTGCAAGTGTAATGGTTCCTGCCCATAGGACGCGGCAACGCTCGCCGCGCGGCGGAAGTTCGTACGATAGCCAATCAATATGTTGCTTTCCGTAATAACTTTCTAGCTCTTACGGAAAAACAATATATTGACTGGCTGTCGCGCGGACTTCCGCCGTGCGGCAAGCATTACCGTGTGCAGGAGCCATTACAGTACATGTCATGCACTTGC
>NW_022639501.1:1877742-1878928 GCF_010583005.1 Odontomachus brunneus | reverse complement strand
CGTGTGACTTCTGGCTATTCCCGAAACTCAAAAGACCACTGCGGAGAAATCGTTTTGAGACGATAGAAGAGATACAACGTGAATCGCTACGCGCTCTGAAAGCCATCCCGGAAGGCGACTTTAATTCTTGTTTCAAAGACTGGAAAATACGTTGGCATAAGTGTATTGTATCGGGAGGAGATTACTTTGAAGACGACGAAATAGATTTGGAATAAATAAATATTTTTTGAAATAAATAAAAACTGGTCTTACTTTTTGGACACAGTAGTATATATATATACAGGGTGTCCCGAAGTCCCATGATGACCCTTGGTGAGAACGTAGAACGGATTGAGGTGAGCAAGAAAGTCCTGTGCCGTTTTGCGATATTCGCAATAGTTTTTGAGAAATTAATTATTTTGTCTCAACAAATCAGCGTACAGAAAGCGGCAGCGGAAAGAAAGATGCCTTCGGCCGACGTGCGACCGCGACACTCGCGAATCGTATCTCGCCGCATCCCTCCGCCCATAGCTACAAGACATAGACTCGCTATGTCTCGTAGCTATGGGCGGAGGGATGCGGCGAGATACGATTCGCGAGTGTCACGGTCGCACGTCGGCCGAAGGCATCTTTCTTTCCGCTGCCGCTTTCTGTACGCTGATTTGTTGAGACAAAATAATTAATTTCTCAAAAACTATTGCGAATATCGCAAAACGGCACAGGACTTTCTTGCTCACCTCAATCCGTTCTACGTTCTCACCAAGGGTCATCATGGGACTTCGGGACACCCTGTATATATAATATCATCTGATCGCCGCACTTGCACACTACGATCAAAATACACTCCTCGAACATCGTCTGTCTTTCTATTCTGGGATAAGCTCTTCTTACAAGCAGCATATGGAGGATTCACACCGCGTCCGATGTCCGACGCACGACGTCCGATATCCAATAAGAGAACAGCTTTCTAATAGAGAATTCAATTCTCCATTGGAAAGCTGTTTCCTTATTGGATATCGAACGTCGTACATCGGACATCGAACGCGGTGTGAATTCTTCGATAGAGCATTTAGCAATATAGTAGTATTACATATATGATAAAAGTGCTTCTAAAAAAGGCTTAAAAGCCACCTGATTGGCTATATTCAAGGCACTTTTATCGATAAAAGAGTTCAGAATATGGATCTAGATCTAGGGAGGGACGAAT
>NW_022639501.1:1877615-1877732 GCF_010583005.1 Odontomachus brunneus | reverse complement strand
GACCGAAAAGATCGCGCCAAAGTCGATCGAAAATCAAGGTCATGTTGACAGTTTTCATCGATTATCGTGGTGTTGTCCATTCAGAATTCCTTCCACTCGGCCAAACCGTCAACAAAT
>NW_022639501.1:1876923-1877605 GCF_010583005.1 Odontomachus brunneus | reverse complement strand
AAGAGAACAGCTTTCTAATAGAGAATTCAATTCTCCATTGGAAAGCTGTTTCCTTATTGGATATCGAACGTCGTACATCGGACATCGAACGCGGTGTGAATTCTTCGATAGAGCATTTAGCAATATAGTAGTATTACATATATGATAAAAGTGCTTCTAAAAAAGGCTTAAAAGCCACCTGATTGGCTATATTCAAGGCACTTTTATCGATAAAAGAGTTCAGAATATGGATCTAGATCTAGGGAGGGACGAATCGTTGAATATAGATAATGGTTGCATTCCAAAATTCACCGCCAGTGCTGAAATTCTATGGGCTATGTTCAGAAATTCTACTCGATGGGTAGAGTTACTTTAATAAACCAATCATAATAAAGAAATCTTAGTTCCTTTTGCTCTTATTGGTTAATTAAATATTACTCTACTCACAGAGTAGGGTTTCTGGAGGTTGATTGTGTATCTCGAAACAAAGTAAAAATTACAAAAGTGAGCAAATTCACTAGGCATTGTCCAATGAAGTTACAAATATGCTAGTAAATTTGCTCACTTTTGTCATTGGCTACGTTCAGAAAAAATAGCTGATCAGTGAGCGGTCAGTAATTATTGGTCCTTACTGTTAGATCCCTAACTTTAGACCAATTACGTTGAGTAATTACTCAACTGTTGTGCAACAGTTGTGTCTTCT